>NC_092821.1:63015311-63348526 GCF_023375885.2 Dermacentor andersoni
GATGTTGTCGGTGTGGTTCACGGAGCTTGGTTGAGAAGGCTTCGAAAGCGACGGTTGAGTTTAGCAGATGTGGCAGCAGCTGGATCCGTGTATCCTACTACGCGCCCATGTTCAGCCTCCGCTTCGGTGCCCATGAACAGCGGTAGTATGACAGAGGCTGTATACTTCAGGTCGGTGGGCAGAGGTCTGTTTAGGTAGTCTCAGCGCAGGCTAACCCGGCGTGGTTTCTTCAATAAGCCGTGCGAGTTGCGCACGTTCAGACTTGCGCTTGTGCATCAGTCGCTCCATACAGTGATGTCTGCTATGGATCCAGCCGAAAGTCTGTTTACTTGATCAGCGTTGGTAGGCCGTTGAGATCGGCGACGATGACCTTGTAAAATCGCCAGGGTTCTATGTACCAGCGTGTTTCGGCGCTACTTCAAGGGAATCTTGAAAGGACTCCACGCCTAACGTGATTAACAACATTTATTGACACTAAGCATCCGGCCATGTCGGTGCCTGGCCTGCTCCAAGATGCCTCGCCCCATGTTTCGTCCTCGTTTTCTTTCTTAAGAGTTTCAACAGCGTGCGTATATTGACGACGCCGGACTATGCAGTGTTCCCGGAATTGAGTGGGGGTCAGTCATTTAGACAAGCGAACGTATTGGGATCCTGGCCTCAACGCTCATCAGCCCAGAAAGGCACTCGCACTCTTCTACAGTACCCGAACGTCGGAGACCCAAGTTCCAGACTTTAGAGACGTTGCACCTGGTTTAGTGCATTTGAAAGTATTCTCTAGATCCGTATGTTCTCTTACTTTTTCTTTCATTCCCCCGTCTTACTCCCCACGTCTGGTCAGCTAACTGGATCTAGTCAAGTTAACCTTTCTGCGTTTCCTTCCTGCCTTCTTTTTCAGAACGTTACCATTAACGATGCTAACTCACCTGTGTTGCCTTCAAGACCAAGCGTGGCTCTAGAATCCGTTATAGGAAGCCTGCTGTTTAACTGCGACACAACAAGTGAATTTCCTCCCTTGTCGTCGCCACCAGCATTGTCGTTATATTCCTTACATAATTAGGTGTATGCATGCTATGTTTATGTATGCCATATATGCAAAGTAGAGGCTATGCTATTCTACTGCCAAAGCTGCTCAAACCACGTCTTACGTTGTTCACTGAATTGTTCCTCGGAATATTAAGAGTGGCAGCCCGCAAACAAATCCCATGAAATCGAACTTTGACAGTATATCGCTTATACAATAATTTTCTCGGACTATTGAACATTAAGAGTGCAAAACAATGTGTGCGCAAATCTGAAAGGGATACAATTTTACTGGGCGCCATTTTTAGGGGCAGCCTTGTGGCGCCAGTGTGAAGGCATTACAGGCGCTACTCGGTCTGTTAAAAGCTTTACGGGAACCAGCAATTGAGGCGCACCCGCATATGTCTCTTCTTCGTTAGGCAGAGCCGCACATAGAAAACCGTCCAAAGAGTGCTAACGAAACGCTAATCCTTGCTATTAGTGCTGCACCGTTCCAGAGAAAGGCCCAGTTTATTTAGTATTTATAGTAGCGGCTTACCTTATGAGATGTATTATTCTCTTTAGCTTTTTTCTGACTGCACGATGCACCAAAAATTTCTTCCAGCCTCACTACTACGGATCCCTAAATTAACCGTAATATCATTGTTACCTGGTGCATACTGTATATTAGACTTGAATGCAACCATACGCTACTTAAAGAGAAAATCTCACAGTTGATTCTGCGGCCCTCCTATGCCCCTAAGGTGAAACTGACATACTGTTTCAGAGTCTTTCTTTGCTTTTTAAGTAGACATTCAGTACACATAAAGCACATAAATAGTGTGACGTCTAACAGCAACTAAAGTAATTTCATATATTAACTTTTTAAAAGCCAGTTTCAGATTTAGAGCCCAGCTCTTAGGCGCCCGTTGCTGCCGTGAGCTTCAGAGTCAGCCTAGATGCAGACAAGCGAGCGAGCACAACAGCGAAGGATGAAAGAGCGAACGCGGAGCGTTAGAAGAAAGGCGCCAGGAGTGAATGGTGGTGGCAATTGAACGCAGCTAATTCTGTGACTTGCGCACGGGAAATTCGTGTCGTGTGGACCTACCCACCACACATTCTGTACACGTATCTGGCCACAGCCGGACCACTGAGTTCGTGCTATCGTCTGCTGTCGTCAGCTCTAGTTTGAACTTGTTTGGTTTGCTTCCTTCGACCTCGTTCGGCGCTTGTTTCGATTGTCATGGCTTGAGGCTTTTTTACAGTGACGAGTCTAATAGGAAACATCTTGACCGAAAGGTTTTCAGAGACACTGCACCATAACGAATTCTACAGGATCAGGCGGGCCTTGAATTCAAGGGCGCGAAGGCGACACCCAGTGCCTGATTATTTTTGACTTAGGAAGACGGCCACGCCGCAACAGAATAGAGCACGCCAACATTATTATGATGAGCGGCAACGACTCCGCCGTCTTCGTAAGACGTGACTCGTGTTAAGAACGAAAGACGGAGTACGTAAACACTGCACCGACATGTCAGCAGACGAAGGAAAAAGCACGCGACATCTCGCACCTACAGGCAGGAGGCTAGATTTTCGTGCTGTCACATAACTGCCGGAGTGGCTCGCCACCAGTTGGTGTGGGTGCTATGGCGCAGCGGCGGCTTACCGTCGGCGGTGTGCCGCACGCGTTTTAACACTAGTGTTTATTACGCTTTCTGCGGCCATGATCGCTCCAAAATAGTGCCAGAATAGCGCGCGTCGTCTCTTCACTGACGATGTCATCGGTAAGGCCTACGGCGAGCGCGTGAAAGCAAAGCGCTGCATCAGCGGAGATCTGTCTGTGGCGGCTGCTCTGAACAGCGGCCACGCGTCACCCGCGCTCTGCGTCTCGCGTTCTCCCGATTAGCAAGGCAGTCAAGCCACGCTTCGCTCGTTTTCAATTTGGCGCGCAACACAGATTTTCCGCGCCTGCCAATATCTCACGAAATGAAAACACGTATAGAGCTGCGCTAAAATTTCGCATTCACGCATACCGTTACTCTGTGATTTTTTTGCGCGCAAGCGTACATGCCCCGTTTCTCAAATCGGCGAGATGATCTGTGTTGCGGTGAGGGCAGTGACGGAGGAGGAAGGCGGCCTCATAATAGAAAAACAAATCACGCGCCTGTGGAAAGTAGGCAAGAGCGCGCTGAGCCACGGGAAAGCAACGCCATGTAAACTTGGGGGCGTTGAGCGAAGTTGGGACGGGGAAACGAGGCAAAGCATCGCAGAGGACGGTAGGCGGAGGCGCCTTGGGTAGACTTGCTGTGACAGTTGCTATAGGTTCTGTGTGCGCTATGGACGTGCTGGGTTCGTCTCGTGATCTAGAGGCCGAGCTCGAGCGAAAAGCAAAGAGCAGCGACGTAAGCGGCGGCAGGCCGAGCGCGAGTCGACCTCCCTCGAAGTCATAGCTAAGCGGCGGGCACGAGCTGCGAAATTCTGGCAAAAGGAACGTGCTTGCTTCGATCAGGACAGTCCAGAAGATGAAAGGCAAAATTAGAAGTATATTATCAAATTGCTTGAAATAATAAAGGCTGCGCATTTTTGTCACAGTGCCTTGCCATATTACCTAATAGGACTTTGCAATTTACAAAAACGAAAAACAGACATAACACATATAAAATAAAAATAGCCGTTGATGACACCGCCACACTTATACATAATCAAAGTATTCTTAATATTGCTACGGCACAATATGCGCGATCACGAAAGGCCAGCAGTGTGAAGACGACGACGACGATTAGAAGCTAGCGCGGGCTGTTGCCTCTTGACCAAGCGCAGCGTATTTTCCTTGTAAATATATTTGTAAATAGCTTTTCGTCTGCGTCTTCCTACGTAACATATCTGGTGGAGGTGGACGTTCCCTGTACCTCGTCACGGAGCTTCGCAGTGGACGGTACGTCGAGCCTTCCTTCATGGCTCCCGGCGACGACAACCCGACTCCGCCGGCTCCGACACCTGCTGCCACTTCGACGACCTACATCACTCTCCCCGCTCCCCGTGATCCTGGCGCATTCTCGGGCCAAGATGGGGAAGACGTCGATGACTGGATCAGCCTGTATGAACACGTCAGCCGCAATAACCGGTGGGACCCTACTATTATGCTCGCCAACGTAGTCTTTTACCTCGGTGGCACACCTCGAGTTTGGTATCGCACGCACGAAGATGAGCTCACCAGTTGGGATTCACTTAAGACACAGCTTCGAGACTTGTTCGGCAACCCCTACGGTCAACAACTTGCCGCGCAGAAGGCGCTTTCCGGCCGTGTGCAGACGTCAACAGAGCCCTATGTCACGTACATTCAGGACGTCTTGGCTCTGTGCCGCAAAGTTGACACCCACATGACTGAGTCAGACAAGGTTTCCCACATCCTCAAAGGCATTGCCGATGACGCCTTCAACTTGCTCGTTTGCAACAACGTAGCGACGGTGGATGCTGTTATAAGAGAGTGCCGCCGCCTGGAACTCGCCAAAAGCCGACGTATTGACCAGCAGTTTGCCCGTCTGCCCAACACCCCAGCGACATCTTCCTGTGCCGACGCTCCTCGTCCCAACAACACTGCCGATGTTACCAGGATCGTCCGGCGTGAGATCGAGGCCGCCTATCCGGCTGCCTTCGACTCCAGTCCCACCAACACATCTGCAGTCACGGTCTCACTGATCCAGGCAGTTGTCCGCCAGGAGTTTGAAAACATGGGTCTTCACACCATCTGCTCGGCCCATCGCCCTAATACCCGCCCGGCTTCTTCGATTTCGCCCCGTCCCGCATCTTCTTACCCACCACGTTTCCGCAACCCATCTGAATGGCGCACTGCTGACGACAAGCCTATTTGTTTCCACTGCCATCGAATCGGGCACATTTCTCGGCACTGTCGTAGTCGCTGGAGTTCCCCGAGCCGGCCTACTTATACTGCCTACTCTCGCCCCTCAGGTGGCCCTTCTCGTCCCTATGCCGCACGCTCCGATAATGCCGCCACTGATTCTCCTGCAACGAACCGCCCCTATTCTCGTTCGCCTTCGCCCCAACGACGACAATCTCGCTCTCCCCAGCCCCGTCGCGCCTATTCGCCGACTCCCTTCGGACGCCGCTCCCAGCCGGAAAACTAGACGATGCAGCGCCTCGAGGTGACGCTGCATTGCTCCCTACGCCGCCAAATCCTCTACTGACTTTGCCCACTCATCTGAACCTTCTTGACGTGCAAGTCGACGGTGTTTCTGTGTCTGCTCTCATAGACACTGGGGCGCATTTGTCCGTAATGAGCGCTGACCTTCGTAACCGGCTCAAGAAAATTATCACGCCCGCCACGACGCCTGTTGTCCGTGTCGCCGATGGCGGAACAGCCCCCGTAATTGGTATGTGTACCGCCCGCGTCTCCTTCGCCGATCGCTCAACAATCGTGCTATTCACAGTCATCGCCCACTGTCCCCACGACATCATCCTCGGCTTAGACTTCCTTTCCGCACATTCTGCTCTCATCGATTGTTCCGCCAGTACTCTCCGCCTTGACCTGCCTGTTCTGGATCCTGCTGAACCACACCCCAGTCGCCTCAGTTCCGCCGACTTCGTTCGCTTGCCACCTTCGGCACTGACCTACGTTGACCTAGTGTCATCCCCACCAGTCCCCGACGGTCACTACATCGCGGCTCCTATGCAAGACGTCCTCCTTACACATGGGATCACAGTACCCCATACAGTTTTATCTATTACGGCGAATTGCGTCTGCCTGCCAGTGGTCAACTTTGGCTTGACGACACAAGTGCTGCCACGTGGGATGTCTTTGGCCCAGCTTTGTTCATTCGAGGATCACTCAGTAGCATCCATTGCAGTAGACGACACTTCATCCGATACTCCTCTACCATCGCAGTCGGCAAATTGTACCATCGCTGACTTACGGAAAATGATTGCCCCCGACTTGCCCTCCGAGCACGCTCGTGAACTCTACCGCGTTCTGTTTTCCTACCGCGATATTTTTGACTTTAACGATCGTCCTTTAGCCCAAACTACAGCTGTCAAACATCGAATTAATACCGGCGATGCCCCTCCTATTCATCGCCGCCCGTATCGAGTGTCACCAGCTGAGCGTCAAGTTATTCACGCAGAAGTTCGCAAAATGCTTGCCAAGAACATTATTGAACCATCATATAGTCCATGGGCGTCACCTGTAGTACTGGTCAAAAAGAAGGATGGCTCATGGCGCTTTTGCGTGGATTATCGGCACCTTAACAGGGTTACCAAAAAGGACGTGTATCCCCTACCTCGGATTGATGACGCCCTTGACTGCCTCCACGGTGCTCGCTATTTCTCTTCTATTGACCTTCGCTCCGGCTACTGGCAGATTGCCGTGGACGATCTCGACCGCGAGAAGACTGCTTTTGTCACACCCGACGGTCTTTATCAATTCAAAGTGATGCCGTTCGGTCTATGTAACGCCCCTGCCACTTTTGAACGCATGATGGACTCCCTTCTTCACGGTTTCAAGTGGTCCACGTGCCTGTGCTACTTGGACGACGTTATCGTATTCTCCCCAACGTTCGCTACGCACCTCGAGCGCCTCTCAGCAGTTCTGGACGTTTTTCGGCGAGCCGGTCTGCAACTCAACGCATCGAAGTGCCAATTCGGCCGTCGCCAGATTACCGTCCTTGGACATCTCGTTGACGCGAACGGAGTGCAACCGGACCCAGGCCAGATCCATGCTGTTACGCACTTCCCTGTTCCGAAGTGTGTCAAGGATGTGCGCAGCTTCATCGGCCTTTGTTCGTACTTCCGCCGTTTCGTGAGAAATTTCGCCGCCATAGCACGACCACTAACCGACCTTTTGAAAAAAGACGCTCCTTTCCAGTGGGGCGATAACGAGGCCTCTGCATTCTCTCATCTAATCGACATTCTCACAACGCCTCCCGTTTTGGCCCATTTCGATCCTTCTGCGCCTACCGAAGTCCGTACTGATGCCAGCGGTCACGGAATTGGAGCAGTACTGGCACAACGCCAGCGTGGCCACGACCGTGTTATCGCTTACGCCAGCAGGCTCCTCTCACCCGCGGAGCGCAACTATTCCATCACTGAGCGTGAGTGTCTGGCCCTAGTTTGGGCGGTTGCGAAATTCCGCCCATACTTATATGGCCGATCCTTTTCCGTTGTCACAGACCATCACGCGCTTTGCTGGTTATGCTCACTGAAAGATCCTACAGGAAGACTTGGTCGCTGGGCCTTACGCCTCCAAGAATATTCGTATACTGTCACCTATAAATCTGGCCGACTACACAAGGACGCTGACTGCCTGTCTCGCTACCCGGTCGACGAGCCTGACGACGCCGACAGTAGTAGCCCCAACGGCATTTTCTCTGTCTCTGCCTTCGGTAACATCGCCGATGAGCAGTACCGAGACCTATCGCTGCGAGCACTTATCGAGCGTCTGCGCTCTACACCTACCGACGCATCCGTTCGCCGATATGTCCTCCAGGGTGGCATTCTGTATCGAAGGAACTTCCTCCCTGACGGCTCTGACCTTCTTCTTGTCGTGCCAAAACAGCTACGACAGACTGTGCTCTTTGAGATGCATGACGCACCCACTTCAGGACATCTTGGGGTAACCCGCACGTACGACCGCGTCCGCCGCCGCTTCTATTGGCCTGGTCTCGCTCGCTCCGTTCGACGCTATGTTGCTGCCTGTGATCCCTGCCAGCGTCGGAAGACACCTCAGGTGCTACCTGCCGGTCATCTCCAGCCGATCACCGTCCCTGTGGAACCGTTCTTTCGTGTTGGATTAGACCTGCTCGGTCCCTTTCCCACGTCATCTTCTGGGAACAAATGGGTAGCCGTCGCGACTGATTACGCCACCCGATACGCTATCACTCGGGCTCTCCCTACCAGCTGCGCCACTGACGTCGCGGACTTTCTCTTGCGTGACATTATCTTGCTTCATGGCGCCCCGCGACAGCTGCTTACTGACCGTGGTCGAAACTTCCTCTCGAAAGTTATCGCTGACATTGTGCGTTCCTGCTCCATTCAACACAAACTGACTACTTCATACCATCCTCAAACCAATGGCCTGACAGAGCGGTTAAACCGTACTCTTACCGATATGCTGGCCAAGTACGTTTCCAAGGACCACCACGACTGGGACATTGCCCTTCCTTACGTAACATTTGCGTACAATTCTTCCCGGCACGACACCGCCGGATTTTCTCCCTTTTATCTACTGTACGGTCGCGAACCTACCTTGCCCCTAGACACGGCACTTCCTCCTGCTGCGGTCTCAACAAGCGAGTATGCGCGCGACGCCATCGCCCTCGCTGACCATGCACGCCAGCTTGCCCGTGCTCGACTGACGGCCTCACAGACCACTCAGCAGTGTCAGTACAACGCCCGCCATCGTGACGTACAGTTTTCACCTGGTGCGCTCGTGCTCCTGTGGTCGCCCTCTCGTCACGTCGGACTTTCAGAGAAGCTCCTTTCGCGATACACAGGGCCCTACCGCGTGCTGCGCCAGGTGACGCCTGTGACTTACGAAATTGCTCCTGTGGCCTCAACCTCGTCCTCTCCTGTGGCATCTAGTGATGTCGTACACGTCAGTAGGCTCAAGGCCTACTACACTGCTTCCGAGTCCGATCTTTAGTCGCTCCGGGACGGCGCTTTTGCAGCCGGGGGTAGTGCTACGGCACAATATGCGCGATCACGAAAGGCCAGCAGTGTGAAGACGACGACGACGATTAGAAGCTAGCGCGGGCTGTTGCCTCTTGGCCAAGCGCAGCGTATTTTCCTTGTAAATATATTTGTACATAGCTTTTCGTCTGCGTCTTCCTACGTAACAATATTATCGACGCAATGTACAAAAAGGGAATAGCATAGATACGTGTGCGCGTAATCCGCGTTCACGAAGTGAAGCGTCGCTGTAATTTTTTGTGCGTCGACCACTGGCTTGTTTGTCGCTCCTGGCGCCTAAGATGTGAGTGTCGCCCTTGTGTCCCGCGATCCAAAAGTCGAAATTTCAATGAATGTGAAAGAAGCTGAAGCATCTATCCCGGCTTCTCGACGTTCCTCTTCACCAGGGCCCGAAGGCATATATGCTGCTCTAGCCCATCTTGGTCAATCGGATAGGCGAGAGCTGTTAAATTATTACAGCAGCTCATGGTGTCATGGTATTCTTCCTCAGCAATGGAAGATATGTCGGTTCCTACCGCTACTCAAACTAGGAAAGTCCTCTTTAGACTTGACATCATATCACCCTACTGCCCTGGTGTGCTGCATAAAAAAAATAACAGAAAAGGTTATCCTTACGCCCCTAAATTGCCATTTTGAACGCCACAATGTGCATCCTGACAAGATGACAAACTTTCGGGGATGCAGGTCGTCAATAGACAATGTTGCTGACCTCACAACCTGCATACAACAACGAAAATGCCTCAAGCGCACATTAATGGCGCGCTTTCTTGATTTGAAAGAGGTGTGTGATGCTGTCACACATGAACTGATTCTCGAGCCATTGGCGGCTGCTGGTATCGGTGGCCAAATTTTTCAGTTGATCTGGGACTATTTGACGAGAAAAGCCTTCTGTATGCAGGCCATAGGTGTGCCCACTGCCAACTGTTGCAACATACGATGACATCCGACTGCTCTGAACATTCCGCCCTATTCTTTAATGAGCTATGGTTGACCTTGCTGAAATATTGCCTAAGACAATTCACCTGTCAGTGTAGGCTGACGATATCTGTCTTTGGGCATTTCCGGTTACTCGTATTCAAATGCGAGCAAGAAATCCCCTGCCAGCACCACACCTTGTTCGTATTTCCACAAACAAGGCCTAAATGTGTCCTTCAAAAAATGCGCGTTACTCGCGTTTACGCCGGGCCATCACATACCAGAAGTCTCAACATTTCTCAGGCGTGATTATTGACAGAGAGCGTTCATGGAACCCCCACTGCATCTACCTCAAGCAGGGACGAATTTCGATTCTTCATATAATGAAGCTCGTGTCCGGAAAAACCTGGGGCACGCATGCACGGTCCAGGCTGCGGCTGTACAGAGCACTGTTTCTGGACTTTTTACAGTACATCTTAGTGGTGTTGGTGAACACATGCAAAACATACTTTCGCAACCTTGCAAGTTGGAAACGCTAGGCTCTTCGGACATGTAATGGACTACTAGCATGCGCTTCCACTCATGCAGTGATGATGATTGCTAGAGACTATTTAATTGCAACATACATCGCAGTTGACAACGCAAGAACACACATTCGATATTTGTGTCGCATAACCAGTCACTTTACCGTAATAGTTCTGCAGAAACCCGCAAGTTGGAGAAAGGTGATTAATAAAAAGAAAATCAGACATCCACCAAATCGTAGCAATTGCTACAATGTCTGATCTTCCCTTTATTAACCACTCACTATATTGCTCATTTGCCGGCGCAAGGACCTCAAGCCACATTTTCCAAACTTCCTGTGACACATCGGCTGCCTTCCCTGAAGATTTACAGCAGTATCAAGACCACTGTTTTCCCTGTGGTGCTAACGATAGCGACAAGTACACCTCACAATTACGGGAATAACGAAGAAGACTTGTCATTGCACTGGGGCCCTACGACAGTTTGCATTTTCATTACGCAACGAGGCATACGCACAAAGAACGCACATTTACACCGACGGCTCTGTCTCAGCCACCAGCACAGCACGCGCGGTTATCATTCCAGCCTAACGGGTCACAATGAAGCTCAACGTGTCCCACCTAATGACCTCTACGGCAGCAGAACTTGCCGCCCTACGTGCTGTTGGTGATTACATCACACTAACAAAACTTTGAAACTAGGCCTTTTTGTGCGACATCAAGGCAGCGCTTCAGAGTCTGCAGGCAGGCTTACGACGCAAGATACGTGAGCAACTGGTTTTTGAGGCTATAAAAGTTAGAAACTGGTTTTGAGGCTAGAAACCTCCTAAACCAACATCACATCATCTGACGATGGCTTCCGTGGTACTGTTGCGTCGTCGGTAATGACCTCGCTCATGATGCGCTCAGTCAACCCACAAGAATCCCTGAGAGTTCCTATGCCTTTATCAAGGACAGACGCCGCGAAGAGTCTTAGTTCACACGCTGAAATCAAGACTGAAGCTTGTTGGGACACCACGAATTTCCCGAGCCGCAATCTCTACCGGCTGTATCCTACATTGTAGCTGCAGATTCCATCGCAGTTCTCCAGCCGTGGTGCAACGTCACTTTGCGACTTCTGGTTAGGGGTGACGTTTACGAAAGACAACTCGTTCGTTAATGCGATTTCCGGCACAACTGTCTGTGACAATCGAGCACGTGCTTTGTTTTTCAAATTTTTAGTCATCGAAATGAAAGCTCGTTTTTGGAGTGTGTTAAACAATTAGACAGCCGACCACATTCGGACAGATTCCTCGACCATAACTACACACGTCGCAGGCTTGGAAAGCGACGCGGGCATTGCTACGGCTGTCATCAGTGACTGGTTATGAGCGTCTATTGATGAAAAACCGCACGTGTTCACACGAGACCACTTTCTTCCCTCCCTCTCATTCCTTCCTAGTGATCAGTTAAACCTCGCAGCCCGTCTAGGATAACAAACCGGACGTGTGTCCCGTTGACCTCCCTACCTTTCCTTGCTTCTGTTCCTCCTCTTGCTTCACTAATCCAGTGATTGAAGTTGCCTGCTTTGGTCACTGTAGGCTAGTGAACGGTTTCGTCGGTCACTAATGAATTCGTGGTGGCCGTTCAAGCGTCGTCATTCGAGCTTCTGCATCTTGCTCTAGTCATGCTGTTACCGTCACGCCTTTTGCTCCGGCACAGTAGTCCAAATTGTTTCATAGCTTGGGCTACAAGGTATATGTATTATTGGTCGCGATTGTCTTGGTAGTTGCATCGCCGTCATTCCCACTTTAACGTCGTAGTTTGGTCATGCCATCGTCGCCCATTCGTCGTCATCCGTTGTCCTGATGCTGTCGTTTTATCATTGCCATCAGTTAACAAACGTCATTCCGTTGGGGTTTTTCAACCGTCTTCATATATCCTCCGTCGTTATACCGATGTCAATCTTTGTTTGTCATTGTATAGTAATGATACTACCGTCATACAATCGTGATTAAGCCGTCCTTTGCATGTAGTCACTCTCAGACAGTCGTTATTATGAATCCGCTGTCAATATAGTCATGTCATCGTCATCATGCAGGTTTCACGACACAGCCATTGTCACACCATTATCATGCACTCTGTCCCCATCTTGTTGTCCCCGTGCTGTGAGGCATTCGTTGTCATACCATCGTCGGGTTGCCGTCGCTGTCGTTGCAATCTCGTCATTGGAACATCGACATCCAACTCTCGTCATGGTGTGATCGTGAGCCATCGCTGTTCCTCGTCCATGAATCTATGGCAATCATGATGTGATCAATAAATAGTGACTACGCAACCACTTTCGTGCATTCGTTATTGCGTCATCCTGAGACAGACGCTACCATGCATCCGTTATTATAGCTTCGCCGCCATACCTTCGTAGTCGTGCCATCGTGATCATTTCAGCTTATTCAGGCGGTTGTCGTCATACCGTCGTTGCCACGCCATCGTCGACAAATAGTCGCTGTCATGTCGTTGCCTACATGTCGTGGTCATCATGGTGTCGCTATTACAGCATTGTCATAATTGGAAAGTCGACATGTCATTGTCGCCTTGCCATCGTTGTTAAACTTCCTTTGTCGTCTGAATGACATAATACCTTCCTGGTCTTTCCATTGCCGCTGTATCGGCGTCATGCAGCCATCAGCGTGCCACCATTGTCAAGAATGACGATCCCAAACAAGTCCCACACCGAAATGAGACAATGTCTGAGCATGTCTCATGTAGTCGAAATGTATTTCACAAAGGTAGACGGCCTGGCATGTTATTAACGTTGCATCTATAGCTAGCAGCGCGACGGCCGACGAAAGAAAGAAGTGAATGGACAGGAAACAGGCAAACCGCGCTCCTTCTTATCCATCCTGTCACTTTCTACATCAATTGTCGCGATGCTGTCCAAAGATATAGCCGAAGCAGGAAAGTCTCAGAATTACCACAAGACGTATTAAGTAAACACGACTTAAGCAGTACAGTCTGTCTCTACATTACTCGAATGCTATTTGTTTTACTGACAACAGTCATCACGAGACGAATTGTGCCTTTTTTGTTCTACAGTCGCTTCACCCGTATTTCACGCAAAATAAGCCTTGCAGAACCCTGTCGAACCAGTTTATAAGACCCTGCCTTCTAACATGAAGACGTGGGTTGTGCGCGGACTGAGAAAAAAGGCCGATACCCTTTAATTATTTTATCGTCTTTGTCTTGTATACGAGTCCTAGGGAGGGTATGGCTGGAGACGCCGATGAGCACTCTCATACTCTCTTGGACCACAACTCTCTTAATTAATAAAGGTACTCACGTTCTCATATCAGTAACGATATCAAATGTAAAATTGTAATGTGTTCTCCTTAAGAACTCCTTTTTGTAAGCAAAACATCCCGCAGGTCTTCCTCGGTAGTATTCTGAATAACTTTGGGCGTATATCCAAATTCGGTGAGGGGAACTCAGCATCTGAAACAGAGCATACTTACTTGTCATTTCTGGAATAAGAAGCCTTGCTTTCACCCTTGTAGCAAAGACAGTGCTTAATTATGACAAGTAAATTACTTTCCGTCAACGTGAAAAGATTTACTAAAAAAGAGGGGAAGACTAATAAATTTGAAGCTGTAGACGTTAACAACTTGTAGTTTAACAACTTGATAACAACATGCTGCGGAAACCCGCAAGGTGGAGAGAAGTAATGAATAAAGGGAAAATCAGACATCCACCAGTTCGTAGCAATTGCTACAAAGGAAACCCATACGGGTTCCTCGAAGGAAAAGCCTCTTGGTTGAAGAAAAATTCGTCCTGGTCCAGGGCCTTGCGGGTTTCCGCAGGACTACTACGTCAAACTCTTGCCTTTGCTTCGTGTTGTCGACAAATTCGACTTCGCCCTGCCATCTGCTAGCCGCCTGGTTAGCTCAGATAGTAGAGCGGCTGCCCCGGAAAGGCGGTGATCCCGGGTTCGAGTCCTGGACCAGGACGAATTTTTCTTCACCCAACAGGCCAGACGTCCCTGAAAGGCCATGATACAAGCCCTAACCACAAAGACAACGCCATTGCGCTCCACACTACCGAGGTAGCCGCAGAATACAACGGACTTCCACCTGGGACGACCAGGAAAACCAAGGCCAAGCCAGTCGCCATGCTGATGGATGTAGCATGCTTCTCAGTTATCGCCCAGAGATCCACCTATTTTTCATGGGTCCTCGTCGGACGGCGTAGAAACCTAGCTTGCGACTTTTAAAAGAATCTAGACATTCAACAGCTGAAACGCTGAGAAGTTGTGCCATATAACTACTTAAATGACGACGCGAGGACGTGGTTTGACAACCGGAAACCCAGACTAAGAACAAGAGACTTGTTGCGTAGAGGCATCCTACAGATCTTCACAAGCGCCGTGCGCACAGAGAGAGCTCAACTTATGCAATGCTAAGTGTGCACGTATTGCACGTATCGACGCTACGCGTCCCACACCTCAGATCGCGTAACAAGTGGCACTATGCTGTGGCACTATGGTGGCACTATGGCAAGTGGCATTATGATGACCATTTATTAGCATTACTTTTGAAACATGGCGGTGACAAACAGTCAGCTACTTGCTTGATTTGATATTCAGGTATGCCATCGTATACATCATCTTAATCTTCATTTTCTGCCTCAAGACTTCTGCCGCAAGGCTATCTACAGTGTACCGCTACCTACGCACATGGTACATAGTATGCCACGTGGTGTAATATTATGCAACTGCAATGCAGAGTAGGCATGTATCCACTCTACGCGGTGTGCATTTTCCATCACGTCTCCTTGCGCGCTAAGACACGTGTATGGGGAATTTTCCGCTACAGGCTAGGAAGTCAAGTTTGGAGGTTTCTTTGCGTGTACGGGCCAGTACAGCGCGCGACCTGGAGGACTACTTTCTCTTACAGACCCAGAACTGACGCATTGACCGTGTATTGGGTGTCTTAGGTGACTAATTCTGTGTGTAGTGCACAGGATCGGTCGTCTACAAGGCAACGCCACGATACCAGTGTTTACATTTTGAATGCCATGACATGGGACTACCAGCTTGTTGATGTAGGGGAACATAAAACAGTCCCTATTCGCTGCATACAATTTCACGGTAAATGTCATGCGAGGCTTGATCGATTTTCTGTATCATTACGTATCCTGTTTAGACTATGCGGCTAGAGCGTGCACCCTGTGTTCTTCAGTGATCATTTCTTGGTGTCCGTTCCTTTTGGCAAGCGGTAATTTCAAAGTTCGCGAATGAGCTGGGATTTATGGAAATTCAATATTAAGTTACTCTCACATAAGCCTGTTCTAAAGCGCGTCCCGCAAATTTTTAATGTAGTTTCAAGTAGCACTTCTTCACCTCTTTTTCGGAGTGGGAGATATTGAAGCAAGAAGTTTAAATGGTAGGCATTGCAGACGCTTCCAAATGGTCTTTTGAGAAAAAAGGAGAATGTAAAAAGTTGTGCAAGTTGCTAGACCAGCTAAACGAACTTTAAGGTCTCCATCCTGGCAAGTACATTAAAGACGTTTAGAACATTAAGGCACAAATGCAGACAATGGATACTGAGAGATACAGACGGGCCCTAGTCCGAGCACGTACTCATCGGTAGTCGGAGCAACAGCCTTGTAGTCGTTTGCTTGGTGATGAGCGTCGGCACACTCTGTCGAAGCAAGTGCTCTAGATAGAGTGTGCCGGAGCGATTGTTAATGACCAGGATAAGGGGATGAAAGCGTTCACGGCTCATTAGAAAAATATTTTTCAATTTCATAAAGTTATTAATGGTGCAGCTCTAAGAGAAAAATTTGTTTTGTTACTACCACAGCCCAATCAAGAAGAATGTGATGATGTTTACACAGATATATGCCTCACAAAAGTTAACGCAACAATTGCTTCGCTAGCTAAAGGCAAAACTCCTGGGCCTGATGGCTTGAGTGCGGAATTTTCTCACTGCATTTGCTCGATATTAGCTCCCTTTCTGCTTAACATGTAGAAAGAAGCTTACCTGATTGGACATATACCCGCCACGCTCTATCAAGGGCCTCGATACTCTTCCCAAAAAGCAGTGATGCAACTAAATTGACGAAAGCCGAGGGATATCGTCCAATATTACTTTGAAACGTGCATTATAAAATATTTGTGAAGATATCAGCGAGTCGCCTTCAAGACGTAATTCAGTGAGTGGTGGGATGCCATCAAATATGTGGCATTAGAGAAAGAACAAACGAGGCAAATATCCCCGCTACGCGGTCCGAGCTTGGGAGCGTAATTAACAGTGCAGGTTGGTTGGCAAGAGTTCAGGTTCATTTGGCAAAAGCATTTCATAAAGTTCATGACTACTTCCTGTTTCGTGTGTTAGAGCACATAACCATTGGGTCTCTTCTTTTTAAAGGTATCACTATATGCTATGCTAATAGCACAAAAAGCTAATAGTTAATGGTTGTCTATCCAAATATACCTAGCTGAGGGCACCGATAAGGCAAGATTGTCCCTTTTTCCCCTCTATCATTCGCTTTCTACTTAAAACCGCCTTGCGCACGAATGCTGAAGCATCATGCTTTTCACGTGTTCATATTTTTATCCAATGAGATCCGCGTACTTTCCTATGCAGCTGAATTAGCCTTCTTTTGTGCTGACAGGTATAGAGAATGCCCTTGCCATAACGCAACAGTTTTAATCGGCTTCTAGTGCAGCAATAAACTTTTACAAGAGTTCATGGTTTTGGCTTGGTCTATGGTGTACGATGCCAAGCCACTTCGCAGGTATTCAATGGAGGCAAGATTTTAAGTACGTAGGTGTACCATTCTCTCAATATCTCAATAGTAATCGATACTGCTTAGCAGAAGTTGCAGAAGTACAACATAAGATTAACAACTGCCAAGAACTGCAGCTGCCCATATTTAGCCGAGCTGAAGCTTCCATTGTTGTCCTAGCAGCTTGACTTAACTATGTCCTGCAGGTAATACACTGCTTGCGGCTTAGGTTGCAAACATTTCATCTTGTGCTTGCTACCTATGTATGGAAATCACGTTTTGAGATCATGCGACCTGATAACCTTTTTTTTTTTTTACTTCTTGAGAGTGGGGGTATTAGCCTAGTTCACCTTTTTGTTAAACTTGTCTCCCGATTCTTCTTCTTTCATGATGTAAGCAGTCCATTTCAAAGAGAAATGTTACAACTTCGATTATTCAATTACGTTCTAGACATATTTGTGTCGTCATCTCTCAGAGATGCACCACGAGCTCTTTGGGCGGTCTTGCAAAGGGTTGTCGAAGGATTTCACTTTCCTAAGCCTCGCTTTAGTATGGATTATATTTTTACGGCCTACCGCAAAGAAATTTCTGCTGCACTCATAGACACATAGTTTCCTGTTCGCCATCATTGTGCGCCATATTCGGAATGTCATTACCTTGACGTACTTAAACGTGTCCGTCGAATGATCATTCCACCGGGTATGAAAACTTTTTACTTTAAGTTACATTCGGCTGCCCTACCTGTCAAAACCTGGTTAAAAAGGGGGGGCTGTTTCGTGCCGTGGTCGACAAACTGCCACTTTTGTCCCCATGATAAAACAATTGATCACTGTTTTTATATTGTAGGGAAGCCGTGTTCTTCTGATACATTCTCCACAGAACACTTAAAAAGGATTTAGATGTCACGCCATACACAACTAGTTTCCTACCTTCTAAAGATCCCTGTGGCCCCCCGTATCACATGTTCATGGCACTTAGCTCACATAGCCTTTGGTGCAGTAGAATTCGCGACAGACACGCTGAACCACCGCGAAGGACTCGGTCGTATCTTCAGGAACCTGTTGCCTACGCTCGTAGTTTGTATCCTGCACATGAAACACCGCCGGATGAGATGCCTTTACTGGACGCTTGCACGTGTTTGCCTGACTTTTCTATGTGTTTTCAGTCACCTGAAATCTCTGTAGCGCTTTGTTTGTTTATTTTCTTCAATAGTCTGCCCCCATGTAATAAAGAAAAAAGAAGCGTTCGCGTGGCTGAGTGGTAGAGTAGTTGACTCCCACATGACGAGTCCGGGTTTGATCCCGGTGGCAACTGGGAAGCTTTTTTTTCTTATTTCCAGCGATAGCTTCGACGGAGACTGGTGGTGGACATCATCGCTAACCAAAAGGGCTATTAAAGAAACCATAACAGCTGAGGCTATAAAAGCGGTAGTTGAACGCATTTCTCTGGGACAATATGCGAACAGGTGCGCCATCCAAGGGGACTTCTGTTAAGAGTTGCAATGTGCGTTTTATTAGTTTCCCTTTTCGTGCGTGTTTCGTCCGGTCCTTCGGCCCTATAATGCAAAACTATTGCACTATGTTTCTATTCCAATCTCCTGATGTCAAAGTTACGTAACCGCCGACGCAAGCATCGGGCGGTGACCCACAGCGTTGCCTGAACAGCGCAATCGAACGCTGTCCTCGTTTATAGGAGGTAAGTTTCGCTTGCTTTCAAAACGAAAAACATTTCCTGAACTTAACGTTTTTTTTATCTAATTGGCTAACAAGAGGGGAGGAGCACGCTCAACGGGAGAGGGTTTGGATAAGGCCGAGGCGTGGCGGCGTGCAACGGACAGTCGAAAATGCCGCTAGAATGAATCCTATGCAAAGAATAGTTGGCACAGCGATGTCGCATACCTGTCAAATGGGATTGATAACGTTGTACGGCCACGCAAAAAGTTGTTTTACACGGAAATAAAGTGATGCTCTCCGGCAGGTGCGAGCAGCCAGTGCCTGAGCGATCGGCGGCAGCCATCTTATATTCTTTTCGGAACGGGGCCAGCCTCCGACTATCTAGAAAAAAATGCAGTTTTTTTCGGCATGTTAATACATCTTTACCTCGTACACGTCTCATTGACGCAATCAGTACTCGCGGTTTTTTGACGTCGGGTGACAGACAGGCTAAAAGATAGTTAATGGCGAAAGGCGTCGCATCAGAAATAATTATTTTTCTTTTGTTCAGTTGAATCATGCGTAGTCTCTCTTCCCCTCATGTCCGATTGTTAAATGTCCCGGATTTCGTGCCGCCCCACGACAGACAGGCGAATTGGGGGTGGTCTAAAAAAGTTTTTTACCAATCGCGGAGCGCTGATTGCCGAATTGGAATACAGAAGTCTGGAATAGCTTTGTGTAGTAGCGCCCCTGGTCAACAAAACACTTTCTTCATATTCGCTGTCTTGGGTATAGCGCTTGCAAAAACTTCGGTCACCTCGCACCCCATTCCCATCACGTCTACTCAACACATCAGGTTCATGGAGGCGGAACTTCGAGCAGTTTGTGACAGCTAAGATGATATCCTTGGTAGTGCGAACCCTTGAACGTCCCCAAAAACGGATCAAAACTACAACTGCACTGGCAGTGTTCCCTGCATCGTCCCTGCATACTTTGAAACAATGAACAAATGAATTATTCAGGGCAGTGTCAAAGCAAGAGAGTGCAATGCTACGCTTTACAATTGCAGAAAGAGGAAATGAAAATCTCAGAATGATTTTTTTGGGTGTTAGCTAGGAAAGCCGAGCAAATGTGAGTGAAAAAGCCGTAACAATTAACGAGGAGCCCATGGGTCAAAACTAACATCGCTAAGCATTGCTTAAGAAAGTTTGTTACATTTCACGTTGTGAACGCTGGTGACGCGCAAGCGCGCGGGTGCTACAGCGCACACGACGTCATCGGCTTTCGGTGCGCCTTGACGCCTACACTGTCCCCATCGCAGCTCGTATATTCAAGACAGGGCTCGCGCGACCACGACATACGCAGCACAGATCGCAGTAGAACGCCCTGTAGTAAACATTTGCTTACTATCTGAATTACCTAAGATGGTGTCAGCGTGTACAGGCAAACAGGAACACTTCACGCTCGATGACCGCGGTCACTTGATGTTGAAACACTGCCGTGAGGAATCCCGGCAGCACCAGGGAACGAAATGAGCTTCGTGCTTCAATGCGAACCGAGCGATGAGAACACAGCGCACGCAAAGCAACCTGACATCGTTCCACCTAGACTGCGTTCCCAAAACACATCGCTTTCAAGATAAAGCCTGCGTGACCGCGCGCGACCAAATACAACGCCCCCCTCCTCACTACTCTTCCCTGGTGCCATGGTACATGGGCGCGACGGAATGCGGCACACTTCCTCCCGTCACATCACCATCACCCGCTTTCAGTCGCAAACACATCGTACGGCGCGGGACGACGATGTTACCACAAAGGGAACCCACTACGTATGCGTCGCAAAAGAAAAGGGTAACCTGTAGCAGCTGCCACAGTAAGTAAGCCCGACACGCTGTGGTTGCCCAGCGGCTATTGCGTTGGGCTGCTGAGCACGACGTCGCGGCATCAAATCGTGGCCACGGCGGCCGCATTTCGATGAGGGCGAAATGCGAAAACGCCCGTGTACTTAGGTATAGGTTCACGTTAAAGAACCCCATGTGGTCCAACTTTTCGGAGTCCCCCACTACGGTGTGCCTTATTGAAATCGTGGTTTTGCACGTAAAACCCCATATTTTTTTTTTTAAGTCAGCGCAGCGCAAATTCGCCTGCGTTCGTCTTCCGCAACGCTTCGCCTTGTTTCTCCATGCCCACTTCGCTCAGCGGCGGCACTTTGCCGCGTGCTGACCGTGCTGCGTCGAACTTTCCCTGGCGCGCGATTCTCTTGACGGTCAGGTGCCTTCTCCGTTAGCTTCCTTCGCGGCGTCAGACAGACACCACCAAATTGAAGAGCTGGCCGGTTACGCTTGCGCGTAAAGTGGTCAAAAGCAATAGGATTAGGACCTATTCAAGCTTACCACAGGCTCTTCATGCTTTATGCAAATATCGCTAAGATGTAGAATAAACATTGATTGTTTCAAACACGTAGTACGAGTACTTTAGAAAATGATCGTTGCAATCGAAGCGCGGTAAAAAATTATCAGCGAATTTAAAAGCGCTCAACAACGTCATTAGTGCAAGCGTTGTTCCAGAGTTATGCGTTATTTTTGTGACAATCGACTCCTTCAGGCCTGCCTCTCGGAAGGAGCGCGAATAAAAATTTACTAAAAGTGGAGTAAAAGGACTAAGGGGATTTGTTGGGGGTGCATTTTGAGCACAAGGGAACTTTAGTGCTGTAGCCACAACTAAGCGGAATTACAACGGCGTTCAAAGAAGATAACAACAGCTATTAGGCAATAATAAATTATTTTCATTGGAAGGCTTTAGTGTCTGATTTCCTATATTCGATAACACAATATTAGCCCCACAAGCCCTAACTCCATCACAATCCCATTAAATGTTCGTGTATCTCACGCCGTAGTGTACACCCTTAAAAACGTTCCTCCGTACGTGAGCCTTCACATTTGTATGGCGCTGGCGCAACAGAATTGGGACGATATATAACGACAGGAGTAGCTCATGTTCGCCTAAGTGCACAGTCTGGTAAGTGCACAAGAATATTAGGTTTTTTCAACAAAAAACTTGAGATATTCGGAATTCTTCATTGCTGCTTCACGGGGTGTAATCCTCCAAATAGATTTGCTTAGACAATACAGTGCTGCCATCTTCTTGCAAACAACGTAGGTTCTATTGCGCCCGCAAATTTCCCAACTACCGAAGTATATTCTTAATTCAAATTCCTGTGCATGACAACTAAATCAGGATCCAGCCATGCGCGAACATGATGATCCCAATGGCCATAGAAGATGCGCCAGGCGTGGAAGGCATTGCGACGAACATCGCCAAACCGACTGTGACGCTACAATCGCAAGGGAAGACAAGTTTTCTCGGCCTATGCTTGGAACACTAGGCCGAACTTCCTTCACATAAGGTTCTGGGCCGTGTGTCACTGACGTAACAACGGGAGGATTTATTGTGTAAGAACGCCTACCTGACGTTCGCAATACATTATATCAATGCCTTTCTTCAGATGCTTGTGTTCCTGACTGAAGTGTAACCCTATCAGCCTTGCTTCGCTTCAATGCGTGAGATTCATGCATCGGAAGCAATGCATTCATAAATGGGATTGCGAACGTCAGGTAGGCGTTCTTAAGCGATGAATCCCCCTTGTCATTCGTCAGTGACACATGGCCCAGAACCTAGTTTTGAAGTCAAACTCTGCGAGAATAATCCAGAGAACACCGCCATGGCCACGCCGGATAGCCCATTTAAATTCAAGGTAATGAGATTCGGCCTCTGTTCCACACCCGCAACATACAATGCGACAATGACGCCATTGTATTCGCCAACCCATATGCCTAGGGAACAGCAGATGGTCCGATTCATATATAGGTATTCAGCTCGAAGCCATCAAACTGCCGCGTTTCTTTATAACACCTTATTTTCGTAGGTGACGTCATCAGAAAGTAAGGACTCACTTCTAGCTCACAGCATATCGACTAGAATGCAGTTCACACATTACTTGTTCTGTGCGCTACTGCAAATTGGGGCTTTTGTAAATGCAATTTCACCTAATGCCAAGTCTCCAGTTTATTAACAAAATCAGATGCCAAGTGCAAAATAGCATCGTAGAAGCATGCCAGATGCTTAAAAGACCTCTGTCATGCCCAGCACTATTCGCTCGCATTGACGAAGACGCTTGAATTGAAGTAGACGTCGAAGATAACTGGCTAGGCCTTGATTCTAGGCTAGCCTAGAGGAAAGAAGACTTTCAGAAGTTAATCAACTGTGCTAGCCTGTCCTTAGCTTGGGCAAAAAGATCAGTGCTGCTCGGCACAACAAAACATCATTAAATTTTCAATATACAGATGTAGGCTACGCGAAAAGTTTTGTCTTAAAAATACACGGTAGCCTTTTAAAATGTGCGCGCAACCACCATACCTTATATTGCCTGTCATGCCGCATCGCACGGGAGGCCTTGACTGCTGGGATTAGAACATAGTTGCACACGAGTAATAATACACAAGCACAGAAAACGAGTGCCTGTTCAACGCCAATTTGATCCACCACTGTTTGAAGAACATGACCACTGTCTTTGAGAAATAAGAAAAACCAACTTTGGCGAGAAACAGCGAACAGGCAAGCGTTTCATGGAGTGCTCTTGGGTCAGACTAGTTAATTCTCCCGGGCGTTCAAGAGTAGGAATTTTCGCGCACCACTGTCTTTATAAACAACTAATCAACGGCGACTACAATCGTGTTGCTCTCTCTGCGCTAGCGAATATGGAGGAGAAATATTACTCGCCGCTCCAGACCATTGCAGTAGCTCGTGAGGGCAAAATATTGTGGAGGATGTCTACAGCAATATACCCCACAAACATGAACCGAATGACCCGCAAAGGTCATCATGTCCGCTTCAGAAATGCTATAGAGTATCTGCATCCACCAAATGGCGTTTTGTTTTCGTCAGCACCTTAAATTAAGCAGATATTTGCGACTGCCAACTACCTTACCCACTTGGCTATAACGGATCTACAGCCGGAATGCTACGAAACCTAGGGCGTTGAAGCGCATTGCACCAAGACTTGTGGCACTATAAGGCTCATCACCGACAAATAAATGTTTCTTTGCGGACAAGCTCTCACAATTCATCTTGTGCCGCCATGAGCGAGTACACAGGCCGAAACTATATTCCTCAGGGCGTATTACACTTGTTTCCAATCTGTTTAGTTCTTTTATTGGATGCTGGCGGTTCCTGTATTCCTTTTCTGTTTATCGTATCAAGACGTCACTCCCTGACAGGAGGGAATTGGATAACCTGTGTTGTTTTACATTCAATTTCTCTGAAACAGTTGTCACTGCGATTATGCTATCGCGCTGTGGCAACGCTCCTGATGTATTCACAAGGTCGAGAAAACTGCCAACACAATGAGGACCCAAGCGCGTTTAACCGATTGTATTCGCGACGCCAATAGAGTAAAATGTGGGCACCTGAACTTTCTGCTCGATGTACGGTAACGCATGTTGAAATGATGTACTGACTTGCGCTGGACGATTTGATTTGAAGATCGCGAATGGCGAGCTCGGTTATGATTACCACAATTTCAGTTCTCAACACAACATCAATTATTCGTAGTTTTTAACGTCGGAAAGCAACTCTTGTGCTATGATGGGCGCCGTTAGTGACGGAGTCCAGGAGAAGTTCGTTCATCTAGGCGTCTTAAATCAGCAGATAAATGGGAATACATGGGTGTTTTCGCATTCCGCTTCGTTCAAAATTTAGCCGACGAGGCCTGGAACGACATACGGAATGCAGTGACTTGCAGCAAAATGCCATAAGTATGATGTCATTGCTTGAGAGAATGTAATAGTTATATTGTTTATTATTATTTCAGGAATTATTTAGAGTGCTGAACTATCACGTAGCTCTGACATAAGGAACCTTGTTGAGCAGGTTAGATTAGTATGTTATTATGTAGACGTACTATTCAGCGACAAGAAGTAAATTTATGCGCAATTGATTTTTTTTTTTTAAGTCTCAGCAATCTCGGCCTTCAGATCTAGGTCTTGGATTTGACAATAAATATAACAAAACTAAGGAAAAACTTACTTGAAGAAGCTCTCTCAGCCCACTGTTCCCATGTGCGCATGGCGTGAACAGAATCACGTTTATCAAAATAAGGCAATGCAGAAGCATTATATTCAAGATTGTTAATATTGAGACCTGGTCACGAACACAGCGAGAGAACAAAGAAGCCTCCTACGCAGACGACGCTCCATTTTCTGGAAGCACAAAACTTTTTTTCGGTGACTTATTCGTTTGAACTCCATGGGCAAAACTGAAATCAAGGAGCTAAATAATATGCAACGTGCCTACGCGCGTTGTACTGTCTGCCGCCTCATTCTGCTCAGAAGTTTAACATCGTTCTAGTAAAAAAAAGTGAAAACAAGCAAGAAAACGTCAATTTGGCTTGATTTTACGCCATTTTGTGCAAGGGCTCCTTCTTTGCTTCCTTGCGAAATACGTCTGGCTAGAGCACTGCTACATCTTTAGCAATAGCCAATGCAGAAAAGTTCTATTTTCTCATGTAGTACACGAATCAGCAGAGCACACATGCGAATTGACTTCCTAATAATCAGCACACGCCGTCGTCAGCGGTGGTCGGCCATGGAAACAAAGCACATTGTTCCATGTAGGCGCAGAGGAAAAAAATGGTCATACTTTATATATAGTATTCGTCCTGTGCAGCAGGACACTTCTGAGAAGAGAAATACCTCTTCGCAGTTCGAGCTGTCCTGCACGCGAGACAAGTCTAGATTATTAGGCATGTTGGAAAAAGCCAGCAGAGCCTGCAGTCTCATTGAAAACACAAGGCAGCATCGCAATGAAATTACGCACACATCTCGCTGATGATGGTGGTCATAAGGATGACAATACAATTACAACAAATCTCCACAAGGCAATGATACTTTGTTGGTGTAAAAGATAACTACATCACAGTATCGTAACATTGCATAAAGCAACTGTACAATCTTAGAAGAACGAATCGGTGCGAAAACCGAGCCATCTCGCTTTCATTTTGTGGTTGAACTTAACAGATTTTCCGTGGACGTTGTGATAGCCATAAGAAATGAAGAAAATCACTTACAGTGCGCGTTCCTTGGTTTAATTTTTTTTTCATACATTTGAGTCATTGTGTTCGTGACTCCTAAACTTTCCATCCGGCTCGCTATACTACGGGTCTCTGAGCAGCACAAGCGCATGACAGCAACAACTGCTGAGCGTTCATGCACACCTGCGCAGCAGTATTCGGCTAGTGGTGTCTCAACAATCATTTCTTACATACGCAATACGAAGCTGCAAAATGAATCGTTGCTGGAACAAGGTGAATTATTTATACATACTCTAGACGGCCGTAAGGTGCCTGTGTCAAAAATATGAAGCCAAAAATAACTAATATTGCATTGTTATATCGCCGAGCAGGTGGACGCCATAGTTTAGTGGGAGGGTCTTCCCTTACGATTGCTGTGGTTGTCAACTAATTTTCCGCGGATTTGAGTAGTTGCTGTGAAGAATTCAGTGTACGAGCGAATCATTCCGTTTTGAAATCACTGCGGCCCTTAGAGGTTTGCTCTCTAGGCGACAATATTATCAATGTGTACTTGTGAGCAGTTTGCATACATGTGGCAAATTTTCGCTGTCTAATTTCCGCCTTATCAAAACATATATCCTGAGGTTGGCAAAGTTCGCACGACAGAGGCGGCTATCGCCTAACATAAATTAATATATCCGATTGTCCACTAGTGTGCGTAGAAGTTCAATCATAATGCATACCGCCCAGGCCATGAGGCAAAGGATATAGACTGTAATTTAAAGCTTTTCAGGAAAAGTTCATTAACAAGCCGTACTGAAGCTGCAAGGTTTAAGGCGGCTCAGAGCCATGTCTTTCGGTAGGTACATCAATGCGTAATCATACCATTTCTTGCACCATACCTAGCTAATGACAAGGTGAAGAACCTCTTGAAAGATTTCATAAAACCTACACCACCCTTTCTGCATGTTGCGGCTGCGCAGCTTATTAAATGTGATCGGCAATACCACGTGAGGAAACTGCGCGAGAAAGTGTAAGGCTTCCATTAAAGCGGGTAAAGTTGCCCAGAGAAAAAGCAATAAAGTTAGCGAAAACAGAAACATTCTGTGGATTTGCGTGCGAAAAACGCGATGTGTTTATTAGGCATGCCGTAGGGGAGGGCACCGGTTAAATTTTCACCATTTGGAGTAATCGAAGAGTTGAAGTAGTTAGTGTAAAGAGTAGCAGTTGATCAGTTGTTAAACGGGCGTTCACGGATCGTTTATACGCTAACAAATTGTGGTACTTGTCATATACGACGTGAAAAATGTTCTGGCAAAGAAGACCAGCAGTCCTCTATTCCCGTATGCTCTTCCTTCGTATTCAACTTTTTGCGCATTTTTCATGGTATCGACAATTACCCATGCCTGTATTTTCTGTGTGTTCATTGGCACAAAAGTTTTAAAATATTTTTTCATGAGTCTGGAAAGCACACACCAAATGGGGGACGCGTGATGGCGACTGTTTGAAATTTAAGGACTGTATTATTACAGCAGCGATAGAGGAAACAATGATCTTTGCAGTGAAAAAATTGTGGAGAAATCATGGGCGCTATAACGTAAAACTATTCCAAACTTTTCTATTCCAATTCTGCACTGAGCACTGCGCAATTGGTGAAAAACTTTTTTGGACCACCCCCACTTCAACTGTCTGTCACGCGACGTCACAAAACCGTAAAAACTCACCACGTCAAAGTGACGTGTACGCGTTAAATATGCAATAATATGACGAACCAAACTGAAGTTCTTTCTGAATAGCCGCAGGCTGCCCTGTTCCGAAAGGAATAAAAGACGGCTGCCTCCGATTGCTCAGGCACTGGCGACTCGCACCTGCCGGAGAGCATGGGTTTATTTGCGTATAATAAAACTTTTTGTGAGGCTGTGTAACGTTTTCTAGCACTTTCGGCACATATACGACCTCGTTCTGCTAACTCTTATTTGCTAGGAATCCGTTTCAGCGTCACTCTTAAACTTCCGTTGCATGCCTCCGTGGTTTTCAACCAGTCACCGCAAGCTGAGAGAAAGCAGACCAATCACAGACGCCGGCACCACCCTCTTTATCCGGTTATTGATTTTTAGTGCACTGGCTCGGCCCCATCGAATCCCTCTCCACTTGAGCGCGCTCCTCGCTTCTTGTCAGCCAATTAGATAAGACAAGACGCTCAGTATAGGCAATGTTATTCGTATTTCAAGCAAAAGAAAGTGAGCTCCTATGAAAGAGGAGAGCGTTTCATTGGCCTGTTCAGACAACCCTGCGGGCGACTGCCAGATGCTTGCGTCGGCGGTTACGCAAATGTGACGTCAGGAGATTCGAATAAAAACATATTGGAATAGTTTTACGTTATAGGGCCCCATATATGGTGATTGTCAATGTACGCGGATAGCCCGAACGAACGAACGGACGAGCGAGTGAGCTACTGTCTCCCTCCACCATCCTCGTTGCCACCCACCCCTTAACTCAGTTGCCCGAGAGCATGCATTCTTTCCCTCTGTGTCTTCCCTCTCCCTAACGGCATTCCTTCGTGGCAGCCGCGAAGAACGAGCGCGTCCCCTCCATTCTCTCCTTGCTGGGTCGGCGCCAGTGCCGTCAGCGTTTGACTGAACGCTTGCCTGAGCGTGCGGTACATTTTTTGGGGGCAAGAAGCCGCTATTTGATTTTCGTCCGCGGTATCGTCCACAATGGTCTGGCCACCGCGGGGCTGCCAGCGAGATACGCGACGATGCAGCCAGGGAGCGAACGAGCGAGTGACAGTCTCCCTTTTCCTATCTTCGGCTTCTCGCTGCCTCTCATTTGCCCTAGAAAACATGCCCTTTCCCTCGTCTTCAAGGGACAAACCAGCAAGCGAGCAAACGAGCGACAGTGCGGGACTGCCTCCACTCCTCCTTCCCCGCCCCTCTTCGCAAGAGCAAGCACCCTTTCTGTCGGCGCATTTCCTAGCCATCTCTGCCGCAAGTCGAAGTATCGGAGTACCGCCAACCCACTTCGAAGACGGCCGAGAGAGCCAACACAAGCTGTTCGTTTTAAAATGTCTGTCTGTTCGGGTACAGCACAAAAATTTCATTTCTTGAGCGAAACTTGCTTCCAACGCTGTGTGACCCGTTTTCGGCATGTTGTATCTGCTATGAGCAGGAGTGCGCGTTGCGGTATGTATAGGAAAATAGGGGAAGTGAAACTCAAATATTGCGAATGCTTACTTTTGTAAAATGAGACATTAGTCAGCGATGTTGACAACATACTTTATACTCAGATTGTGTCTCTGTAAGCCTGAACGATTTTATCACAGTGAGGGCACTACCTTTCCTTAGCTTGTGCCTCAGTTTTACGCCGCCGTCATATGTGGCACCTAACGTAACGCCCGTATATTAGCTACAAGTGGGTTTTAGTGTTCGTGCATTGGTACCAGGAATATTGCTTTGGTAGGTCAACGGGAGCATCACCGCGTGTTTGAACATGTGCGAACGCGTATAATATTTTAGGTCTGTGCGGCATTTGCTGTTTTTCCTAGTTTTATTTTTCTCTTTTTCTTTATATTTTCGTAGGCGGAGGTGTGATTGGTCTATATACGGTATTGCAAGATAATCAGATCTTCCTTTCGTGTCATGTGCTTGAACACGGGCAACCATGTTTAAGTCTGTGTAGCCTTTAAATAGTAGTTTCGAATAGGCAAGGTCAATATATATCATTAGTTTTAGTGTTTGTGCATTGATATCAAGAATATTGCTTTGATAGGACAGTGATAGTGTGGTCGCGTGTTTGAACACGTGCCAGCAGGTTGCCGTACCTTAAGTCTGTGCGGCATCTGTTGTTCTTAAAACATTGGTGATGATTACTTTGTGGCATTTTATGGATATAGGTTCTATGCGTATCGGCCTTTTCTAGTAGGCACGTCCTCTGAAAGCTTATGTGTTTGCGTTATAAAAAGCTTAGTGCAACCCATGACAAGAAAGGCGGTGAAGCATGTGGTTTGCTGGGGGTCCTTCAAGGTACACGAGGGAAATGATGAGAAAGGAGAGGAAATCGAGCCCATCGGCAGACGATGTGATATCGATGGTAGACTAAAGAAAGCGAAGGATTTCCAGGATGGCATTGTAAAGCAGGTCAAAGAGTGTGATGCACGGAGTGTGATGCACGGAAGGCGGTAGAAAAACTGCTTCGAGCGGCCGAGGAATAGCTGAACGAGCATGGTCATGACGATAGAATGCCATCTCCTGACGTGACAGGAGAGGGAGTGTCAAGAAAGCACGTGGAATGCGCGCAAGGTTGGCTGGGGTTAGCTGGAAAGAGGTTCACCTAAACTGAAGCGGTCACAAAGGAAGTGCAGGAACGCAGGTGTCTACGCCCCCTGTGAAGTCACAAAAACGCGGAAGAGGATGGCAAGGGAAGAAGGGAGATACCTTGGCAGTAGGCGAGAGTGAAAGGGTGATTATCGCCTGCGACTCAAACCTGGCTAGGTGCTCAGAGGTGTAAAATAAAGGATCCGACACTGATCAACTGTTTACTGTTTACATTCCATCTTCTTCTGCTTCTTCTCTTTTCACTTCACTTCCTCTTCTTGTTTTGACCGGGACATTACATCCTCCGGGTCTCTTACTGTCATTCTTCCGCGGCTGGTGAGGCACTAAGTTAACTACTGTTGTAACTTCTGTCTTGCCTGCTGGTCCTTCAAAGTGCACCGGCTTCAGTATATCTTGCTATTTCACCGTTTTGAGGACAAAATAAGGGCCCGTAAAAGCATTTTCTCGAACGATCAAGACCTTTTGGTACTGGCAACATGTCCCCAGGTTGTATGCTGGGCATGTGGGCTGCATGGGGCGAGTCTTAGTATTTCTTCATTGTAGATTTATACCTATTGTATTCTTCTGACGTCTTCCTGCATCCAGGTATATGGATCGTCCCTACTGTGACAAGTTCGAAATCTGCTGCTGACAGCGTCATCTTCTGAAAGGCAGCTGAGTGCTACAGCCAAGTCCAGCTGTGTGCGATTGACTGTGATTCTCAACAGCTACCTCAACACCACACTTGCATCCTCAACGAAATTCTGCGTATATAAAAATAAAGGTCTTTAAGTCGCGTATGAGGCGTTGCACTAGTACGTTTCCTTTCAGGAGGTATGGTGCTGAAAATTTCACAAGTCAACCCTTTTCTGCTGCCCACGGGCAAAGCCTCTCGCTGCGCAGTGCAGGTCCATTATCAGAGACAATCACGTTGGCATGTCTAAATTCCTCTCTTTCCATCATTGCAATCACACTGTTTGCATCTTCTCTTCCCTGTTTGGCAGCCGCCATGCGTGCGCACTCGTCTACAGCAACTATATCAGACGGAGTCTGGCGCGCACTCTCTTCTTTCTTTTTGATTTCAGCAAAATCAAGATGAACGACTTCGAAGGGGACATCTGAATACAAAGGAATGACCAACTTGTTTCCTTTTGGGCGAAACTTATCTTTGATAGTCAGACATTGATGAAAGGTCTTGATGTAATCATCTACATTGGCTTTCGTGTTCTTCGACGTAAAACGTTTCTTAATGTTCAAGTAGGTCCGCCATAAGCCATCTTGCCCTCCTAAGTCTGAACTGTAGTTATAGAGCCGCAATATTTTAGATGTGCAGCTTTCAGTGACAACAAACTTTCCGTCGATTTTAGTTTTTCAGTGTCTTCCCATACTCTTGCGACGTGTGCCCCTTGACAGATGTTTATTGGCGGTATGTGCAATCTCGATAACGCCTCCACGTCTAGTAGCTTTTCACTAGGTCTGTGGCTAACATCAAAAGTGAACTGCTCAATTTCGCTAATCCATCTTGCCACTTTTCCCTTCGGTTGTGTAAGTTCTTCAAGGGGAACTGGTAGTGCAATTAAAAGATGGGACAAAAGAAGACACACCGGGACACACACACAGGCTCAGAAGATATGTGAAAGCCTGATTGTCCGTGAAAAACTTGAGCTGACGGCCCTCCGAAAAGCTTCTGAAGTATCATACCGCCAGCACTACTGCTAAGGCCTTCATTACTCTGGTGTTGTAATATACATCCACTTTTAAAAAGTATAAGAGTAATGGCCAATGGCCTTTAATTAGTGGATTCGGTCTTAGTTTGAATCTTGTTGGTATAACACTGCTCCTGTGCCACACTTGGACGCGTGAGTGCACAGCTTGAAGGATTTGGCTAAATTGGATAATATCAGGAATGATTCTGAAGATATTGTGCGCACTAGTTCTTCATATCCGTAGTGGCACTCATCGCTCCACTCAAATGGAACTTCCTTTTGAGTGAGCCTTGCAAGACACCTGGATATTGATACGAAGTCTTTAATGAACGCACAAAATTGTCCTGCCAACCCTAAGAACACACGCAGTCAGTGAACATCATAAGGCTTATGCAGCTCTTTGATTTGTTGGATGGCCTGTTCCTTTGTCGTCTTCGTGAAGCGGTCCAGGACTCTGCCAAGGAACACTACCTTTCTATGAAAGAATTCAATTTTATTCTTGTTTATCTTTAAATGTGATTTGCTTTATCGGGCGACCACGTTTCGCCGCTTAACAACTGTAATTGCACAGCGCGGGACGCACCTGCATGTATCCGACGTTTCTGGAAAGTTATCGATGCTTCTACCCGGCTGTCTGTTGTCGCCGAACCTCGCGTTATCTGATTTCATCGCTTGACGCGAATTGTGTAGAACTTTGTAGAAGGCATGCGGGTCCCAACGATTAGTCTGGAACATTCGATGACTGCTGTATAAAAGCCGACGCGCTTGACCCGCTGATGAGATTTTTCGACGATCGCCGACTGTGTTCGCCGCTTTCGTTGTTCTGTAAGTGTAGCCTGTTTTGTGGGCACAGGTTCGCCCAATAAAATCTAGTTTTGCCTTTCACAGTATTGCTACTGTGTTCTTAACGTCACCACCACGTGACAATAGGAGGTGGCCAGTTTGTGCTTGGTAGAAGATGAGCGTAGGATATCGGCGATGCCTTGGCAGAGGAAAGCGTGGCCGCGGTCAGTAAGGAGCTGTCACGAGGCACCTTGTACTAAAATGACATCCCGGAGTAGGTAGTCTGCGACGTCGGTTGCGCAGCTCGTGGGAAGTTCCCGAGTGATGGCATAGCGCGTCGCGTAATCAGTAGTGACAGCGATCCACTTATTGCTGGAGCTGCACTCGGGGAAAGGGTCAAGGATATCCTAACCCACGCGAAAGAACGGCTCAGGTGGAACGTCGATCGGCTGTAAGCAACCTGCAGGAAGCTTTGCTGGCTTTTTGCGATGTTGACAGGGCTTGCAAGCAGCTGCATAGCGCAGTACGGAGCGTACGAAGCTGGGCCAGTAAAAGCGGCGGCGCACGCGGTCGTAAAAACGAGCAAAGCCAAGGTGTGCAGCAGTTGGGGCGTCATGAAGCTCCTGAAGCACGGTTGCGCGGAGGTGTTGAGGAACGACAAAGAGAAGAGGAGGACCGTCAGGATGAAAACTGCGTCGGTACAATATCCCGTCGTTGAGAACGAACCACCATAACGACGGATCAGTAGGAGCAAATTCCATTTGGTCAATGAGGGTGCTCAAAGTAGTGTCATGGCTTTGCTCGTTGGCCATGTCCAAAAGCTGGGAAATGGAACAATCGATGAGCGCTGAATGGGCGGATAGGAAGTCTAGGCCTAGGATGAGTTCATGGGGGAATTGGTCAAGCACAGTGAAAAGGACGGCAGTATGGCGGCCGGAAATGCTCGCACGTGCAGTACACATTCCGACCACGGTCACAGTGCTACCGTCGGCGATTCGTACGAACCGAATAACGGCAGGCGTAACAATTTTCTTTGAATTGCGGCGTAGACGGCTGGTCATAATCGATATGTGTGCTCCGGTATCTATGAGGGCTGTGGCGGGTGTGCCATCAACTTGGACGTCAAGGAGGTTATTTCTCGCAAACAGTGTCAAAGGAGGATTTTGCGGTGAATCCGCCATTGCAGCACCACGATGAGGTGCCGCATTGCCTAGTTTTCCTGCTGGGACAGTCCTGGGTAGGTCGGTGACGGTGAGCGGTGAAGCTGGGGCGGACGCGGCTGGCGACGTTGAGGTGAGGGCGAGCGAGCATAGCGGCGAGTCGAGGTAGTGGCGTCGGAAGCATCGTAGAAGCGACGGAGTGAGGAACTTCTGGGCGAACTTGAATTCCGGAAGGAGTTTCGAGGAGGGGACGGCCAACGGATCCGGAAGTGATGGGAAACGTGACCGATTCGGCCGCAGCAGAAACATACCGGCCTGTCGCCAGGTGTACGCCAGTCCGATAGATTCCTGGTAGTGTTTGAATAACGGACACTGTGAGGTGGATTGCGATAGGACCGACACATAGGAGCAGGGCGGGTGTCAGGGCGACTCTAGGAGCAGGCACTGGGAAGACCCATATTAGCGATTTCCTGGCGAACCACGGACTGGATGAGCGATATCGTCTCAGCGGTGCTGTTCCATGACGCCTGTTGAGGCGAGGCAGGAAACGCTGCTTCGCGTTCGCGGCGTGCAATACGGGTCACGTTTTCGATCGGTGGGGCCGGTACAGGAAGAGGTCACTGCAGTAATTGGAAGCCATGTAAACTGATTGTATATACGGCGACTCTTCGCCTGCTCGAAGCGGCGGCATTCCTTCATCATGGCGTCGACAGTTGACAAGTTTCTAAAGATCAGAAGGCTGAATGCTTCGTCCGCGATGCCATTGATAATGTCCCCAACCTTGTCCGCCTCTGGCATGTACGTGTCGAATTTATCACAGAGGGCTAGGACATCCTGTATGTAGGTGACATACGTCTCGGTAGCAGTTCGGGCACGCGTGGCGAGTTGTTGCTTGACGTCTAGTTGTCCACCGGTTGGATTGCCAAAAACGTCGGACAGCTTTTCACTGAACAAGTCTCAGCTGGTTAGCTCTTCCTCGTGTGTGTAAAACTACGTTCGCGGTCTTCCGTCGAGGTAGAACACGACATTGGCCAGCATTATGGTCGGATCCCACCTGCTCACCTTGCTGACGCGCTGATACATCTTCAGCCATTCTTCAACGTAAACACCATAGAAGCCAGTGAACTTGCCGCGGTCTTGCGGCTGTGGTAGAGCAACGTACTGGGTATGTGTAGTCGGCATTGCAGCGGCACATGCGGTGCCTTCATTTGGAAGCATGGCCCCAGGCTGGGTGAGACGTCCGCTGCGGAGCTCCGTGGCGAAGACGCGCACCCCGCACATCCACCAAAAGGTCACGGGTATAAAACTATTTACAAGATGTATTTACAAGGCATGTATAAACAACAGCCGAGAATCCCGAGAGGCTGTTGCCCCTTCGTCGTCTTCCCCATCGACGACCTTGTCCTCTTTTCCGCCGTAACAATATCATAAACCAGAGGACTAAGAGGACTATATGAGGTTCTATGATTCACATAATTGCTGATGAGCTGCAGGGCTGGTTTTAGTCACAGAACACTGTGAACACAGAACTTTGGGAAGCAGGTTTCCCCTGGCGTTGGTCTACGTATAACCCTAAAGGGGGTGCGCTGCATTGAAGTCGCCGACTATTAGAAGCGGCTCGTTGCCGGCTGCGTGCGTGGCTTGCTCTAAAACCTGTTTGAGGACAGATGGCGCGCTTTTCTGCCTACAGTAGACGTTTAGAACGAAAATGGGACCCTTCTTCTTTGTTGTCTGCGGGATAAATTCGAGCAGAATGACAGGCGGTTCCGATTCTTGGAGAAGGTGTTGAATGGTCACTAGTTTCTCACTGACCAGGGTGTGAAGGCTGTCAGCTCTTTCGGTGCCATACGTGACGTATCCGGGTAGGCGGATGTGTGTGTTCATTTCCTGCAGTGCGATGATTTCAGGTGGTCTTGTTGATGTAGCGATGTATTGTATCAGTGATCCGTACTTGTTCTAGTAGCCCCGGCAATTCCAATGCCGCACCGCGATTTCGCCTGTGCAGCTCCGCGCTTACTCCATATATGTTGTGGAGGAGCAATCTTGGTTATTAAGGGGTGGTGATGCGTGCTCAGCATGGGCTTCTGGTGAGCCTAGGTAAACTGGCAAATCTGATAGGCTCTGATGAGCTGTTTTCTTGGGGCGCCGGCTTTGACGAGCTTCCAGTGCTCATGATGCGTTCCGCCATCTGAGTGTTACAGGGCTGTTGTTGAGTTGCGAATTGTCGTTGTTGTGACGCTGACTGTTGTATAGCTGTGAGTTGTTCTTGCATAGTAGCTTGTAGGGATGTCTGAAGGCTCTGAATGGCATTTGCTCCTACCTCCTCTACATTCTGGAGAGTGGCATACTGGACGGGTATGACTCCTTGCGGTGCATTGGGCTGCGCGGTAGCTCGTTGCGGTGTCGGATTTGGAGTGACTGTGTGCGCTGGCTGCTCTTCCCATTTCCGCTTTTCCGGAGGCGGGCTTGAGGTGTTTTGTGTAGCGGCGGTGCTATTTCTTCCAAACAATTAAGCTTTAAGTGCTGCGATCTCTGCTTTGAGTGTTGCGTTCTCTTCAGTGAGACGCCTAATGTGGGCGTGTGCCTGTGCCAGCTATGTGTCCACACGGGGGGGGGGGGGGGACGAGCTTTGGGAGAAACAACCTGGGCCCAGCTCACCTGCTGCGTGACCTGCGCAGCTCCCTTCCTTCTCCTCCTGCCACTTGCGGAACGACCACGGCTCGAGATCCACCCATGGGATGGCGTCTGTCTTCGCGATGAGGTCCTGCGCCTGGTACCGGAACCGAAACGCGGCCTGGAACTGCTCCTCTCCAGGACAGCTCCGCGTCGTTTCGGGCATCGCGACTTGCGGGATGCTGAGCGCTGGCCACGTGGCCCCGGAGACGAGGAGCCTGCTCTCAGGGCCTGCTGCGGTTTCCGGTGGTTGACGAGCGGCAGGAATCTGTTGGGGCCGGTTTTGGCGGCCGACGGGTGATTCCCGCCGCACAGAGAGCACCGAGGGTGGCACTTGTGCGGCTCCGTTGCTACCGAATAGCCGCACTCTCTGTGCTTGGGTATGGTGGGGGGCCGCGGGCAGACGTCCTCTCTCTGGCCTGTCTCGTTGCAGGTTCGGCAATCTGGCACGGTCCTCTTGTGGAGGTAGCGCCGCAGAAGGAGGGTGGAAAATTCGATGTAATATGGTACTGCCTTTCCCAAGAATGGAATCACCATGGTTGTGTTTCCCAGTGATCTACATGTTAACGCCTCGTATCCGGGAGATTCAATACGTTTAACTAACATTCCGGGCGTGGTGTAGTGATCGACATTATATATGAGCCCATTGCACGAGTTATCGGGGGATATTCCGTGTGACGCAATGTTATATGCTGTTTCACGAATTGTAATTGTCTGCATTTTGCTGAGTGCTGAGGCCGTAGCCTCTGAGGCAGTGCTCAGAACAAGGAGGTTTTTGTCTTTGTCGATGCGTATTTTGAATCCGGTGTAGCCGAGTTGTTGCTTTGCCTCATTTGTGATGGCGTCTTCTAACTTCCCTGGGCTAACCTTGTTGAGTTGTAGGCTATTCCGTGGACGAACCGCCAACTTGTAATCATCGGCAGGTAGGGCGGGGTTGTCGGAGCTTGCGCATAGCCGGTCGGCTTTAGCGGAGAACGGGCTTCGGTGGCGTTCGGGATGGTTCGGGCGTGGTCAAGCGTGTCTGCAGCCGCCGACGACGGGCATGATTTGTGACGTTGATACAAGGCTCATTGTTTTCTTCGTTCTCCTCAGCGGCCGAAAGAAGCCTTTGCGATTCGTGAATTTCCACGTCCTCGTCCTCCGAGGCCCCGGTGGACGATTGGTGGGCTTTGTCGGCGTCGGTATGGAGCAGCGCTTTCGCCATCTGCAGCGGTGCGGCAGCCGAAGCCTTTGCTAGGCATCGCCACTAGCCTAGTGGGTTAAGCAGGGCGGCCCCGCTTCGAAATTTGATGTGACCGTAAAATGCTAAATATAGCACTTACACCTTCAAGTTTTGTGCCGACGTGCTCTGGCTGACTTCAGACTCACGATGAGTACGTAGAATCTGGATGCCGATTTCGGCGAAAATGTAGCTTCTGTAGGGAGCAGATGTGGAGCCCATCTGACCCGTCGCCGCACTTCCCAAATAAGGCTCTCGTCTTATTGAGCGGGCTCGGTTAAATATATTTGAACACCAGTCACCAGTGTCTGTCTGGGTTTTCTTCATCTACACACTGATCCTGAAGAGAAAGATTTAACAACAGCTTCCACTATGAGCAGGACATGAACAAAGTGGCGTTCGCGCCGTCCTATGTTCCAGTACATCGTTTTCCCAATCAGACACTTTCCGGTCCTTTTGCTGCGTGTCGCAGGACCACTTCTATAATTGGTCTGAATAAAAAATGAATGAGTCAATGAATGAATGAATGTTTTCTTCAACTGTCATCAAAAAAGGTTATGTGCTTTAGCTTAGTCATCAGCAGTCGTCTTCTGTCAGGTGGATTATTGGCACGTTTGTTGAATGGCGCTGCCGTCATCTTCTGTCCCTTAAAATTAGGGCGAAGCATAAAAATGGTATAGCTGAAATAGAAATTTTAGAAAAGCTGTAAATCACAAAAAAAGTTAGTCTAAGCTTATATTCCACAGGCGCAGCTTTTCTCTGTATTCATGAAAGCACAGGATTGGTCAGACGAATCTTCACCGCGTTCTCGAGTGATTGGATTTTGGTTCATTCTTCTGCGATGCATTCAATACAGTAACAAATTTAATCTGAAGCAGGTAGATCCGGGACACCCAAGTCCGACGATTTTAAGAATATTGCTAGAAGGGCTTCGACTCGGTCGACTTGTTTGTACATTTTTTTGTTTGTTTAATCATGCGGCCTTGGGTCACAAACAACAGAACAGCACTCAGGGAGCCGCGCGAAATAAGAACTGCAACTAAACTAAACCAATACACCATACTAACTCCTCAACAAAAATTACAAGAATACTACAAATAGCAACTAAAACACTAACAAGATGTAACGGACACACGCTTCCGTGTAGCCGAAATTCTTTAAACGACAAGATTTGCGGTCTTTACCACGAGGAGTCCATGGCCACTCATTTCTGCGCACATCTGCGCCCGAACATTCGCAAGAAGGCAATGGGGACTACCTCCTAATGATGTTGTCCCATTGACGTGATGTCGTAGAAGAACACACTGTCAAAAGTGTGACTTCCAAAACAATAGCTCATTATCGGGCGGACTTGTGCCGAGCAAAGCAAGTGGCACTCGAAGCACAACGATAGTGGTGAGCACAGTCGGCAATCATCGAAATATTACCTGCGTGTCAAGTGCGTCGGCTTTTACACGTTACTTGTGGAAACTTGCAGCGCAATTTCTGTTCCGCGTTCATAGAATCTGATTTCACAAGGTTGGCTAACAGTAGACAACGAATAGAACCAGCGATAGCATTCGTGAAACTTCAGGTATAGAAAGGCACGTCTTGCGCTGAGTAATAACTTTTACCATTTGTTATCCTGTAAATCAAGTTCACCGGTAACATATAAACAAATACGAATATCAATGCCCCCTCTTAAAGAGCATCCGGTAACGATACTACGGACATGGCATGAGAACGAAAAACAAAGTACCAGTAATAAAAAAGAAAACCAAAGCAGCACAGAGGTAATAACTCGGAATTCGTCACCAGTGGTAGGACGACCGAAGCCCCACAACATGCACTACTTCAGGCCGCTGAGTTTGTGCAATGCCGTCCGGTGCGACCTCATAGTTCAGTGCACCAACACGTCGGAGAATTTCGTAGGGGCCGAAATAGTGTCACAGAGAGGTTTCACTAAGTCCTCGCCGGTGTATCGGGGTCTAACTCCAAACATGGTCGCATGACGGGCATTCAGCGTAGCGTCGTGGAAGGCTGTCGCGTCAGCTGTCGATCGCTTCCTGGCTCTTCATGCGTAGCCGCGCGAGTAGTCGAGTGTCTTGGGTGCGCTAGAGATCGGCGGCGATGTCGAGATTCTCGTCGGTGCTGAGCGGTAGCATGGCGCGGAGTACGGCACCGCAGGATTCCTTCCGTTGCCAGCTTGAACGACGTCATTTGAACGGTTTCCTGCAGTGCCGTGTGGCAAAGTTTACGTATCGAAGGACAGTATCGCACATCTTGTTTTCCACATCGAGATGCACCGCTAACACGTCGGCGAGAGTTTTATACAGATGTTTCGTAAGGCCATTCGCATGAGACAGGTAAGCGGTGGTCCTGCGGTGACTTGTCTGGTTGTGATTCAGGATGGCGTGGGAGAACTTTGCTGTAACGAGCATTGCCCTATCGGTGAAGAGGACTTCTGGAGCACCATGTCGTAGCAAGATGTTCTCAACGAAAAATTTCGCCACTTCGGCGGCACTACATTTCGGCAGGGCGTCCTTTTCAGCGAAGCGGGTAAGGCAGTCTGTCGCCACAAGTGTTATTTCCGACTGGTGACATCGAAAAATGGCCACGTAAGTCCATTTCTATCTGCTGGAACGGTCGCCATGGAGGCTTGATTAGCTTTAGCAATCCTCCTATCTTTGTTGGCGTCTTGCGTCGCTGACAGTCTCGGCACATCTTGACATAATGGTTCGCGTCGGCGGTCAGGCGCGGCCAGTAGGATTTCTCTTGTGTCCTCGCGAGCCTACGCAAGAATCTGAGGTAGACAGCCGTTGTGCCACGATGCAGGGCATGCAGGACGTCTGACCTCGCTTATGAAGGCACAATCAGAGGGTAGTTAACGCTGCGTGGGGAGAAGTGCTTCACGAGAACGTAATTTTGCAGGGATAACGAAGGAAATCCGCGTCTAAATACCCTGTGGAAGGCGTCAGTCTCTCCTTCCAAGTGCTCGACGTGGACCTTCAGATAATGGTTTCTTCGTTGCTTTTCACCGTAGTCATCTGCGCTTATTGTTCCCACGAAGGTGTCTTCGTCTCGGTCGTCAAGTGGCGGCGGGTGCATAGGTAATATGCCAATTGCGACCGCGCCATATGTTGAAGAAATTGCAAGTTAGTTCCGCCATCTTGGTTCGTCGTAATGCGGAACTCGAACCCGGGAGCACTGCCTTTCGGGGCGCACGGCAGGGCGAAGTCGACCTTACGAATACCTCGAAGCAAAGAGAAGAAATTGACTTATTAGTTCAGCGGAAACATGTAAAGTGGGGAGAAGCAATCAATAAAATGAAAATGGGACATCCACTAAATCGTAGCATTTATTACAAAGGAAACACATATGGGCTTCTCGAAAGAAAATTCGCACGTCAGATTTCTCACACGCGTGGAAGCACATTTCCCGCTGCGAAACTTTGCAAACGTCACACACAAGCTTTCCCAGCAGCATTCCTGCCAACTTCTTGCAACATGGAGAATGAACGTAACACAAGATAAGAAGCTGTGTGGCTTTGATGCACTACTGTTCGTGAGCAACTCCCTAACCGAGCGGACGAAGTTAGGTGGTGCGTACGTTACCTTTCTTCGGGTACGTGGCCACCAGGAGCGTTATGGTACGTACTCACTTGCGGAAATAAACGCTAAAGGCGGCACGTTTAAAAACGCTCCCCTCGTTCTGAAGGCCACACCACTGCGCGTTTCGGTCGCGGAGAGCAGCGGGGAGGCGAGAGTTCTCGCCCTCTCTCGAGATGCCTGGGGAGCCCGCGAGGATTCCCGCTCTTTTCAGTCGTTGTTCGTCCCCGGCTGCTGGGACACGGCGCGCGCGTCGTTCAGACTCACCAGTGAGAGCACTGACCTCACCGTCTACGTGACGACTTCGGCGCCTGTGATTGACTCGCTCAGGTTTGCGGAAACGCACCGCCGCGAATAAATGGGTTCGGGACCCATCCTCACGCGGCAATGAGTTCTTGGCGCGAAAGCGCCTTTTGCGGCGCGCGTTTTAAGCACGCCGCCTTGCGCTTGCTTGCTTCCGCAAGTGAGGACGCACCTTTAGACAGCGAGCACGGACCGACGTTACCTTCGTGCCAGCTACAGCATCGTGCTCGGAACCGGTGCCCTCCTCGCCATAGGCGTGATGCTAAGTCTCCGCTCCCACGCTCCCGCTCCCACGCGCTGGCTTGTATGGGATCGTTTCTCTCTTGAGTAATCTTGCCCCGTGGCTCGAACTTCGAGAAAAGATTTGTGCTTAGCAGTGAATCAGGCTGCCGGGCTTCCATGCCACGCACATAAATGCAGTTTTTTACTGTGCTATGAAATGAGCAGCTGTGACTATACTTGTAGAGTGTGCCTGTCTTATGCAATAAGCTGCACACAAGTGCATACGAGTGTAAAGCTACAGTACTCATGCTTGTCTGTTTAATAAACATAGACATCGCATCTTATTACTCCATCTTCATACAGCCTGTGTGCAAGTCAGCCTTTTAGATCCCCAAAAATGCAGGGAAAGTATTGTTCGTTGCATGAGATGGCAGTTGGATGACAAGGCGCTTAGTTTTATAAAATAAAGATGGCTCAGTTACAAGTGATGATACCAAGAAAGTGCAATTCCGGGGCACCAGGACTAGAATATTGCGACTCAGAACAGATTTTGTACAATCCTGTACGAAAAACAAGTATATTAAAGGCAACCACACTGAAGCACTAAATAGTGTTGTACTGGTGGGTCCAAGTCATGAAAACGGTTATGCACGTATGAGCATGACAGTGAACACTTAGCACCGAAGATAGTGATCAAAATATTGCTATTTAAAAAGGACTAGCATTATTATCATCACTCCAAGGACTTCGGTTTGTTCTATTCGGGAAATCGCCACATAATTTGCCAGGCTGCCAAACTTTTTGTAAACGTTGCGTACTTTATTTATGGGGCCCTACTGTTCTTGGCTGCATGTGTTGTAGTGTGCGTCAAAAAACCCCAGGCCGTCAGCTTTGATCAGGAGGCCTCCTAAGGCGTGCTAAATAATCATAAATGGTTTTGTCACGTAAACGCGAGCATTAACTTAAATTTTTATACGTTGTTGCGCATTACGTCATCTGTGCGGAAGATCAACTTCTACAATGGCGTTCTCTATTTATCTAAAGCGTAATTTACCTTATCAGGACCTAATCTCGCTTATTCTATATCGTCGGAACACTGGTGTTGACTTTAGCTGCGTACTGTTTCTGCTTTTCATCATGCAGGCATGCCGCTGTTATATTGAGGAAATTTCAAATAGTCATCAGTGAGTAAGCATCTTCCCATTTTTCGCTTGCGCCCTTAGCATTCAGCACAACAGTACGCTTGACCAACTCGCCGAAAAATCAACCATTTAATTCTATATAACATAGTCTGCTTTCAACTAGACCTACTTATTGTGGATTTTTATCATCACACATTATACATTCGTACAGTTAGAAGGTAAATGTAATACAGACGGAGGTGCCAGAACAAAACTATCACGGGACTTCCAGTTAGTACATGTACAAAAACGCACAAATTACAATTAGCAACGAAGGTAGAAACAGCGGTAAAATGCAAATGAACATAAGCGATGCAAATTATGAAGAGGAGATCACTGAAGGCTTACGATTCAGGAAAAATCCTGATCAGCATATTAGAGCTAATTAATGAAACATTGTTAATACATTAAGGTGTTAAAGCTCAACATTATCTGGTGGGCGCAGCAGAATCGCAGGGATCATGCCGTTGACCAACAAATTCTCGTTGTTTGCAAAGGTTTTCCTGCTTTTGAGCACCGCAGTGACCATCGATGCACGAAGTTGTCTAGCGATAAACAAGGGTAACAGCAACCACGGCATTTTCTGTCGGCTAATCCCTGGCTTGTCCTGCGTTGCTTGCTTTCTCCGCGTCCGCCAAGGCTGAGCCGCAATCGTCAGCTTCCTTCCCGCGCTTTCACTCGCACATACGGCATGCAACACGACGGCGAAGACAGAAATGCGTCTGGAATGTCCATATAATTGCTGTCGAAATAAAACGAACGCTTCTTTTCTTGTAATAAAGTTGGAGGACGCTGAAGCTTCGCCTTTGAAAGTGGAACGCGATAGCATTCGAAGATCCCTGACTGTTTCTCACGCTTCCCGGCAACTGCAGGTTATGCAACCGTAGCGTTTTCCTGGAAGCGCTGGCGGCGAACGGTGTGCACGAAGGCGAGCTCTCGGTTAAAAAACGTGGCACCTTGCATGGGCCTATCCCGGAGGTAGTGCACAGTCATTCCAAGGAAATTGCGTCATTCTCAGGTTTTTCTTATTGTTTTGTACTTTTAATACGTCCGTCTTAGAAGATTTAACATTAAAGACATGCGCTGTCGGTGCTTTGTTTCATGACATTTGTTTGCGGGCTGTCATCCTCAAATTTAGGAGAAATAAGTTTATCAGGAAAATAAGACAAGGTATGAACAACCTTAGTGATAATGGTCTTGTAATAGAACCCGCATATACCGCATGTCGTATAAGAAGGCGTGGCGTATACATAAACCTAAATATATACCGGAATTTCCACTGACGGGACGCGAATGCCCACACCGGACGCGGACACCGCATTTTTTGCGACACGGGGCCCTTAACGGTTTGAATAATTCTTATATTGCATGGGCACAGTGACAGCTAGCCTGCTAAGACGCGGTCGCTTGGACTTCTGTTTTTCTCCATGTAGCGCAAGTCAGTGAATAGTATCGTGCCGCCGATCGGCTTTCTTATGCGCGAAGTTCGTCAGGAAAGTTCGTTAGATGCACCCCGAAGCATTACGCCAATTTCCATGTTCATTGATTGATTGATGTTTGATGTTTTATGGCGCAAGGGCCAAGTATGGCCAAAGAGCGCCATGTGCGTGGCAATGAGTTCGCAGTGTAATTATGAGTTCTATGAAGTTGGTGTGACGTGGCTGTAAAGGGGCCTTAAGATGGTCACTCTAAAGTGCGTAAAATCTGTATAACAAGATTATGGCGATGAAGTGTGACGTGTACTATGAACATTAAGATGCATTTAAAAAGAATGATACGATAGGTAAAAACATATCAGGTTATAAGATATGCTAGAGCACTATTGCCTCCTTAGAGCCCTTGAAACACAAGGGCCTGGAGGCATGTGCTATGCAAAACAATTATCGCAGCGACATCCTCTGGAGCGAGGATGCGCTACGAATTTAATGGGCTTATAACGTGCAGAACGACATCATTTAGGAAGTTGAGGACTGCCTTGGGGTTAAAAAGCGGTTCCTTACCAAGAAACATAGCCGGGTGCAGAGGGATGTAATAATGGTATGCAAGCGGAAAGTGTTTCTTTCTCTTCGTTTCGGCTTCCCGACACTCCAGGAGCACATGGAGGACGGTCAGCTTCTCGCCGCATCTACCACAGGTTGGAGGTTCACTTCCAGTAAGCAGAACATTATGGATGCCAAATGTGTGTCCTATTCTGAGGCGACAGAATAGGACGTCTGCTCGCCCAGATTTTGTTGGGGAGGGCCAAAAACCTAACTGGGGCTTTATAACGTGCAGTTTATTATTTGTTTGCGCGTCCCACGTGCACTGCCAGGGATTTCGCACTTGCTTTCGTAAGAAAGGCCTCAGATCTGTGACAGGCACATCTTCGGTAGGGTTAACAGCTTGCGATGCGATTGACGTGGCCATCTCGTCCGCCAGAACGTTACCTTCGATTCCCCTATGGCCAAGTACCAAGCATATTACGATATCCTGGTTAGATGAGTACGCTTTACAAAAGACCGAATAGAGTTCATTAAATACGGGATTTTTATGTTTGCTGAGTGACATTAAGGCCTTCACGACGCTTAGAGAGTCTGTATAGATCGCTGCTTTTGGAAGTTTTGATTTTCTTATATGCTTCACAGCAGAGAGTAATGCGTAGGCCTCGGCCGTAAAGGTGCTTGTTTCCGGATGCAGTACATAGGATTCCGAGATGGATGGCCCGACGGCTGCATAGGATACTCCGGCATTTGACTTCGAAGCGACTGTGTAGAACTCTGCGCCGGAGCGCCTGTACTGAAGTTCTAGGAAACGCATTCGGATTTAGACCTCTGGAGCGTGCTTTGTAACTTTTATAAAGCATATGTCGCATTCTATCACCTGCCACTCCCAATGAGGTAAGAGATTGGTTAGGTGCATTAAGCGATGCTCGAGGAGTGGGACATGCATTTCATCGCTATGCTCCTGCACACGCAGCGAGAAAGGCTGTCTTATGGAGGGGCGATTGCTGAAAACTGTAGCGCACGTCATATCGGTAACGGTACCAAAACATGGATGTTCAAGATCAGAGCGCAGTTTAAGGAAATATGTAAAGCTGATGTATGATCTCTGCAGGTGGAGTGGCCACTCATTCGATTCGGCGTATAAGCTTTCAATCGGGCTTGTTCTGAAAGCGTCCGTGCCTAAGCGGATACCTAGGCGGTGAACAGAGTCTAGCATCTTTAGCGCGCTCGGGGCGGCAGAGTTATATACCACGGCACCACAATCTAATAGTGACCGAGTCAGGCTCTTGTAGAGATTTATTAAGCACTTCCTGTCACTACCCCACGTAGTCTGGGATAGAAGTTTCATTAGGTTCATTGTTTTCAGACATTCTTCTTTAAGATGTTTAATGTGTGGGACGAAAGTGAGTCTATTGTCGTCTATACCACCTAGAAATTAGTGCTTTTTGTTTACAGATATCAGTTGTCCACACAGTTCCAGGCAACGATCCGGAACCGGGCCTCTCTTTCTTGTAAACAGTACACAATCACTCTTGTGAGGATTGCTTTTAAATCCATTTTTCTCTGCCCACTTTGACACCTTGTTCAAACCATGCTGTACCTGTCTCTCGCACACTGCGAGGTTGCAGGATTTGAAACCTATTTGAATGTCGTCCACCTAGAAGGAATACAATATGGCCGGTGGTAAGGAACCACGAAGTGTTGTCATCTTTACAATAAAGAGTGTGCAACTGAGCACGCCTCCCTGGGGTGCACCAGTTTCTTGTGTAAAAGGACGTGACAGCACATTGGCGTCTTTTACCCGGAAGGTACGATTGGACAAGTAGCTTTTTATTACGTTTAGCATATTACCATGAATGCCCATTTCTAAATCTCTCAAGATTCCATAGCGCCGTGTTGTATCGTACGCCTTCTCCATATCGAGGAATATTGATAAGAAAAACTGTTTGTGTACGAATGCGTCACGGATGTTTCCTTCAATACGCACAAGATGGTCGGTTGTGGAACGCCCTTCTCGGAAACCGCACTGATAGGGATCAAGCATATTGCTCAGTTCAAGATAATGGATGGGACGCGGATTTATCATTTTTTCAAATACCTTGCAAATGCAACTTGTGAGGGCTATCGGGCGGTAGCTTGCCACTGAGGAAGCGTCTTTCCCTTGTTTCAAAACAGCGACCACAATGGCTTCTTTCCATGCGGTTGGAAGGTACCTCGCATCCTAGATAGTGTTGAAAAGTGTAAGTAGTGTAACTTGCATATCATTGTGTAAGTTTTTGAGCATTTCATACGTGACTCTTTCAGATCCCGGTGCAGAGCTCTTGCATGCGCTCAAGGCAGCTCTCAACTCTGCAATACTGTAAGGACGCTTGAAAGGTTCATTTTGTCGACATTTTCTGATGAATGGCTTACATTCTTCGATTTGTTTGTATTTGAGAAAGGATTGTGAATAATTTGTTGAACTTGACACGCTCTCAAAGTGCTCCCCAAGTGAGTCTGCCTAATAATGCAGTGTATCACCATGTGTATATAGCAGAGGGAGTAGATATGTTTGTCGCCTTCTAATTCTATTTACCCTGTTCCAGACTTCGGCCTCATCTGTAAACGAGTTAATACTCGATAAAAACTTCTGCCAACTTTCTCTTCTGGCCTGTCGGCGGGTTCTCCTGCCTTGGGAATTTACTTTCTTAAAGTTCATAAGATTCTCTGCAGGGGGGGGGGGGAAGCGCGTAGCAGCCCCCACGCTTTTTTGTGTTTCTTACGAGCGATTCTACATTCGTCGTTCCACAACGGGACACGCCGTCTGCATGCCAAGCCACTTCCTTCAGATATACATTTAGATACGGCATCTATAATAAAGGCTTTAAATACCGCACAACAGCATCAATTCCTAAAGAAGACATGTCAGCCCATGAGATACGTGTGAGAGTTCGAAATTTCTCCCAGTCGGCTGTATCAGTCTTCCACCTAGGAGCCTGTGGAGGATTTTCATTTTCTTTAGACGTTCTTAGTAGTGTGGGGAAGTGGTCGCTGCAGTAAGGGTTGTTGGTAACTTCCCATTCGACTTCAGGCAGTAAAGACGGGGAAACTATGCTAAGGCCTATTGACGAAAAGGTTCTGTTTGCAAGAGAGTAATATGTGGGTTCCTTCTTATTGAGCAGGCACGCACCAGAAGAAAATGTAACTGTTCAACTAGACAATCTCGCGCATCAATACGAGAGTCACCCTACAAGCTGCTGTGTGCATTGAAATCGCCAAGAACAACATATGGTTCTGGCAATTCATCTATAAAGGACTGAAATTCAGATTTCTTTACTTTGTAATGTGGGGGTATGTAAAGCGAGCAAATAGTGATGAGTTTGTTTAGCAGAATAACTCCAACCGCCACTGCTTCGAGAACCGTTCGTAGCTGTAAGCGTTGACACGCTATGCTTTTTTTAATTACAATGGCAACACCGCCCGATGATGCGATAGCATCATCGCGATCTTTGCGAACAGTAACATACTGTCGAAGAAAGTTATTGTGTTTTGGTTTTAAGTTTGTTTGCTGTAAACACAGCACTTTTGGTTTGTGTTGGTGGATGAGTTATTGTACATCATCAAGGATTCTCAGAAGACCTCTGACGTTCCATTGAATGATTTGTGTATCCATATTTAAAGTAAATTGGTGTTGCATATACGGAAACAGAAGTGATGCATTAGATTACAGAGCTCTTGCGAGGCCCTGTTACCGGGGTTTTGCCTTTTCTGAAGCGTTCGAGGGAGCCTCGCCGCTCCTTAGGAGCTTGGTGCGCCGTGGGGATAGGTGTTGTGTCCATTGCCTCGTGTGAGGCGCCGGATACGCGCTCTTGCGAGCGAGTTTTTCGAGAGAGTCTCACCTCAGAAGGCAAGACCCCTGCGCCCACCAGTCTGGAGGTCGATGGGGTTCCCTGTGGGATTTGGCTGCATCGGCTGTTGCCAGCGCTGGAAGGGGCCGGGGAGGTTGGGCAGCCTCGGCTGCGCCTACCTTCGTGGCCGCTATCGGTCCTGCGGGATCGCTGTGTCTAGCGCAAATTGCCACAAATAACTCTTGTGGGGCCGGCAACCCAAGGGTAGTCTGGCCTGTTTGCTGGTTGGATGGAGTAGGCTTACCTACTTCCACCCTGGGGGCAGGAGCCAAAGGTACCTGCTCGCTGCACGCGGGCTGGGCACTTGGCAATGGCCGCTGCGACGCTGCCCCCCGACACGCCGCATCAGCATAGGGTGTGCTGTGGAAAGGTGAGCACCTTTTACGGGCTTCCTTAAACGAAATGTTTTCTTTGACTTTGAGTGTGATTATTTCTTTTTCTTTCTTCCAGTTCGGACAGGAGCGTGAGCAGGCTGGATGGTCACCACTGCAGTTCACACAGTGGGGTGTGCCACTGCAATGGTCGGAGGGGTGGCCCTGGACTCCACATTTTGCACAAGTTATTTGACCACGGCAGGTCTGCGAGCCATGGCCTAACCTCTGACATTTGAAACACCGTCTATGGTTTGGCATATATGGTCGCACATTTAACCTGATCTATCCTGTTTCGATGGTTTCTGGCAGTACGCTGGATGCAAATGTTAGGACGAGATGCTTAGTGGGGATTTCCTTGTTGTCTCGTCTAAGTATAATACGTTTTACATTAGTGACATTTTGTTCTTTCCACCCTTCCACAAGTTCAGCTTCTGTCAAATCTTGGAGGTCTGCCTCTGACACGACTCCCCGTGAGCTATTCATTGTTCGGTGTTGTGTAATAGAAATTGGTATGTTACAAAATGTCGCAAGACTGCCAAGCTTCGCGTACTGAGATTTCTGAGGGATCTCAAGAAGAAGGTCCCCGCTAGCCATTTTTGTTACTTTATAACCTGCCCTATGGCTTTGGTTAAAGATTTTGCAACTATGAAAGGGGAAATGAATCTCGCCTGTTTTTCGGAGTTCTCGCTGTGCACAACATGGTATTTCGGATAGGTCTCTCTTGTTCAGTTGAAGCATGTGGTTAGGTCATCGGTGCGTCCCCTCTTTTGAGGGTGACGATCAAGTATGCGGGGAAACGCGGGTGTTCCTATAGTACTTTCTTTTCTTTTCGGCGGCAATGGCGGCCACCCACCACGGAGCTCAACTAGGGGACGCTGCAGCACTTACCGGGTAAGGCAGCAGGCGCCAACCGTACATTGCCACTATACCATAATATATTATACCCAAGGGAGGGCACATACACAAGGTTAACCCTGAATGCCTAGGAAAATTAGGAAGTGACGGAAGATGAGAGATGAAAGGACCGTAAAAGAGAAAAGATAGGAAAGAAAAAGGTTGAAGTGGTCTCCCCCGGGTGGGTCAGTCCGGGGGCGCCGTCTACGTGAAGCAGAAGCCAAAGAGGTGTGTTGCCTCCGACGGGGGGCCTTAACGGTCCGAACACCCGGCACTGGCTCAACCCCCCCCCCTGCTCGCCGTGGTTGCCCAGTGGCTATGGTGTTAGGCTGCTGAGCACGAGGTCGCGGGATCGAATCACGGCCACGGCAGCCGCATTTCGATGGGGGCGAAATGCGAACACACCCGTGTACTTAGATTTATGTGCACGTTAAAGAACCCCAGGTGGTCGAAATTTCCGGAGTCCTCCACTACGGCATGCCTCATAATCAGAAAGTGGTTTTGGCACGTGAAACCCCGTAATTTAATTTTTAATGAATTTTTTGGCTCAACGCCCAGGATCCCCCTATGCCCGGACACGGCTAAGCCGCGCACGGCTACACGCGGGTGGGTCCGACCCTCATGTGCTGGGGTCCGTGGTGTCGCAACACACCAAACGCCTGCTGATGCAGACGCCCTTGCGGGGAATTTCCATGTTGCGTCCGATATCCATGATTAGTGTTGTGCCTTTTATTGGTGCCCTAGCATGGGTATTTCTCGTGCGCTTCCTTGTGAAATAACTTTCTCACTAGATGACATGTCGAGATGACTAAATGTCGACGTATCAGTTTGCCCTTATTCAAGCCAATAAAAAGCACACTTACATTTGTCTTAAAGGCAGATTTTTTATTCAGTTCACCTTTTGGGGAGCAGGAAAGTATTCATTTTGGTTGTTTGCGACACCACAAGTTTCTTTTGTGTAGGTAAATCTGTATCCTTGAAATTTACGGCAGAACTTATTGAATGCGACTCTGCAGGGCGCTCGCTCCTTTTTTGGAACAATATCTCTCCTCCAAAGTAAGCATGCTGAATCTCCTGCAACAGGATGAATACACCAAGGCACAATGATCGGCAAACATAAGCACACAAAACTACTTTCGCGTTGAATAAAAAACCTTGCAATCCAAGGTACTTCAGCAGCCACTGGAAAATCTGTGTTCTGTGAACCGCATGCTTAGATATTCAGTGACAAGCATCTCTTTTTTCTATCATTAGCTTGCTTCTGAACGCTGAAATGCTACGTCCAGCCTATTCAAAGCGATTTTAGTTTGTTTGCTCTTACTACGCGGGAGACTTTCCTACTACGGGGCTAGAAATAAAACACATTGCAGGCTACTAAGAACTTAATATTGAGTGCGCAAAATCACATAAAGCAGAATAGCAGAACATGTTTTTTTCTTCACTGATATGTCAAGAAGAAAACAGCTCGTACAACTATTGCACACCTAAGAAAAAGGTATGAAAGATATCTATATTGTAATGGTTGTACTGAACAGTTCCGATGGTAACGTCGTAGCCGAGAAGGCAGGTGACGCAGAGCAGGAACAGCTGGTTGCCCGAACGGCTCACACTCGTGCTAAGCACTGGCAATCCGGCTGGCCCGCTGGTTGCACAGCAGGCATGGAAGAGACGATCTGGCTGGCCTTGTTCTTGTGCTCTTCTTCTTCATTACAATTACCCCCGGTGCAAAAGCGGAGCCATCCTGGCGACTTACGACGTGCAGATGAGCGAGTCATTGAATTTTTTCAGGCGGCGAACGTGAACAACACCCCGGCCACGGCGGCGCTTGTCGGATGTCGATGTTAGTGGCTCTATGACAAAGTTGACCTGAGAGGTGCGTTCGACGATGCGGTATGGTCCATCATACTGCGAGAGAAGTTTTGTCAAAAGTCCCGGCGTGGTAGAAGGCACGGACAACAAGACAAGGGTGCCGGGAGCGAAGTTCGGATTCGTAGAGTCGCCATCACGATTGGATTTTTGTCGTTGTTGGTCAGCGGAGGTGAACTTTCGGGCTAATTGACGGCATTCCTCGGAGTATAGGGCGACGGCTGAAACGAGAGCACATTCTGACATGTCTGGTGTTTAAGGCAAAACCGTATCGATGGTGTGGGAAGGATCGCGACTGTAGAGAAGAAAGTATGGAGAAAATCCTGTGTAGTACTTTGTGTAGCCGTATTATATGCGTACCTGACAAATGGGAGGATGATGTCCCAGTTTGTATGCTCCGATGAAACGTACATGGCGAGCGTATCACCAAGGGTGCGATTGAAACGCTCTGCAAGCCCGTTAGTTTGAGGATGGTACGCTGTGGTGGTCCGGTGAACTATGCGGCATTAAGCAAGCAGAGCTTCAACCACCTGCGACAGAAACACGCGGCCTCTATCACTCAACAGATCCCGAGGTGGGCTATGAAGAAGAATGAAACGATGGAGCAAAAAGGATGCAACGTCACTGGCGGTCGTTGCAGGTAGAGCAGCGGTTTCGGCATAGCGTGTAAGGTGATCAACTGCGACAATAATCCATCGTTTTCCACTAGGTGTGAGAAGTAGCGGCCCGTACAGGTCAATTCCCACAAGGTCGAAGGCCCGAGAAGGGCACGGAAGCGGCTGTAATAAACCGTGGGCCGGGTGAGGCGGAGATTTGCAGCGTTGGCATTGCGGGCACGAGAGGACAAACTTTTGGACAAAAGTGAACATTCCTCGCCAGTAGTAACGTTGCCGCAGGCACTCATACGTCTTCGAAACGCCTGCGTGTGCACATTGTGGGTCAGTATGGAAAGACGCGCACATGTCGGAACGCAAAGTCCAAGGGATAACCAGGACCCACGTGCGACCATCAGGCTTGTAGTTGCGTCGATACAAGAGGTTATCCCGGACAGAAAAATGCACAGCCTGGCGACGCAGGGAGCGGGAGATGGGAGATGCATGCGAGCAAGAAAAGAGATCCAAAAGAGAGGCCATCCAAGGATCCTTGCGCTGTTCTGATGCGAAGGTGTTGATGTCGACCGAGGATACCGCCTTAATGGTGGAGAGGGAGGCCGCGTCGGTTGGCAGCGGAGAGCGGGACAGAGCGTCGGCGTCAGTGTGCTTGCGACCTGAGCGGTAGATGACGTGTATGTCGTATTCTTGAATGCGCATAGCCCAGCGGGCAATGCGTCCAGACGGGTCTGTTAAAGAGGATAACCAACAAAGGCCGTGATGGTCAGTAACCACATTGAAAGGCCTGCCGTACAAATATGGGTGAAACTTCCCGAGTGCCCAAACGATGGCCAGGCATTCTTGTTCTGTGACGCTGTAATTGCGTTCCACTTTGGTCAGCGCATGACTGGCGTAAGCAACGACGTACTCGGAGTAGCCAGACTTGCGCTGCGCAAGGACGGCGCCAAGGCCAATACCACTGGCATCAGTATGCACTTCAGTTGTGGCGGTGGGGTCGTAGTGTCGCAGTAAAGAAGGAGATGTCGGGAGACGGCGTAAGGTTACGAACGCGGTGTCACATGCAGGAGACCAGGAGGATAGGTCGTTGGCGCCACTTAAGAGTTGTGTGAGAAGTGAGATTATTGAGGGAAAATTGCGAACAAAGCGTCTGAAGTAAGAACAGAGGCCGATGAAAGCACGGAGTTCTTTGAGTGTCTTAGGTTTCGGAAATTCTGCCACGGCGCGAAGTTTTGATGGGTCGGGACAAATGCCGTCTTGTGATATGACGTGACCTAGGATCATGAGCTTGGGCGCGGCGAACTGGCACTTTTTCAGGTTGAGTTGCAGGCCTGCGTTGGTCAAGGACGTCAACACTTGCCTAAGGCGAAGAAGATGCGTGCTGAAATCAGGGGCGAACACAACGATGTCGTCGAGGTAGCACAAACACGTGCTCCATTTTAGGCTGCGCAAGATATTGTCATCATTCGTTCAAACGTAGCAGGCGCATTGCATAGGCCACATGGCATCACATTAAATTCGTATAAACGATCTGGCGTAATGAATGCAGTTTTAGGGCGATCAACCGCTGACATGGGGACCTGCCAGTAGCCCGAGCGTAAATATAACGAAGAGATTAGCGCCTTGCAAGCTGTCCGGAGCGTCATCAATGCGCGGTAGAGGGTAGACGTCTTTGCGCGTTATCGTAATAAGATGGCGATAATCGACACAGAACCGAATAGAACCATCTTTCTTTTGTGACGAGAACCACCAGTGATGCCCACGGGCTATTGTATAGTCGAATTACGCCGCGCTGAAGCATGTCGTCCACGTGCTCACATAACGGATGGTGAAGTACAGACCGCATTCCGCAATTGTGATATCTTTCGCTGCGACCACATCGGGAAACGAGGTGGTGGCGCTCTAATAGCGACACACCGCAGCCTAAAATTTCATGTTATGTCGATTGACTCTCCCATCGAAATATTATTCATCTGTTCTAAAGCCTCATTTCCGCCGACAGTAATCTGCACTTGCTATCGTATACCAGACAGTGATGCTTCGTTTATGCTTTCGTTTCACAACGCCCTTCATATCATAACTTCGGAACTTCCACGCGCTTGCCTCTTTGTCCTAGGTGACTTCAACTTTCCCAAAATAATTGGCAGAACCCTTCTGACACGACTAATTCTTGTGCGCGCGATTTCTTGAATACTTGTCACACTTTTGGTCTGACCCAACTGGTCACCAGCCCAACAAGGCAGAATGCCCAATCATCAAACATATTAGACATAATACTAACGTCACATACAGAAAACTTGATTTCACTCTTGAATCTGCCGGGAATCAGTGACCACACAGCAATACACGGCAGGTTTCTCAACCACTTACCGTACCCCAAAAAATAACTAAAGCAATCACACTTTATGACAATGGAGACTACGAAAGCATCAACAGTGAACTTGACGCGTTCCGAACCTGGCTTCTAACCGGTTTGCATGATCGTACTCCTGAAACTAATTGGCTACTGCTCAAAAACAAAATGCACGCTCTAATTGAAGAATGTATACTTACATTCACCGTAACTGAGCGCCCTGAAACACCTTGGTTCAGTTCTGTGCTAAAACGCATTAATAACAAAAAGAAAAGACTTTTCCGAACTGCCAAGAAAACGCATAACCCCACAACGTGGCAAAGTTATTACGAAGCAGAAGGATCCTATAACCTACAAGTATACGAAACTAAACACTCATTTTTTTTCTTCTACTCTACCTGACATGATTCGTACAAACCCACGTCAATTCTGGAAGTGTATCAATCCTAACCCCATCAGAAATATAACAGTGTGACGATGATAATAATCCAATTGAAGATCATGACGTTGCGGAAGTTTTGAATTTATCATTCAGCTCAGTTTTCACCCACGAACCGGATAACGAATTACCCGATTTCCCTTCCTTTAACTTAACACCTATGCCGGACTTTAGCTTCGAACCAGATGGCATTGTAAATATAATCGACTCTTTGAAATTAACCGCCTGAGCTGGTGTTGACAGAATTAATACTAAAGCGTTAGAAAATGCAAAACATGCAACTAGCACCATATTGTCTCATATCTTTCAGCCATTATATCCCATGACTGGAAAATAGGCAAGGTCTTCCCAGTCCCCAGAAAAGGCCTTCATCTTCTTGACATAATTATCGACCGATATCTATCATATGTATCGCTTCTGAACTAATGGAACATATAATTTTCTCTCAAATTATAAAATTTCTAGCGTCCGTCAACTTCCACCCTAACCAGCATGACTTTTAACAAGTTTAGCTTGCGAAACACAGTTAGCCCTCTTTATTAACGACCTTAGCTCTAGCATAGACTTTAACATTCCTATTGACGCCCTCTTCCTAGATTTTGAAAAAGCTTTTACGAAGTTCCTCCCAAACGACTATTCCTAAAACTTTCTCGTCTCAATCTTCACGAACATGTGTTTAATTGGATATGCAGCTTTCTCACAAATCGGCAGCAGTTTGTCTTTGCTAATAAATGTTCATCTTCTGATTCCTCTGTTATATCTGGGGTGCCTCAGGGCACCGACTTGGGTCCCTTTCGTTTTCTCATATATATTCGTGATTTGCCTGCTACCATACGTTCTAACATTCGCATATTCGCTGATGCTGGCGTTATCTAATACCGCTGACATTACTAACACCGATGACATTTTGTTTCTTCAGTCTCACATTCAGCACGACGTACTAACCTGGTGTAATTCAAGGCTGATGTCCTTAAACGTGAAAAAAAAAACATTTCTGCTATCATTCCACCGACGTCACTCACAACCATCGTCAAGATATCTAATCGGGAATGCAGAATCGCTTCAGTATCAACTTACAAGTATTTAGGCATCCGTTTGACACCTGATCTAAATTGGTCTCTTCATATATCACGGTTACTAACGAGGCAAATCGCGTCATTCGTTACTTTCGACGAACCCTGCGACTAGCACCCCCATCAGTGAAAACCCTTGCTTACTTAACACTTATCCGTCCCAAATTAGAATATGCATGTGCGATCTGGGACCTTTATGAAAATAACTTTTCTACTACTCTGGAATCTGTACAAAATCGCTCATCTAGTTTCATTTTCTCAGCCTATTCCTATCATGTAAGCGTAACTGAACAAAAACGTAATGCTCCTCTCACAACTTTAGCGAACCGCCGAAAAATTTCCAGACTGTGTCTGTTTCATAAATTCTTTTATCATCCATCTCTGAACTGCATTAACAGCACCGCACGTCGCATTTCCAATCACACAAACCACGGGAAGGCCGTGTACCCTCCCCCAGCCTGCACTTGTGCTCATCTGTCATGTTTTGCCGTCCATACAGCGAGGGACTGGACTGACCTGCCAAACGCCATCGTTGTTCAGATCGACTCATCGTCATTCAGATCGTCCATAGAAGCAACGTACCGCGGAAATGGCACCCCCTAATGTAATACCCCTTCAATGGGGCCTCTGAGGTACTAATAAATAAATATATATATATATATATATATATATATATATATATTCTTTTTTACTTTAGTGACTGTAGGGACGCCAGAGTGCAATGAGGTATGTAACGCTGAATGATCTCAAAGGCCAGGTAAATGTATGAGTGGATAACTTCATCGCAGTGTGAAATTAGGGCAAGGTGTAATATGTTTGATGACTTATTATTGTTCCGCGTGGTGTTACTGATGGTTTGTGCTAGGCCAAACGTAAGGCACTAATAATGAAATCACTCTCAACGGTGTTCTTTACTAGGTATACTTTGTGGCGCAAAATACATTTCTGGAAAAGGGACAGAAGAAAGGGAGACAGTGAAGCGCCAAACTACCAACTGTATTTTGCGCCACAAAGTATACCTAAGAAAATATACGTTTGTTCAGGCTGTCATTAAACAGTTGGTAGTTTGGCGCTTCACTGTCTCCCTTTCTTCTGTCCCTTTTCCAGAAATGTATTTTGCGCCACAAAGTATACCTAGGAAATCTAAGCACCAACTTGCCCAAGAAGAAGTCCTTTTGGTGTTTTTTACATCGTTTCAGCATATGTTGAACCAGTTATTGGAAGAGAAGTTGAAATCACCGAATAATATGGTAAGGTTCTTCTGTAGCAATCGTCTTTTAGACAATGTAGAGCGGGCAAATTTGATATATGATTTTACAGAAGAGAAAAAGAGGTTACAGTTCTCCCAAGCGTTTTAAAGTAGTGTATATATAAAAGCGTTCTGTAGTACAATTTATCCGCCTACGCGTAATGTTATGGACAATATTCGGAGTTGTTATATGGTCTTTTATTATTGCTTTATGGAGTAGTAAACTTTCTTCTTCAGGTATCTTGATTTTTGAAATTTCGAACGCTTTTTGCTGGCAAATATGCCCACCTAAAAAAGCAATCTTATCCGCGCAGCCATTGGCACTTACCTTATTCATTTCAATTTAAACATCTCTTCAAACTCGATGCTCTGGTTCCCAAGAAAAAGGATTTCTCTTTTCCCGTGGCTGCTAGAGATATGCTCCCCGACTATCTCTCCTCGCTGGCTAGCCGGGTACTTGAGGCGGCCTCTCCAGGAGTTGCTATCATCTTTCAAGCCCCAAAGTTCTCTACCATGTCGCGCTTAGACAGTCACATACCTGTCACTTTCGTTGCTCTTATCCAGACACATTCGTGTTTCGATGGTTCGCACACAAATACTGCTGGCTCCATAAATCATTTCAGCACCGCGCATCGAAATACACAGGCTTCATGCAACTCTTCGAAAAACACAAGACGAGATTTCTGACGGTGGCCTGTGGCCTCGTTTTTTCACTTTGGCCAAATTTAATCATCATTGAACAGCTGCCAGGACTCAAACCCCAGATGAACACGGGAGCTTAAGCTAGTGTACTGCCACCTACCAATGTGTGCCACACTTGCAAACAGGCTGTGCATATTGCGGATTCATCATCAGTCGCTATTTACTGTTTTCCTTCCCTGACTCTGGGACCTGGGACTGCGGAGTATATTTCCGTAGTTCTTCTTCTGCCGACTCAATGCACCCCATAGTGGGCATCAACTTCATGCAACACTACGACTTGTATCTCAGTAGACCGCGGTACAATCTCATTGACAGCACCGCTCGTCTGTCGATCACAGGCGTGTTGTCTGAATTTTTCATCGTCGGAATTTGACAACACCCTCGCGGTTATAGTCATCTTGTGTTTTCGGTAATTAAACCGCTATCATGTGGTGTGAGAACCACGAGGACATATCCACAACTTGGGATCGTTTTGTTGACGAAGTGCAGAAGTGCTTCGCCGAGTCTAACGCGAAAAAGTGAGCGGGGCAGACATTGGCTCAGAGAGCACAGCTTCCAGGGGAGAAAAGTACCACATATAGAAGATATTTTGAATTTGTGCAAGATAGTAAATCCCAGGATGCCTGACGAGGACTAGGTTGGACACGTTCTGAAGGGGATCGCCGAATACTATACAATTTTCTGATTGGCAAGGAGAACCTGAACTCTGTGCCTGAAGTAATGCAGCACTGTCGCGCATTTAAAACGCTGAAGGTGCGATGAATAGCTACAATAATTCGCCGTCTGTCGAACGTCCCAAAAGTGGCCAGTGTCGATACAATGCCGCCTACTGACCTCTCGTCGACAATATGGCAGAGAAGAACAATTGCTTCGATGTCAGCAAATCTCTCCTTCCCCCGGTAGATTTCAGGACGGCTACGCAGCAGAAAGAGAACGCACGCGAGCGCCGGCCACTGCGGCCCCATGGAAGCCATCAGTTAATGCAGCAGATGTCGATTATTACCAAGCAACACTGCGATCTGGGTACTCATACCCACCACCCTCCAATTACGAACGCCGTTTTCGCGTGTCACGTTTCTCTCAACGAACATCGGCTGGCTACCCTCCCCTTGAAGAGCGATACTACCATTCAATTCCTTCTAAGGGGCCTGGTTGCTCCGAGCTGCTGCAGGTATCTCGACCCCTTCAGGTGTGCTGCAGCTATGGCGTCCCAGGTCACATCTCGCGCTTTTGCAACTACTGCCCTTCATACCACCGAGAGCCCTTGCACATGTATTTCCAGCCATTCGACCGCCCGTTCTCTACGGCAATGCCACCACGCACACCTACCGGTTTATGCTACCCCTCGCCAGCCTCTGATCGAAGCTTAACGCCGCCAATGGTTCCCCGTGCTGCACGATCCCCACCGCCGCCGGAAAACTAGTCGGTGAGGCCAGTGGGGGTGAGGCCGCAAGATACCACGCACTATCGACAGATATACCACCGTCAGTGTTTATGCTCAAGAACAAAGTTCATGTATTGTTGATGACGTACCCACCATGACACTTGTGGATACAGGCGCGACAATATCTGTGATCATTGTCAATACTAAGAGGCATCTAGGACTGATGTTTTCTTTAAGCCGTGGTGCGACATTCCGCGGCATGAGCGGCGGTGCGTTGAGGCCTGTACGAGTCTGTACTGTGGACGTGTCTTTGTGTGACAAAGTGCTTCCCACAGAATTCGCGGTTATTATACGATATGCACATGACGTTAGTTTGCGAATAGATTTTTTGCGGAAGTGTCGGACAACCATTTTTAGCGCTCATATATCTGTTTTCTCTTGTCATTTGTTCAATGACGCCCCCCTTATTCAATGCTCCCCTTGGGGCCTGTAAGGTACTTTGAAATAAATAAATAAATAAAAAACTGTTGACTGTAGAAGTGGGCACCTTTCCGTCTGCGGTAGTTACCGAGTGGCGCTCTTGGGGAATTCCTCACGTGATAAATGCATCCTTGTCGTCTCTGAGGATACGGTCATTCCTGTATATTCTGTTGTGTGAGTTCCAATAACCTCTTCTAGTAACGACCTTGCCATGTACGATGCCACGCTGGAACCGATTCAATTGACTTGTGTGAAAAAAAAAAATTTAGTTCCCCATTGCGTAGTGTCTGTAGTCGAAGGACGCGGAAGTATGTGGACTACTAACAGTTCAATGGAGCCTGCAGTTTTGCCTCTTGGCATGAAACTCGCTGTGTTTAAACCCCAATCCTCTACGACGCTGGTTGCGCTTGTTGCTGCTACAGGCGAGAAGGAACGTCTGGGTTCTCAAGGTTCAGAAGATTCACAACTTCTACAAATGATCAGCAATTAATTTAGTCAATGTTAACGTCATACACTCCTGGGCGTTCTCTACAAGCACTCGAAAGTGTTCGACTTTTCGAAAAGCAGCGAAATTCCTCTACTTCTAGCGTTACGAATACGTCATCGGAACAACACCGCTTCGGCACATTCGATACGGCAGAAACCTTACATAGTGGCACCGTAAGAGCGCAACATCATCAATGAGCAAGTGGAAGAAATTTTAGGAAAAGGAATTTTTCAACAATAGGCAACTCCCTGGGTCGCTTCCGCCATTCTTGTGAAGAGCAAAGATGGTACATGGAGATTCGGCATTGATTACCGCCGACTCAATTCCGTTACCAAGAAAGAAGTCTATCCGCAGCCGCGTAGTGATGACGCCATCGACTGCATTCCGCTTCCTACTTATCTTCCGTGGATGTGAGAGCAGGTTATTGGCAAATTCTGATGCACCCAGCTGACAAGGAAAACACAGCCTTCGCTACGCCTGACGTGTAGTGAGAATTCAACATCATGCCGTTCGGATTGTGCAATGCACTGGCGACATTCGAAAGATTCATGGATACTATTCTGCGCGGTTTTAAATGGCAGATTTGTATGTGGTACCTTGATGATGTGATTTTTGGACGCACATTTCACGAGCACAACACTCGCCTCGCTTTGCACTCGACTGCATAGAAAAGGCTAGTATCGAGCTGAATTCTGAAAAAATGCCATTGTGGCGAACGCCAAACTGAAGCGTTAGGACATCTCGTCGATAAAGATGGCATTAGACCCAACCCAACGAAGACGGCAGCCGTTGAATCATTCGAGCAACTTAAATCTGTCAAACATCTTCGTAGCTTCGTAGGGCTTCGCTCATATTTCCGGCTGTTCGTACCTGGATTCGCGGATGGCGCTCACCCGTTGACGAATCTTCTGCGCAAGAACAGTCTGTTTCAGTGGACTCCTGAGTGTGATGCCGCTTCTCGCCAGCTGAAATCTTTGTTCACTTCATAACCATACTCCAGCACTTCGACCCTTCGACACCAACAGAGATTCACACAGACGCAAGTGGCGCCGGCATCGGTACCGTGCTCGTTCAGCGCTCTAGGAAGAACGAGCATTTCGTTGCGTACGCAAGCCGTTCTTTGAGCAAGCCAGAACGGAACTACACCGTGACGGAACAAGAATGCCAGCAGTAGTGTTTGCTGTGCAGCGGTTTCGCTCGTACGTCTATGGTCGCCTGTTCACCATCGTCACAGATCACCATTCTCTGTGCTGGCTGGCCAATCTTCCTGACCCCTCCAGTCACCTCGCGCAATGGACCCTTCGTCTACAGGAGTATGCGTTCACTATTTCATACAATAGTTGCCATTGACCCGCTCACGCGGATTGCCTTTCCAGGATGCCACTACGTGCGACGTATTGTGAAGCCGACAACTTTGTTCACCTTATACCTTCCCTTTCGCCTGACTTTCCCGATGCATTCACATTCGCTGCAGAGCAGCGCAAGGACCCAAGCTTGAATGCTCGTTTCCCTGTCGCACAAGGGCCTATAAACGCAGGTTAATTTTGCGTCCAAGATGGTCTTCTTTACAAGAGGAACTTCTCGTCGACGGGCGCCCGCTTTCTACTCGTGGCTCCGGAGTCTTTCTACACATCTGTTCTGCATGTTACGCACGATTGCCCGCCCTAAGGTCACTTAGGGACAGTGCGAACACTTAGTCGTACCAAAGAAAGATACTACTGGCCTCAAATGCGCAAAACATTTGTCACCTATGTGGCCAGTTGTACACAGTGCCTGAGCCACAAGCGACCTACCTCAGCTCCAGTCGGTCACCTGCAGCTAGTAAACCCCCCAGCTCTCCTTTTGAAAAAGTTGGCATAGTCCTGATCGGATTGTTTCGGCGTTCTTAACGAGGGAACCGGTGGATCATTGTGTGTGCTGACTACCTGACGCAGTATTGTGAGACGGCAGCTCTATCCTCATACCAGGCTTCCCCGTTTTTGCTGCATTCAATCATACTCCGACACGGGCCGCCTCGCGCGATAATAGGTGACCGTGGCCGCCAATTTATTGCCGATATTGTGGAAGAAATACTGCGTTGCGTCCGTGTGCCTCCACGTTCCGACACTCAACAACTTACCATCCACAAACGAATGGGCTCACCGAGCTCACAAAGCGAACATCGATAAACATGCTATCAATGTACGTGTCTCCAGGCCACAAGAACTGGGATGAAGTATTATTGTTCGTGACGTACGCTTTCTACTCTGCGAAACACGAAACGACCGATTTCAGTCCTTCCTTCCCTCTTTACGCCCGCCCACTTCGTCATACGCTGGACACAATCTTTTCTTTCGTCATCCATGACGATTTGTCTATGGCGGAGACTTTGTGTCATGCTGAAGAGCCTCATCGACTGGCTCGTTTACGTACATTGGCCGCGCAAGGCCACTCTAAAACACGCTACGATAGTCTCCACCAACATGTCACCTATGTTCCTGGCGGCCTCTTGTGGTTGCGGACTCCAATATGCAGACATGACTTGAGCGAAAAGTTGCTTGCTGACTATGCGGGGCCGTTCGTTAGCCTCAATCGTCTAAGCGAGGTAACCTACATGATTGCACGTTTCACTTCCAATGGCCGCTGTTCACGCACGACTGATGTGACCCATGTTGCCCTCCTGAAGCCGTTCACACCCAGGACGCAGGAGCGAGTCGCCCGCAGGGCTTCGTCTGCGAGAGGAGGAATTTGCAAAGGGTCACTGATGAAAAATACGCGCGATGCGAGAGTCCAGAAAGAGGAGGTCGACGTTGCTCCTAAGATTTCCAGAAATTTTGTGCCTTGGTGATCATTAGAGCAGCCTCTTAACCCTCTCCGGGGACCGTAAAAATATCATTGATCAAGTGCGTGACACAAAATGCGGTGAGAAAATGTCGCCACATTAATCCAAGAAAGAAGCAATTGAACGTTCCGATTTACTATATATATGAAAGTTGGAATCACCTGCGGGTCTGTTGTCAATGTAGCCTTCCATTTTCGAGGCTGCACCTGCAAAGAAAGCAAGTATATGTTTTTATAGTCTGTCTCACATTATTATATTTCAAGCATGGAAAAAGTTGCTGTATCTGAAATAAATCTCCTAGCGCATTTAAACTAAAGCAAATATTGCAGGATTGACCTCTTCGCACCAAGTATGCATGTGTCCTTTATTCAATTAAGTGTCGACCTCGTCCGTCCAACTGTAAGTAAAGAATGAAACTTCATACAGCACCACATGTGCAATAGCATCAATACATTTCTTACTTTGAAACAAAATCACAGTCACCGCACTTAACGTAGTCTATCTGATCGATGTTTAGGTTGTTTGTGCACGAGTATACCGCTCTTCGCTCGAATGTTGCCCGTTCCTCTAAAAGGATTGCTCGAATCATGTCAGTAATTCTTTTATTTATGTGGCGTTGCGTAGAAGCTTATGTCGTATCTTGGTGCTGAAGTCATTTCTCAACATGACACATTACACGTCATCAGAACGAGGTCTTCTAATGTCATGCGCCCTATTTCGGTCAGCGACACTGGCAATATGGGAAGCAGAGTTATCTGAGATCTGAAATACTAGACCAAATGACGTGCGTTTGCATTTTGCTGTTTTACCGTCTATTGGCGTGAGTATAGATCTGTCCTTCGGTTCCAACGCTGGCACGGTGTCCTACAAGTTCACGACGAGACGCGCTTCCCGTTCGCCTCGATAGGTGGTTTGCTGCCCTTTTCTGAGCGCAAGTACGCGTTCATGTTTCACGACTTGCCACTTAGGCACCCGTTAAGCGGAATGACTCTCGTTGACCATTTCTTGCGCAGTTAAACTGCCCTTTGGTTCACTGATACGCGCCCTCTTCTAAATCCTCATTCACAAGTAATCCATACACGCGGCTGCTCTTAATGATCATATGACGCGCCACGTGCGCAAGGTACGTCGAGCACCAAGCCCACGGCGAAAATGAAAAGAAAGCTTTGCCTTAATTCCTTTGGTTCACCATAGTCCTTGCGCTCCAGTAGCAAGTCCATTTCTGGTGATCAGACGAGAATTGGGACATGCCGATTGATACACACCCAGTGCCGCAATCGTCCTTAAATGTTTTATATTCCTGGTTTCAGAGCAGCACGTCTATTCTGGGACCAAGGGTGGGAAGATGCCTATTGACACAATATCTTTACTCGGGAAAACATAAGCCGGCACACATTTATAGGCACCACTCATTTAAAATATGTATGTATGTATGTATGTATGTATGTATGTATGTATGTATGTATGTATGTATGTATGTATGTATGTATGTAGGTATGTATGTATGTATGTATGTATGTATGTATGTATGTATGTATGTATGTATGTATGTATGTATGTATGTATGTATGTATGTATGTATGTATGTATGTATGTATGTATGTATGCGTTATGCAGGAGACTATCAGCTCTAGAACGGTGCACTTACAAAGGAAAAGGCGTTACCGAACTCGTCATGAACACATGACCGGTGTTCAGCCCACGCTCGCCCATCTTTATGGCCTTGTGTCTAATGTCCTGCAGACTCTAATTAGAACACCTCGTGGTATATTATACGCATATATGCATAGTTATCCTGCAATTCGCAGAGCAGCGCGAGAAATGGAAAAGGAAGAAGAGTAAGCGAAAGAGGCCGCGCTGTAGAAACTTGGCATTTCGCCAGAGTGACAAAGCATTGACACCAATAGCTAGATTTCGAATTACGATTGAATTCATCGGACGGCGTTCTGACTGTTCTAGTGAACAAGATGTGATACTGTTGTGGTGAGTGAGGAATTCATAAGCAGCTTTTCTAAGCGACTAGATGGCGCTGTTTTCTTTTCGATAACGATGAACGCGGTGAACGATGCTGCAGCCAAAGGAACAGGGATCGATGACATCTCTTTTTATGCCCGGTGCCTCAGTGCTCCCCTTTCCACATTGCTCATTTCATGTTGTTCACGTTTGCCTACATTTCCGAGTTTCTGTGCAAGTGGATGTCTGTACGCTTCTTGCTGTCTTTTTTTTTATCTATCATGACATATGAACCGTGCACTAGCTATCTACCCTTTCGCTCGGCTTCCCTCTCTAGTTATCATTACACTTTCTCTCCTCAGTGTGCACGTGCTATCACATACTAGTAGATGTACACAGTTTTCTTTTTACATATTCCTGGAATAGACAAGTTTTGTGCAGAATAGTGGAATATGTTATGTAAGCAGCACAATATCGCATTGAGTTTTCAAAAATGTAGGATAGCGATCTCACATAATGCATCGCCAACTTTCTGAACACTATAGCTAAGATAGCGCAAAATGAAAAATCTCGTATCTTTTCTTCACTACTTTATGTGCGGGTGCGGCAAGTTCACGAATCGCACCTAGAAATGCAGACGCTACTACGCAGGAAAAACAACACCGTCAAAGCTACCAGGCTTCTCAGGCGGCTCCTCATTTCGGTCGCAAATGGCCGTCTCAGCGACATTCGTAAGAAGCCGCAAACGTGTGAAGCTTGCGCGAAAAAGAGGTGACGCGTGCATAGAGGACACAAGAGTAGAGAAGTGGACAACACGAACGCCGACTATCAACTGAAGGATAAAAGATCGAACATATGTCCGCATGCAATGTCATATAGATGGCAGCAAACCTGATGGTAAGTTATCAGCAACGACGGCCCGCTTCATATATAGCTTACTTATATATAGCCTTACTGGTATATAGCGAAGCAATATACCAATACATAGACCTCGGACGCAATTAGCAAATGATCGAGCATGATCACAAAACTTAAAACGCAATATCTCCACTAGCTGTTACATAAACTAGGCTTGTAAGCTCCCTAATGCCTTAGACAGTATAGCTGGCTTATTGGGTCCCGTTAATTTTGCACCCTAGTGTGTACACACCGTCTGCATCTATGCACAGCCCCTTTCACGTGACCGACTGTAGCTGCATCTCTGATGCAGCCTGCCACTTTTTTTATGCCATTAGTGGGACATTGAAAAAACAACACCTCTATGATTGATTTGTTATTTGCGCGCCTCTTGGAACGAGGACTAGAAGATGACAGACCCGAGCGCAAGCTTTCAGCTAGTTTTAAGGGAAGGAAGTCAAGTTGTTTATACGCATACCTAAATGTGACGTAACATGAAAGACATCATAAAGTACGCATGTGTAATCAGCAAGATAGGCTTGCACACGTCCATTGGCAACAGAAAGATATATTCTGAACGCATAGGCCATCCACATGTGTGCCTGGATATGACAGGCAATATTTAAAAATATCCTGCTATTGCGAATGCACCTGTGCAAGTCTGTCCTGTTGACTGCACGTGCATATTTTATTATGTCTGTCATGTTACGTCACATTTATTTGTGTATATAAACCAGCTGACCTCCTGCCACTAAAACCAGTTGAAAGTATTCCCTTGTGCCTGCCGTCCCACAGTCCTCGTTCTAAGTGGTGCGCAAATAACATTTGATCATGAATTATAACGATATAGCCCAAACCAGTACTTGTGTGCGCCGAGGATGCAAAGAAACTATCGTTACCAGGAAACGGAGAAGCTGCTCGTGCCCAACTGCAAGCTGCTGTGCCCAAGCTGAAAACGACAGCTTGTCATCTTATACTTCCCAACCGTTCCTTTTCTGACTTTTCTACCATGGCTTTCTAGCAATGCCGCCATACACTATCTCACGCCCAGAGAACGGCTCTGCGCTTCGTCTTCTCTATGCACGTCGTCCCAGCTCTCGTGCAGGAAGTTTTCAAGAACGCCCTATTATTTCAGGCGAATGCTACGAATTTCATGCCATTCGTTGACACCATTTTGGAAATGACATCGAAGTGGTTATTTTAATTGATTAGCTTACATTTCGGCAGTTTTTTTTATTAACAAGATGCAAATGAGAGCGTTATCGAGACCCATGTAAAAGTTATAAAGATGAAGGGGTCACCAATGGTATACATCGAATATTTAATTTTCGGGCAACCTGGCAAAAATGAAGCAAGATATTAAAAATATTTTTTTTCACTGTGCATGCGAACGTATGTGATATAAGCGCCATCGATATCTTAGCCTGCCTCAATGGCTCTTGACCTCTCGCTCATCTCCCAGCCCAGTGAGCTTCCTTCTCGTTTGTGCGCAATAATCCCCTGGACGTAAAGAGAGTATGCGTGCTGGTGTCGTCGCCTTTAGGCCAAGGAACAGATAAATTTCTTGAGTTTCCACTAGCGACTGCTTCACGGCACTGCTATCCCATGCACAAGACCTTATAGTCTGACAGGCTGTGGGAGCCTCATATTTTGAAAACGTTGGTCCATAACTGGTGGCGAAATCATAATGCATAGCCTCCGAGATTGGACAGGGCCACCAGATCTCAGATGCCATGCATGAGAAAGTAAACTTGTCACAACGCTACGCGAGCAGGCTCATTTTTTGTAGTGAAATACTTTATAGAAGCTCAATTGCAACGGGTATTTTGGGCTGTGAATTTAGGGAAGTTAACTGCGGAAATGGGTGCCACGTGTTACCACTGTGAATGATTCAATTCTGTTTGTTTACCGACAGTTGGAATGTATGCTTTTCACTTCACGAACATTTGCGCATACAGTCAGCATGTACTTAGCAAAAAAAAAAAAAAAATTCCTCTGAGCAAGTTCGCATGCCGGGACCACTGTACTACGAATGCAACGCCAACGCAGAAGGTGAACGTGTAGATGAAGACGAAGAGGCAAGGAGAATTCTTGGCCAGTCGCCCAATGTGGGTATGAGCCATATTCATCATCATCAGCAGCAGCCTGGCTACGCCGACTGCAGGGCAAAGGCCTCCCCCATACTTCTCCGACTGCAATGGTCATGTGCTAATTGTGGCCATGTTGTCCCTGCAAACTTCTTAATCTCATCCGCCCACCTAACTTTCTGCCACCCCCTGCTACGCTACCATTGTCTTGGAATCCAGTCCCTATCCCTTAATGACCACCGGTTATCTTCCCTCCTCATTGCATGCCCTGCCCATGCGCATTTCTTTTTCTTGATTTCAACTAAAATGTCATTAACTCGCGTTTGTTGCCTCACCCAATCTGCTCTCTTCTTATCCCCCCTTAAAGTTCCACCCATCATTCTTCTTTCCATAGCTCGTTGCGTCGTCCTCAATTGAAGTGGAACCATTTTCGTAAGCCTCCAGGTTTCTGCTCCGTATGTGAGTACTGGTAAGATCAGCTGTTATACACTTTTGCCTTGAGGGATAATGGCAACCTGCTGTTCATGATCTGAGAATGCCTTCCAAAAGGCCATAATATGAGGCCATTATGATCATCAGGTGTGGAGAACTTCCCAATGAATGAGCACCTTGTTCTCAGGCTGGCCACCCCATTCTTCATACGTGTAGCGGAGTGAAATGAAGGTGGACGCGTTCGTTACTCACACTCCTTTCTATTCATGATTGTGAGCTTACAGGACATTTGGTGGAGCATTTCAGTGAGTTTACTTCTTTTTTATAGCCGGTTTGTAACTGCACACATCAGCAGTACTAGAATGTTTACATACAGTATTAAAAAACTTACACGTGTCTATAGGCTGATTCACTAATTTCTTAAATTGGTGCGTACCAACGATGAAGCAAATTTTGTTGGCGAAAAAAATGTCAAAACGTCCTGATACTTTAGGGTCCGTTTTATTATCACCTGCGGCAATGGAAGAGATCGTTGTAGTAATACTAGCATGAACGAGATTTCCTTAATACTGCTGGGTTAAGCGCTTACCACTACTTTCAATCGCAATTAAACTACTAAACGATTCCACAACAACAAGAAGCAACATATTACATTGCTAGACTGTTTTTTTTTACTTTGGTTTTAACATGCTTTCAGTTGCCTTGAAAAAGAACTGGCTACGTTTATTGAGGAGAGCCGGTTCCTCAAAAACGTGGCGTTCTGACCTGGCTCTCGAGCGGGGTTGGCAGCACGCGCACTTCTTTCTTCTTGTCTTTGCCTGCTTCGTCTCTTGCAGTGTGCCCACTACTGCAGGTGGCATTTTCCCCCCGTCCTTGCAAAAAGTATCGGCTCGATGCTCAATAAGTGGTGGACGAAAAGCAAGGGAAAAAAGAAAACATGCTCTAGGCAGACGCTCGCGCATAGAACAAAATGGCAGCTACGGGAAAGGCACAAGTACAACAGTGGCGAAGCGTGACCTGCAGAGTCTCAAGAAATGGAGAGGCAAGCGCATTAGCTGGAAATAGGAGCGTATCAATAAAAATAAATCTAAGAAAAAATAACGCATGCGCAATATATGGTTTCATGCGCACGAGGTGAACTATGTCAGGGCTAGGTTGTTGTCTACGCCGTGCTTGCGCCGCACTGCCCGGAACTACTTCCTAGTTACTGTCACTAATGCGGCGCAAGATTTTGTACGGGCCGAAATGCCAGCTCAGCAACTGTTCGCAAAAGCTAGGGCGGCGAACAGGAGCCCACACCCACACTTGGTCCCCGGGACTGCAGCACACTTGTCTCTGTCGGATGTTATAATGCCGTGCATCTGCGTGCTGCTGCCGACCGGCATGCAGCTGGCGAGGTCCCTCAGCGAGCTCAGCAAATTCCTAGGCATCAGCAGTTAGGTGCTCAGCGTCTTGACACAAAAGCGTAGCGTCCAGCATCGTCTGAACTTCGCCGCCTTGAAGGAGGCGAAATAGTGTGAAAAGCGTTTTTTTCAAGTACGGTGATATTATACGCAAAAGGTCATGTAAGGCAAGATATTGTCACGTAGTAGTGACGGTGAAGAAAGGAGTAAAACTGGGAATGGCTAAACTAGTGTTTTATTGGGAGAACCTGTGCCCTCATAAACAGACTACACTCAAAGCACAACGATAGCGGCGAACACAGTCGGCGATCTTCGAAAGTCTGATCGGCTGGCCAAGCACGTCGGCTTTTAGACATCAGTCATCGAAGGCTCCAGGGTAATCGCTGGTGCCCGCGTGTCTTCCAGAAACTTCTACTTCATTCGCGTCGCGAATACAGGAAGTCAGTTCGCACAAGGTTCGGGGACAACAGACAGCGCATAGAACAATGGATAACTTTCGAGAAACTTTCGATACATGCAGGCGCGACCTGCGCTGTGCGATAACATTTGTTAGGTGGTGAAACGTGGCGGCCTGACAAACAAGTACACGTGTCAATATGATCCAATTGTTTTGCGCTGGACGGTGATGTAGATAGATATTATATTTGTGAAAAGTCTTCTTTAATGTGGACAGGGCACCATGACGCCGTAGAATGTGACAGATGTACTGCGCTACCTCAGTAGCTGTGGCTCATGGGAGTGACTGTTTCGGCATAGTGGGTAAATAGCCAGTCCTGACAATCACCCACATGTCCATTGACAGAGGAAAAGACCCGAGAATGTCCATGCCCACTTGGTCGAATGGCTTTGGAAGTTGTTTTATGGATGGCAATACCAAAGCTGGCTTCAAGAGCGGTGATTTTCGTCACTGACATTCATGCCAGCCTTTAACGTACTGTTTGACGCTAGCCGAAATCCCAGGCCAATTATACATCTCGCGCACTCTAGAAAGCTTTCGTGAGGAGCCTAGGTGGATCCTCGCACACTCTGAAGTTCCAGTGATCGCCACAGAGGTCTAAAAATCAATCGCGACGCGTTCTAGTATGAAGCGCGTAAGTGGAGCTACTGTAATTTGGTCGAATCTCTCAATTCGTATTTTTCCTGCTAGGGGCCCTTGCCCCCAGCAAAATATTTTACCTATAAATTTCCATATAATAACCGACAAACCTAGTTACCTTGCCATATTTTACAAAATAAGTAGGTCGTTGTTTTTTTAGACTTCTGTTACTAAAGTATGTGCTTTATAACTTGAATAAAGATTTTAAGCTCTCACTGGCGTTTGATAAGCAGCAACACATCGGTATCGATTACAGTCTGGGCCCTTCATTGATTCAAATTGTACGGCAGTAATACTTGCGAACGGGGTGGTCGTTTCGTTTGAGCAGCATCATGCAGGTTTGTTTTAATTATATTAACAATAATAATATCAGAGCCAGTTTATGCATTCCACATCCGATAGTCGCCACGAAGCGAACGTGATTAAACGTGGCGAACTTTATCAGGTATGGCGTTTTACTGGCATAATGGCTGCAGTGCTTCCATCCTTAGCGATCTGCCACCTCTCGCCGCGTAATTACGTGTTGACGAAAAAAGAATGTACCAGCTAGCACGAAAATTCATCGCTGGAACCGAGCATGGGTCTGTTTGGAAACTACCCATGAAAGCGGATTAACCTTGCATCCTCCGAGCGTGTGCACCGGGGCGTAAAGAAGCACTGCTTTGCATTTTCAACTTCGAATTGGTTTGCGTTCGAGGCGGAAAAAACAGATTACTACAGTGATTCCTTAAATGTAGGAAATATTAATGTATTATAAAGTTATTGCTCTTCAAAGACAACTCAAGCGAGGTTCTTGTTATTTTGCCACGTTTCTAAAATTCCTAACACGGATTATAGCACAAAAAATAAATATTTTGGGTTGTTTCTGCGTAAATGACACACTGCCGTAGAATACGGGCACATTAGTGTCAAATGTACTTCCGTTGATACAGTTAGATCAATTTTATTTGGGACATGAAATAACTGTGTTTATTACCTAGTATCTGGCAAAAAATATAATAATCTAATCGAAGCTTCCCTCAGCAGCGCCTACACAAATACACTATTGAAAGAAATTCACACGCACAACAGCGTTGTGTGTGTGATTTTCTATCATGACGCGTTCTTAGTCATACATGAATCATAAACTCGCCCACGCATCCACTATTGTAATTGAGGCTGCGTGTGTTCCCGTGTGTTCCCCGAACGTTGTTCAAATATACTCAGAGTAAGCTTGGCCTAGCGTTCCCCCAATCAACAGTGGGCGAGCAAGTGAAGCCTCAGCGTGGGAACTTGCCTTCGTCATGGCCCTCATAAATATGTTTGTTGTTGAAGCATCGGCTGCAGTCTGAAATCACCCTTGCTAACCTCTGTTACTCAAATGAAGCGTAGATATACTTGCAACTCCTTTGCGTTGTTTGAATGCAAAAATCAAGATTCTTTCTTCAACTTGAAACCGTAAATAGCAATTTCCACGGGTACATGAACAATGTTTAGGCTTACGTATATCTTTATTTAGTATTCACATTTATTTACACAATATTTGCAAAAGTCCTTGTAAGCACTGTTGTCTCGACAATATCCCTTGCTTTCCTATGAGTACTCCCCTTGTATCAAAGCCTTTAATACCACACTTGAACACTATATGTGCAGAAGTATCAACAGCAGAAAATATGTGCTGCAAAATTTAGCATAATGTTTTTCCCTACACTACGTGCCTCTAGCCAATGTGTTATGAAAAGAGTGGGACATTGCACCTCGAGCTTATCTTGCTGACAGCGTATGTTTGCCGCGCACTTTTTATCTTTCTTATTGTAAAATAGGTGAAATCGTCGAACAGAGAAAATATACGCATAGTACGAAACACGCCAAGCATCACTGTATACAACTACACGTACGGAGTAGCCCAGCATAAGTATCGTTGTCTGAAGCTTCGATCTCCCTATTTTAGCGGCACGCCGTATACGATGAGAAAACTTTGCTCTTCCCCTTTAAGCTCTGGTAAATAGATGGCTATCTCTGTTGCTCTACTTGTAAACTCCGTGACCAGCCGCTACAGCAGCAGCCATATTGCTCACTGCATAATGATGATGACATTAGTTTTTATTTTACCGGAACCATCTCTCGGTCGTATACTTTAGATCACAATGCCCCCGCTATTCTTACTTCCGTTGCACTGTAGAAGGCACGGTTTTCCTTGTCTAAGTTAATATGGGTGTTCCTAGGTGGGCTGATGTGGGCTCGTCATGGCAACGGAAAAGAATATTGTCCCACAAGTCTTTTGGAACGACTAGGAAATAGTCCAGTCATTCGAACGGGCGTTTTTTCATCTACGGAGGCGCTACAACGTAAAGCTACTCCAAACTTTTCTATTCCAATTCTGCAATCAGTCCTCCGTGATTGGTCGAAAAATTTTATGCAACCCTTACTTCACCTCTCTCTCATGCGACGTCGCGAAAAACACGAAAACGCCCCATCTGATATGATGTCTGCACTGACAATGCATGATTAGACCAAACGAAAAAATATGTTATTTCTGATTCGACGCCTTTTTTGTCCATACACTCTGGCACCTATCAAACGTCTTGGGGCTTCGCCCAGTTCACCTGTCTGTCACGCGATGTCACAAAACCGCGAAAACTCACCGCGTCAAAATGACGGGCACGCGTTCACGACGCATTAATCTGCCGAACGAAACTGAATGTTTTTCTGAATAGCCGGACACTGCCCCGTTCCGAAAGAAACAGAAGGTGGCTGCCCGCCGTTTGCTCTGGCACTAGCTACTCGGAGTGAACGGGGTATGGTATGGTATAATGAACTTTTTTCACATCCTGAAGATCAACCCCTAGGTTGAAGCAGGCGGATACCACGTCCGGACATTAAGGTTTAACCTTACCGCCGCATCGTGGGCCTTCTGTACGGCCAGTACTTGATCTAAAAGAACGTCTCCATCAATCTGTTTCCTTGTCACAGTCTGTGAAAGACACAGGCGACTGCCACAGCATATGATCCAGATTAATCATGCCATCACACTTCTTGCAATTGATTGGTACCTCTTTCTGGATACAGCTCCTTAATAAAGTTTGGACTCGGATATGTTCTTGTCTGTAACAATCTCAGAGTCACTGCTTGAAGTCTACTGAGCTTATCGTTTGGCACTGGAAATTCCCTTCTGTTCATGTAGTAATGCTTCGTGATTTCATTATAAGTAAGTAATTCGTCCCTGTTGTCCTTCAGTGTATTATTATGGCCCTGGTCGTAGTGCACGGATAGTAAGTCCTTGTGCAGCTGCGTTAGCCATCTGGTTTAAATTTTTCCGAGATGGACCGAGACCCCATATGTGCAGGAAACCATCGGATTTCGATCCCTTGGCTGTCCATCTCACCGATCAGCTGGGGAGCCCTTTTGGTTAGAAAGCCTTTGGTAAAGTGCCTAATAGCCATCTTAGAGTCTGTAATTTCGCGTCCACATATTATTCCTTAAAGTCAATGCTATCGTTACTTGTTCCGCGGCTGACGTGTCTTAAGTCATGACTGTAATAGCATCCCGAGTGAGGCCATCTGCATCTACTACTACTGCCGTAAAGGCTTTCTTTCTTCTGACCCACGCATCATCTACAAAACTCTCATGTTCTCTGTCGTGCTCTGTCTCTTGTAGGAGGGCTCTGGCCCTTGCTTTTGTTTTTCCAGGTTGTGCACCGGGTGCATTATTCTGAGGAAAGGAGTCGTCTTGATTACCTGTATTATGGTATCTTTTAGTTCTAGTGTGTCTTCACCTGAAAGTTTGGTTTCGGTTGGGCACCACCTTACCTCTTCGCGTATTCCTCTACCACACCTTGTTCTAGAGGGCCTTTCTCTGTGGGCAATTTGCTCAGCTTTAATTATCTCGGCTATCGTGTTTTGGAGCCCAAGTTTCATTATTTATCATCCGGCGTGTTAATAGGTAACCCCACTGCTGTTTTGACAAGCCTTTTAATTAATCTGATCAACTTGTTCAGCTCCGTCTGTGTCCAACTGAGCATCCCAGCTACATATGAGAAGCGACACAAGGCGAAAGCGTGGACCAGCCTCATGGCGATCTCCTCTCCCAACCCTCTGTGTCTGTTATTGATTATCTTTAGCAATCTTATTACTTCCTCAGTTTTCCTTTTGATGTGTTGTACTGTTCTTCCGTTTGCCCCGTTTGCCTACAGGAATAACCCTAAGACTCTAATGGATTCTACTTGCTTAATAGATTCGCCTGCCTTCATGGTTAGTACTAACCTGGGTTCTCCCTCGCGCCCATATTCCCTCGGTTTTCTATCGCTTCCCCTGTTATTGAGTACAAGGCGCTCAGATTTACCAGGAGATAATTTGAGTCCCATGTCTTCTAATATCCATGTCTTCCATGTCTCCTGTCTTCTAATATATGTCCTATGTACCTTGAGGGTAAAATAAATGAAATTAAATGAAATATAGACTCTACCACATAAATGCTCTTTGAAGTCTGCTCTCCGCCTGTCCCATACTTTCCGCCTGTCCCAGCCGTCCATATAGTAATATTGTCTGCATAAATTGTAAAGTGAATGCCCTCTGTCCCTTTTAATCCCTTCGCCACTTTTGACATGGCCAGGTTGAAAAGTACAGGTGACGAGACCGACACTTGTGGGGTCCCTCTGTCACCGAGATCCATCTTCTTTGATGTATTAACCACGAATATAAGGTGATCTGAACGATTTCCAAGAAAGGTTCTGACCACTTCATAGAGTTTTCTACCAAATCAGAGTTCGGAAATGACTTCAACTTTTGCTCTATGCTTAATTCTGTGAAAAGCTTTTTTGAGATCCAACCCCAAGAGAGCTCGAGTGTTCTTTGGTTTGGCTAATAGCAGTTGATGGAACCTTGTGTGGACAAGCCTGATCTAAAACCAATCAGATTATACCGTAGTATGACATTGTCCTCCATACATATCGTTAACCTGTTCAATATTACATGCTCTATTGTCTTCCTAAGACATGATGTTAAGCAAATTGGCCTGAGGTTATCCAAGTGGAGTTGTTTGCCCGGCTTTGGTATTAATATAGCACTGGCCGTCCTCCATTCCTCTCGATATACCCCATCTTTCCATAATTCATTAATGCATGTGGTGAGACATATTACTTACTGTCATCCAAATTCTTAAGAAATCTGTAAGAGATACCATCCGGTCCCGCTGCTGACCTACTATTAGAAACATACAGTGCCGTGCATACATCACTTTCCGTGTATTCTTCATCCATATAGTTGCAGTCTACTTCTAAGTAATCGGGATAACTTACTTACTGATCATCTTTCCTGACAGGCAAGTATTTAGCTGCCAATGGCTCCATTATACTCTTTGCGCTTGCAGTCTCACTTTCCTGGTGTACCACCTTCGCCACTTCCGTCCGTCTATATCATTTAGTGTCTTTTTCATTAAGCAGATGCCTGAGAAGACTCCAATTGCCTCCATGTTTTACCCTTCCATCTACACATTTAGACGCCTCATCCCATTTTTGTTTCTGAAAATATCGTCCGTGCTCCTCAATATCCCTATTCAGCTGAGCAATTCGTTTCTTAAGTCTTCTGTTTAAGCATTGTGATTTCCATCTTTGTAAAGTCCATTGCTTGGCTGCGATCAAATGCGCCAATCAGTTACTGTCAGTTTGTTCGTCCTCTTCCTCTGTCTCTATAGCCTTAGTTGCTGCATTCAAGTTGTGCCTAAGCTGAGCCAGCCAATCTCGTAGTCTGATGTGCCCCTGTCTATCTGTCTCTGCTCTGTCTTTTCTGATTTTTCTAAATTGATCCCAGTCGATGAAATTGAAATGCTTTACCTCTGCACCCATCTTTTCCGCCATTATGTGTAATATATAATGGTTCCTCCCTAGATCCCTGCCAGAGTTGATCCAGTCTGCCTTGCGTAAATTATAAGTGAAGGATTAGTCTGGGGTAGTGTCCTTACACGCGGAAGTGCCACACCTCGTAGGATAGGCTGAGTCGGTGATAAGAGAAAGGCCTAAATCCGTGGCGAAATGCCAGATTCCTTGCCCTTTCTAACTACTCCAGCGGTAACCCCAAGATTGGTGTGAGGCGTTGAAGTCCCCTTCTATAATGAGGGGCTCGGTTTTGACTACCCCATGGCCTTATTAAAAATTGCTCTGAAGCTTTGTCTCATCTCTCTGGGACTGCTATACATATTTAGGCAGAACAAGCTTTGTGGTTAACTTCGGTGTCTTTTTAGGACCATTCCTATCAATATGCATTCAATTTTACTCGCCGATAATTTTAAATGATGCTTTATGCAGGGCATTTTTTTGTCAATTAGGGCGGCACTTCCTCTGCCCGGTTCCTTGCCTTTGCAGACCGAGTTAACGCCGGAGAGCCCGATCTCCTCCACTAGAGTTTCCTGCAGCATTATTAATTTCGGCCTATTTTCAACCATCATAATTATCTCTGCTAGTGACGCTCTTTTTTGCTGAAATCCTCTCTAGTTCCACTGCCACACACTAAGTCTCTTTCTGCTATCCATTATTATTGCCGTTACCCCCTGACATGCTACCCCCTGTCACTGTTCTCTCGTCTGTACCACCTACCGCTCCTAGTAGTGTTCTAGCGCTTTCGGCTTCCAAGGGCATACATTTCTGATCCTCTCCTTCGGCCTCTAGCTTATTCAGCCTTTTCTCGGCTATTAAGTTCCACTTCCATGTTTTGTCCGCCTTAAGGTTAACGCTGTCTACCGTGTCCTTTAAGTTACTAATCGCATTCCTAATCTCCTCCCCAATCGAGCACATCTATTCCACCTCCAAGACAACAGCTGTTTCTCCTGGCTGTTACTTCTACTCACCTGCTTAACTATTGCCACACTGCCGCTTTCTGCCCTTAGCGCTTTGTTCATTTCCTGCATCCACTTTTTACGTTATTCGTTTGCTTTCTTTAGTGGTACAACATCTCTGATCAGCTGTTCTACTCTGGCATCATTGTTTTGTTCCTTTGAGGCTACTGCACCTGTGACTATCACAGTATATTTGACTTTCTCAGCCCAAGTCGCTCCTGGCTCCTCTTTCTTGTTTGTCTTCAGCTGTTGCTCCTCGAAGCGCACCCGCGCCTCCCGAGACCTGGAACGGTTTTTGCCCCTCAATGTTTAACGCGGTCTTGATCTTGATGTGCTTCTACATGAGCGCCTGCCGGCACCCGGAGGTGTTTCCTTTGTTGATTGGGCCGATTCCATCATCGTCTCCACTTCGGAGTGTTGTCTTCTTCTTACTCTTAATACATATGGTACTTGGCACCGCTGCTTGCAAGCCTTGTCACCTGTGGGGTGATCTTCACCGCAGACCTTGCATTTGGGAAAGCAGATATGATCCTCTCTTGGGTCCTGCATACCCCATCCCCTGTACTGTCACACGTCAGGTGTGGGGCAAACGTCTGATCTGTGTTCAATTCTTCCACATGCGTAACATACGTCTAATCGCTTCCTGTACAAATAGCACCTCACGAAGGTTGACCCATATTTGATCAACTTGGGCACCCTGAATCCGTCATAAAGCACAATAAGCGAGCCCGTTGCTTTGATACGTTGTGCAGCCGACGCCGTTGGGTTGTATTGAAGCACTATCTTTTTCGTGATAATAATCCCTTTACACGTAGGGGGGGGGGGGGGGGGGGGGCGTTTCATAAGCGCTCACTTCATGTTTCGCCTCCATGACCGTAATGGACTTGTTTCTCACATGCCTTTCCCCATAATCGGTGTCCGGCGTACTAACCATCGCGATATTCCATGTGAAGTTGGGGCCGACAATATTTTCATTCGCTTGGTCAGCTGTACGTCGGGCCGCCTCGACGATCGCTTCTCCAATAGCTGTGCTGACCTTGTTCAAGTTAAGGCCTCCCTGAGGCCTAACGATGATTTTGCTGTGCTTCTCCGACAGTTGCGGCATCCTCGACGCCTTCGCAATGCGGCGCTTGATATTGTAAGTCCAGGCAGCACTTTTGTTGGCGATCTCCTTTCCTTTTGATTCATGGGTAAAATTGGCAGCTCCACCAGCTGTCTAGGTCTTTATCGCAGATCGCGATCCTCGGTTGGTGACCGCCTGCTAACCCATTCTTTCCTCGCTGTCTTCCATCTCCGAGGAAACTTCGTCGTCCATACGTAAATCAGCCATGGCGGCTTGGCGGGCTCGCTAGACCTACGCGGCGTTAGGCCCAGCATGGTGCCCACGTGCGATGCACAGAAAAGAAGCGATAAAAGTAAAAAAATATGCTGGCCTACATTGTCCAAAGGTATCCACCCATTCGCGTTATCCTCGCGAATCCGACGCTGTGCTTCAATGCCTAGTCCTGCGAAAATTGCCTGCAGAATCATTCAAAAGGGCGGAACCGATGCGGGGCACGTCCGCTCTCCTCTGCTTCTTCTCTCAGCGGACGGCAAGCATGGATTTATTTGCGTTTAATAAACAGTTTTCCGTGGCAGTATAAAGTTATCGACTTGTTCGGCCCGTTTACATCACTTTGCCGACTCTTCTTTGCTGACGATCAGTTCTGGCGACATTTTTAACGTTCCGTTTACTGCGCCACAATTTTCGACCACCCACCGCAAGCTATGTGATGGGAAGCGGATCAATCACAGACGCCTGCACCACCCTCTTATGCCGGTTATCTACTTTCACTGTGCAGACTGAGCCCTATTAAACCCCTCCGCATTTGAGCGTACTCCTCGCGTCTGTTCAGCGAATTCTATAAGAAAATATGCTGTATGTACGCAATGTTATCCGCTATGAAAAAATTTTACGTCTTATAAACAAAGAGTGCGTTTCATTGGACTTTTCAACCAACGCTGCCGGTTACCGCCCATTAGTTGCGTCGAGGGTTCCGTAAATTGGACGTCAATAAATTGGAATAAAGACAGATTGGAATAGTTTTACGTTATTGGGCCCCAGCACTTTGTCTCGTAGACAGAAGGCCGTCAATACTCAACATAGACGGCTTGGTATGGTTGCTGGGCCAGCTTCTAATGGTCGATGATAAGTCGAATTTCAGCGTCGTAACGTTGCCGTCTCGTGAAGTTTGAAGCACTAATGGCGGCCAGGAAGCTGTCATCGTCCTCTGACTCTCGACTGACAGATTCGGTGGGATCATGCGACTATGTGTCAGTGTCTTCGTACTTGCGACCACACTTGTAAACGATAGTGACGTCAAATTCCTGTAGCCGCAAGCTCCACCTTGCTAGTATTCCTGAAGGATCGCGCATGTATGCCAACCAACATTGAGCATGGTGGTCTGTCACGACTTGGAGGGGACGGCCGTGAACATAAGCATGAAACTTGGTGATCGTTCATACGACTGCGAGAGATTCGTTTTCTGTGCTGGAGTAGTTCGCCGCGACACAAGATAGGGAGCGGCTAGCATAAGCTATTACTCTGTCAGTGCCATCTTGACGCTGAACGAATTCTGCCCCAACCGATGTAACTGGGGTCACTATGTCCTACTCTATCAGTGCCGTCTTGACGCTGAACGAATTCTGCCCTAAGACTGATGTCACTGGCGTCAGGATGCACCTATGCGTCAGCCTTGACGTGAATGTACCAGGCCGGGTGCTGACTTCATGCGTTGCGGTGTTTCAGTTAGGGCTGGCTGTCGCTCATTCGTCCAGGCAAATGGCGCATCAGCCCTTATAAGGCGATTCAGGAGTTTCGCTATCTTTGAAAAGTTTTCAATGAAACGGCGATAACAAGCACACAAGCCCCGGAAGCGCCGCATGGCCTTATTGTCGACGGCAAGAGGAAATGCTGCTGCAGCTGCAAGCATGTCTGGATCGGGTCGGACTCCTCTGGCCCTTACGGCGTGGCCGAGAATATTGAGCTCTTCATAACCATAGTGTAACTTTTCTAGTTTCAGCATGAGATCAGTCAATCGGATTGCTTCTTGCACATATTGTAGTCGATGAAGATGTTCAAATTTTTCAGGAAAGATGACCAGGTTAACAAGATACACAAGACAAGTATGCCACTTCAGTCCAGCGGGGACAGTACCCATCAATAGCTGGAAATTCGTAGAAGCCATCGGGAGTCACAAAGGCTGTTTTTTCGCTGTCTCTTTCGTCTACCTTGATCTGTCTGTGCCCGCTATTAAAATAGAGTGACGAAAAATACTGGGTGCGCCGCAGTATATCTAACGAGTCGTGAATGCGTGGCAGTAGCTACACGTCCTTTTAATTACGCTGTTGAGCTTCCGGCAGTCAGCGCATAAGCGTAGCGTTCCGTCTTTCTTTTTGGCAAGAACAACCGGAGACGACCATGAGCTCTCGGAACGTTCGATAACGCCATCTTCAAGCATCTCTTATCCTTACGTAGGAATCGCTTCGTGTTCTTTTGCCGACACGCGGTGAGGCTGCTGTCGTTTCGGGCGTGCATCGTCGCGTGTGATGTCCCTGTGCTTTGTAATCGATGTAAGGCGTACCTTAGACGAACTTGCGAAACATGCCCTGAATTCAAGCAAGAGCATACGCAGTACTGCCTGGTTGTCTGTCGATAGCTCTGAATTAATTTATACAGAACCCAGTGCTTCAGAGACGAAAGATTTAGCCACATTTTCTACTTCGTCGGCAAATGCTATTGAAGCACCGCCAAAAAGGTGTCGATGCTCGCGACTAAAGTTAGCGAGAAGCAACTCAGAACGGCCACCACTAAGCTGTAGCACATTCCTTGTCGCACAAGCACCTTGCGTATGTAGATGCGCTAAGCTACTTTCTGCGGCCACTTCCCCTTCGCGCATACCACCGCACATCGCTTCGACTAGGACACTGGCTCGTGGAGGAAGCGCAACATTTCCGGCGGAAACACGAAGGACGTCGTCACGTCACCTGTGGTCGTACACGTGGATTTCTCGGTCTGCTGAAAAGGTGACTACAATTGCCCGTAGGTCAATAATAGCGCCGCATTCTTGCAGCAAGTAAACCTGGAGAATGCATGCTGTTACAGGAACATTCGCATAGGAAAAAGCAGCTCGCTACGAATGTCGAATATTGAATCCGAAGCCTCGTGGCGGTTCCCAGTGGAGTACCGACGTGACAACCAACCATTCGAAGCTGCAAGCCATATGCCAAGGGACAATCACTTTCTGCAGAAATGTCGCCATCTTTCCGCTTAAGATGAAATAATCCGTTCCGGTATGCACTAAAGCACAAACCACGTAACCTTCGATCGCCAGCGGTTTGCGGAGCGAAAGCTGGTCATTGCGTTTATCTGCAGTTAGCATCAGATTGCTACCATTCCTCGATCACGTCGATCGGAAATCTTCAACGCGTCGGCTACCAGTTGTCTCGCCTCCAAAGGTCGCTGTAGTTCGTTTTCCCTACGGGAACTTGGCTATCATGCGCTCGAATATCGCTGGGGCAGTGGTAAAAATCACCTTGGGGATGGCGAGCGTGACTGGCGCCCGCTAGGCGGTAGCATGCGCTGTTCAGCCAGATAATCTTCAATGTCCCGACGTCGTTGGCCAACTCAGGGGGGTGGCAGGTAGATGAAGAAACCCTGCAACCCGAGGCGTCGGTATGGGAAATGTCAGTGCAAATGATCTGCCTAACCGCAGTAAAATCTCAGACGGTGGCTGACTGGTGTGCGCCGAGCATCCAATTTCCTAGAGGTCTTGCGTCGATCGTTGGCGTAATGTACCAGCTGCTCCAGCTGAAGTACAACCGAAGGAGCGGCAGTGCATATTTCTGCGATGTAATGTACTGGTTGGGCTGGTGAAAGCATAATAGGATGAGGGGCGTGAGCAAACAGGGGTAGGGGGTGATGAAGCGGGGAGTGTCACGGCTTCTGCGTAGGTCGCACGGCGACTTTCAGTCCCTGCAGGTGCGGTGTTAGCAAAAGGGGAGATGGACCGGAGCGCTAAGTGCACTTCATCTTTTACAGCACTCGCAATGGAGCTCACGGTAGCTTATGACGTTCCGTAAACCTTCTGTATTTCTTCGCACACCACGATGCGGACGAGTTCTCGGATGTTGTCACTGTTGCTTCCGTGAAAATGTCTAGTGGATGTCGCGTTCACTCGCCGTTCCTAAAAGTTCGATGGATGCTGAAGCATACTTTACATACATACAGCCTCAAGTAAAAATAGGGCGAGAGTCTTGGAAGGACTCCGCACAAGGCCAGCGAAGAACTGCTCCTTCACTCCTTGCATCAGTTGATGCAACTTGTGCTAGCTCATTCCAAGTTAGGCTAGCCTAAAGAGGCGCGTCATGTCTTCTACGAACGCAGTGAGACGTTCATTGACAATCTGGACGTGGGCCTAGTTCGCTCGTTCTCCTCGTTCGCAGCGATCGCCACTGGTGTAGGTGTCTAGTAGCTGACGGCGGAACTCATGCCATGACATCATTTGCTGCTCACAGTTTTGAAACCACGTGTGCGAGCCGTCCCCCAGACAAAGGAGATATTTCTATGTTTAGTCGGGTCGTCCGATTTATTGTATTCGCTCAGGCACTCGAAGTCGGCCATTCAGTTTTCAACATCTTCGAACACGTCGCTCTAGGACAACTTTGGAACCCATGGGTTCAAAAGTGCATACCTGCTCCTCACTGGGCTTTCCATACAATTTGAGGTGACCTGAATCGCTTCGCCGTCTTTCCTATGCAGTCTCCAGATCTTTTGCCTGGCCAGATGAAGGGGAGTATCTATTGGCAATGGGCTGGTGCTTCCACTCCCAGAAGGGGTCGGCGCTATGAGTGAGAACTACTCAGAATCTTCATCGCTTAGACACATCTCTTGAAAGGGAACTGACGATGTTTGTTGAGGAAAGCTGGCTCCTGAAAAACATGGCTATTAGCATCCCGCTCGAGAGCCAGGTCTTACTGCCGTGTCTCACAGCCGTGGGTGCAGGACATTGCCTGCCTCTTCTCTTGCACTGTGTCCCTTACTAAAGGCGCTAATCTATGGCAGTCACATCGACCTAGCCCTTTGCGAATTTGAACGGTCGGATGCAAGAATCAAAACTACACGAGCGCAGCACAACAGCAACAAAAGAGGTTCAAGGCTATCTTTTGATATTGACACGTGTACTTATCTTTATCGGGCAACCACGTTTCGCCGCTTAACAACTGTAATCGCACAGCGAGGGACGCGCCTGCATGTATCCGACGTTTCTGGAAAGTTATCGACGCTTCTATCCGCGTGTCTGTTGTCGCCGAACCTTGTGTTATCAGATTTCATCGCGTGACACGAATGGTGTAGAACTTTGTGGAAGACACGCGGGTCCCATCAGTTAATCTGGAACATTCGACGACTGATCTATAAAAGCCGACGCGCTTGACCCGCTAATCAGTTTTTTCGACGATCGCCGACCGTGTTCGCCGCTATCGTTGTGCTATAAGTGTAGCCTGTTTTTGTGGGCACAGGTTCGCCCAATAAAAGCTAGTTTTGTATTCCACCGTATTGCTTCTTTCTTCACCGTCACTACCACGTGACATCTGGTGGAGGTGCTTCTCGTCCATGTACAGGACGCCCCCGACAAGCCGTGATCCCAGCCCAGACCACAAACAGAACACCAACGTAGTCCCGGACCACCGAGCAAGCCGCCGTCTTCAACAGCTGCCCCCGGAGCACGGACTTCTCCCTGAGAAGACCAAGAAGATTGTGGCCAAGGCATCCGCAATGGCAGCCCCAGCGTCCCCCATCGTGCTGCAGCAGCCCAGGGAACCACCAACGTTCCGCGGTTCCACATTTGAGGACCCGGAAACCTGGCTGGAACCGTATGAGAGGGTCGCTACGTTTAACAACTGGGCAAGCGACGACAAGCTACGACATGTCTATTTCGCATTGGAGGACGCCGCCAAGACGTGGTTCGAGAATCGAGAAGCCACCTTGACGACGTGGGACCTCTTCCGAAGCGACTTCCTGCAAACGTTTCAAAGCGTCGTGCGAAAAGAGCGAGCCCAAGCTCTACTGGAGACAAGAGCGCAGCTGCCGAATGAGACGATCGCGATTTTCACTGAGGAAATGAGCCGTCTGTTCCGCCACGCCGACCCAGAAATGTCCGTAGAGAAGAAAGTACGTCTATTGATGCGTGGTGTAAAGGAGGAACTTTTCGCCGGTATGGTAAGAAGCCCACCGAAGACCGTCGACGAGTTTCTTCGTGAGGCGACGAGCATCGAGAAGACACTGGAATTGCGGAACCGGCAATTTGACCGACGCACCAAGCCAACAAGCTACTCCGGAATTCAATCACTGGCCACGGACGATTTATGCGAGACCATCAGGGCCATCGTGCGCGAAGAACTGCGCAAGGTCTTGCCATCGTCGCAGCCTCAAGTGGCCTCGATCGCCGACATCGTGAAAGAAGAGGTGCACCGATCGCTAGGAGTTCCTGAGGTGCAACCACAATTACCACAGCCCCAGCCAGAAGCGATGACTTACGCCGCCGTCGCACGCCGTCAAGCTCCCCCTCCGCGACAACGTCAGGGCCCTGTAACGCCACAATTCCGTCGTCCACCGCCGCCGCCGCCAGCACGCCCACCCGTCGCCCAGCGCACCTACGCGAGGAAGACTGACATTTGGCGCGCCCCCGACCACCGCCCGCTCTGCTACCACTGCGGCGAAGCCGGCCACGTGTACCGCCGATGCCCTTACCGCGACCTGGGATTGCGAGGCTTCGCCGTGAACGCACAGCGCCCGAGGGAAGGTGAACGCCCTCGTGACATCGCCGACTACCTCGCCGCTACTCAGTGGAGCCCTCGACGACCGTCCCGTTCGCCGTCACCAGGCCGCTACCTGTCGCCGCAGCACCGACCATACACCGGCCCAGCCCGGGGCCGCTCTGCGAGCCCATATCCGGAAAACTAAAAGCAGCAACCGATGGAGGTGCGGTTGCTGTTCGTCGAACTGACGAAGATCCTCCGCCGCCGACGAAGACGACGAAGAAACCATCTCGACGACCTAATGACGACACGCCGCCGTCCCGACGAAGTCAGGAAGCCAAGACTACACCGACGAAAGACGACTTGACGAAGCGACGTTCCAGCTTCAGTTCAACACGACGCAGCCGTGATCCGACGCCACGACCTAACTGCAACGCCAGACAAAGAACCACCGACCTTGACGTGCTTCTCGACGGCCACGCAGTCACTGCCTTAGTCGACACAGGGGCCGATTACTCCGTAATGAGTGGACACATCGCCGCCCAGTTGAAGAAGGTTAAGACTGTATGGGAGGGCCCCCAAATTCGGACCGCTGGAGGACACCTCATTACGCCGACTGGAGTCTGCACGGCAAGAATTACCATTCATGACCGGACTTACCCTGCCACCTTCGTTATCCTGCAACAGTGTTCACGGGACGTCATTCTCGGCATGGACTTCCTGAACCAACACGGCGCAATCATCGACCTGAAGTCGCGGTCAATAACGCTGTCGGAAGATCAAGCTATACCATCGGAGAGCCCTTGTAGTCACCACGCCTTGAGTGTGCTCGAAGATCAAGTGAGCATCCCGCCTCGCTCCAGCATCGTTATTTCGGTCGGCACCGAAGCACCCGCTGACGTAGAAGGCGTCATCGAAGGCGACCAACGTCTACTACTCGACCGTGAAATTTGCGTCGCAAGAGGGAACGCTCGACTGCATGGAGGAAACACGAGAGTGTTGCTGACAAACTTCAGCCAGGAGTTCAAGCACATCAACAAGGGCACGACGATCGCATTCATCGAGGAAATACAGGAAACCAGCGATGCCTTTGTCCTCTCGGATTCTGTTGCATCTACCCCGACGACCGCAGTTCCCGAGCCAGACTTCAACATAAATCCAAGTCTCCCAGTGATTAAGCAGCAACAGCTCAGAAGTCTGCTTCGACGATACAAAGACTGCTTTTCGACGTCATCAAGGATTCGACAAACACCAGTCGCAAAGCATCGCATAATCATCGAAGAGAGCGCTCGACCACTACGCCAGAGCCCTTACCGAGTTTCGACGCGAGAACGCGAAGCTATAAGACAACAAGGCGACGAAATGCTGCGCGACGACATCATCCAGCCGTCGAAAAGCCCGTGGGCGTCTCCAGTTGTTTTAGTGAAGAAAAAGGACGGAACCCTACGTTTCTGCGTCGATTATCGTCGGCTGAACAAAATCACGAAGAAAGACGTATACCCCCTCCCACGGATAGACGACGCATTAGATCGGCTCTGCAATGCTAAATACTTCTCATCGATGGACCTCAAGTCTGGCTACTGGCAAATAGAAGTCGACGAAAGGGATCGCGAGAAGACCGCCTTCATCACGCCAGACGGCCTCTATGAATTCAAGGTTATGCCATTTGGACTGTGCTCGGCGCCTGCAACGTTCCAGCGCGTGATGGACACGGTTTTAGCAGGATTGAAGTGGCAGACCTGTCTTGTTTACTTGGATGACGTCGTCGTCTTCGCCAGAAATTTCGACGATCACCTTAAACTGCTTGCGACAGTATTAGAGGTCATCAAGTCATCAGGGCTCACCCTGAAGCCGGAAAAGTGTCGCTTCGCTTACGATGAGCTTCTATTCCTAGGCCATGTCATCAGCAAATCTGGAGTGCGCCCCGACCCGCAGAAGACAGCTGCCATCGCAAAGTTCCCGCAGCCAATCGACAAGAAGGCAGTGCGCAGATTCCTTGGCATGTGTGCCTACTATAGGCGCTTTGTCAAGGACTTTTCGCGCATCGCGGAGCCGCTAACACATCTAACGAAATCTGATGTCGAGTTCAATTGGGAAACGCCGCAGGCCGACGCATTTCAAGAACTCAAAGGACGCATGCAGTCGCCGCCGGTACTTGCACACTTCGACGAGGACGCCGATACTGAAATCCACACTGACGCCAGTAGCCTAGGCCTCGGTGCCGTCCTAGTCCAGAGGAAAGAAGGACTTGAACGGGTGATATCGTATGCTAGCCGGTCGCTGTCAAAAGCGGAAAGCAATTATTCTACGACTGAAAAGGAATGCCTCGCCATCATTTGGGCTACAACTAAATTCCGCCCTTACCTCTATGGCAGGCCATTCAAAGTCGTCAGCGACCACCACGCGTTGTGTTGGCTAGCTAACTTAAAGGACCCTTCAGGACGGCTGGCGCGGTGGAGCCTCAGACTACAAGAATATGACGTAACGGTAATATACAAGTCCGGAAGAAAACACTCCGACGCCGACTGCTTATCACGCGCCCCAATCGATCCCCCGCCGCAAGACGACGTGGACGACGACGCCTTCCTTGGGATAATAAGCGCGGAAGACTTCACTAAACAGCAACGAGCAGACCCGGAGCTAAAAGGCCTCGTCGAGTATTTGAAAGGGAACACCGACGTTGTCCCTAGGGCATTTAAGCGCGTGTTGTCTTCGTTCACGCTACGAAACAACCTGCTCGTGAAGAAGAACTTCTCACCAGTCCACGCCAGCTACCTTCTTGTGGTGCCGTCAGCGCTCCGTCCAGAAATACTGCACGCCCTACACGACAATCCAACCGCTGGGCACCTCGGATTCTCCCGGACGCTGTCGAGGATACAGGAAAAGTATTACTGGCCGCGTCTGACCGCCGACGTCGCCCGTTACGTCAAGACATGCAGAGACTGTCAACGACGCAAGACACCACCGACAAGGCCAGCAGGATTACTACAGCCGATCGAACCTCCTCGTCGACCATTCCAGCAGATTGGGATGGATTTGTTGGGGCCGTTTCCGATGTCAACATCCAGGAATAAGTGGATCATCGTGGCGACGGACTATCTCACCCGCTTTGCTGAAACCAAAGCTCTACCAAAAGGCAGCGCAGCCGAAGTGGCGAAATTTTTCGTCGAGAACATCCTGCTGCGACATGGTGCCCCAGAAGTCCTCATCACCGACAGAGGAACGGCTTTTACAGCAGAGCTCACCGAAGCCATCCTGCAGTACAGCCAGACGAGCCTCAGGAGGACAACTGCCTACCATCCGCAGACGAATGGTCTCACGGAGCGCCTGAACAAGACCCTCGCCGACATGCTAGCAATGTACGTCGACGTCGAGCACAAGACGTGGGACGCGCTCCTGCCGTATGTCACCTTCGCCTACAACACGGCGGTGCAAGAAACTACACAGATCACGCCATTCAAGTTGGTTTACGGCAGGAACCCGACGACGACGCTCGACGCCATGCTGCCGCACGTCACTGACGAGGAGAATCTTGACGTCGCTACCTATCTCCAGCGCGCCGAAGAAGCCCGACAGCTCGCCCGCCTACGGATCAAGACCCAGCAGCGTACCGACAGCCGACACTACAACCTCCGACGACGCTTCGTCGAGTACCAGCCCGGCGACCGTGTTTGGGTATGGACCCCGATACGCCGGCGAGGACTCAGTGAGAAGCTGCTGCGACGCTATTTCGAACCCTACAAGGTCATCCGACGTATTGGCGCACTAGACTATGAGGTCGTGCCAGACGGCATTTCGCACTCACAGCGGCGCCGCGCACGATCTGAAGTGGTCCACGTGGTGCGCCTTAAACCCTTTTACGGACGCTGATGAACTTCCTTAGTTTGTTGTTTTCTTTGCTACGAGTGCTTTTCTTTGTTACTTTCGTTTGTTAGCTGCATCGGGTCGATGCTTTTTAAGAGGGGGGTAATGACACGTGTACTTATCTTTATCGGGCAACCACGTTTCGCCGCTTAACAACTGTAATCGCACAGCAAGGGATGCGCCTGCATGTATCCGACGTTTCTGGAAAGTTATCGACGCTTCTATCCGCGTGTCTGTTGTCGCCGAACCTTGTGTTATCAGATTTCATCGCGTGACACGAATGGTGTAGAACTTTGTGGAAGACACGCGGGTCCCATCAGTTAATCTGGAACCTTCGACGACTGATCTATAAAAGCCGACGCGCTTGACCCGCTAATCAGTTTTTTCGACGATCGCCGACCGTGTTCGCCGCTATCGTTGTGCTATAAGTGTAGCCTGTTTTTGTGGGCACAGGTTCGCCCAATAAAAGCTAGTTTTGTATTCCACCGTATTGCTTCTTTCTTCACCGTCACTACCACGTGACAATATTTAGCTACAAGTTACCTAGCTTTATTCTTAAACAGAAGGCAAGTACAGAACTTACAGTTCATGGGCGTTATAACAATACATGTGCTGTTAGGTGACAGTAACTTTAGCAAACGCCAAATAGGGTGAATGCGAACGCCTGCGCGCTCAAGAGACCTTAATTAAAGTACTTGAAATTCTCATTACAATGCGCTGTTAGGCTTTTTTACTTATTTTTCCCACCAGAAGCTGTGGGTTTGAGTCCCTTAATTGACGCTACCATAATTAACTGCGGCTTAATTATTATTCCTCTAATTAACACCAAAATATTGTGGTTTCGACTTCAACAAATTGTCAAGGGTGCTACTCCCACCAAAAGTCTTGGGTTCGAGTGCCTAGTTACCTCTATATTATTTACAGCGCCTTATATAACTGTGTTGTAACACTAAACGGAGTGTGTTCGACGTCTACATAAACTCGAAGGCTCCACTGCCACCGAAGGTTGTGAATTAGAGTGCCTGAATTAACTCTATCCTAATTATACGTGCCTTTTTTGGCATGATGAGCGGCATCAAAGCCAGCTGTGGATGAAGACGATGAACGCGAGAGGAGTAGCACGAATGTGAGGTGCAGTATAGGTACAGTGAACTAGAAGCAATTCATTGCAACGAGCGGAGGGAGCCGTGCCTTGCGGCGCGTGTCACCCTCAGCGGCACCCGAAGCGGCGGCGCTGCCGTCGACCACTTTTGAAGGCTACCGGTCTGGGCACACACGACCACTGCGTTTCAGTGGTGAGTTTTGGTGGTGGCTTTTTGTTCTGTGCGGTTGTGTTTCGCCAGCGTTCGCATGTGAATGCGGCCACTTGCATCAATGAGTGCAAATCAACGTCTTAACCACTGCTACGCTCCAGGGTGTAGCACAGGATATGCCCGAACTAACAGTGCGAAGAAGCTGTCGCTATTGAAGGCGCCTGCAGACCCGGAACGGAGGTGCACGTGGGAGAGAAACTTACATAGAGACGACAAGCCGCTAACCACAGACTGCGCGGTATGTGAACTGATGTGAAACATGAAATGATGAAGGAGGTTTGCTTTACGTACCCCTCGGTGGAACTGTTCCATTTTATCACAAGATTTGAAGACATTTTCACAAATTGCTTTAGTGCACAAAAAGTTCATCGGAAAAGTGTAATGGACATTCTGCACATGATTCATTGTGCCGCTCCCTTGAAGGTGGGATGTAGAGCTCATGCAGAGAGCCTGACTCCTCGCATAGTCAGCTTTTATGTCACCGTATGGCTCCATTTTATTACGAAGCAATACTACTTTAGGTCGCACTTCAGCCTGTTCCGTGGCGAGGCGGTGGCAGGCACCATTGACCTTTAGCGTGACCTCGCTGCGTGACGTCACACCACGTGACCTAGAGTGACGTCACACCAGCTGTGTAAAAACGGGGCCCCATCTCACGCCGTCGCGAGGCGAGGCGGTAGCCACCAAAGGCGGCCTAACTCCCGCTCCTCTCGCCAGGTGCGCTACGGTCAGTGTGACGTCACACCAGCTGTGTAAAAACGGGGCCCCATCTCACGCCGTCGCGAGGCGAGGCGGTAGCCACCAACGGCGGCCTAACTCCCGCTCCTCTCAGGCATTACTGAGTATATTTACTCAATTACTACCAGCTGATCCGAGAATAACACACTATTGCTTCGCAAACACCAGGCTTAACCAAGCTAAGCCACGGCCGTTTTTTTTTTTTATCAAAGGTATGAACAGAGCACTTATGCTGTCAAAAAGAAGTCAGCACAGCACCTGCATCTAAGCAGACTGACTTAGCTCAATTTCTACATTGCTTGTTAAGTGCAATAAAGCTCTCAGGATGATTCTTGTGCTATTGCAGAACGCCTGCAATAAAATTGTATGGAACAGAGAAAGCCGTTTCGAAGTTGTTCTTCCTTCTTTTTTTCTGCGCGTCATATTTCGTCTTTTGTAGCACGTACTTTAAAGTGAAGTGCTTGCTCGTGTAAATATTAACTCCGCCTTAATCGGCCAGATTTCTGTACATGTGCACCCTAGCAAATACTGTAAGCAAGGTGTCTTTTGCGATTGCGAACATCATGCGAATGTTTGGTCCCGCGAATAAGCATTGCATCGTAAAATTTACTACTCGAAAATTATTCCGGTATTGCCATTTAGCCCGAGTTGGCGGCTAAGCGTGAAAAATAAAGAAATTGCAGCGCATCGACTGTCCTTCGTCTGCTACTTGTTTTGCTTTGTAAGACACACCCGAAATCATACGGCCAGCTCAAACCCCTCTGCGCACATAAAGCACCCAAAAAATAATTGCAAACCCAAGCTGAATTACCTTAAAACAGCGGCTGCGCATAACCATATACGCTGTCTATTTTTGTGTGCTACGTACGCTGCAGAGGTGAACTAGGGCGAGCTTTCAAGAGCGGTCAATTGCAGTGCCGCCGCTGCAGGAGCCACCGCGCGCGTCAGCGGAGAGGCGCGGTCGTGCCACTGGAAAGTATTATAGTACACTAGAGTGTTTTAGTTGAGCGTGTTTACGCTCCGCTAAGCAGGTAAGCGGAGCGGAAGCGCGAATGCGCATGCGCCGTCCACTTAGTCGTAAGCGGGCTAGCGGAGCGAGGAACACGGTCCGCTTAGAAGCTGCCTGAGCGGAGCGCGCCGCGCAGCGCTTTCGCTAGCGTTGGCGTCAGAGAGGATTGGAGTGGATGCAGAAAGCAAGCGCGCTGGCTATCACGTGGCGTTCCCCAAGACGGCACTTGGTTTTCCATTAAATAATATGGACTGGTAACGCATTGCAAGCGCACGTCTAAATACGTCATGGAGAAATAATATATATATATATATATATATATATATACGTTTTACTGCATAATAGTCGTCAATAGGTGTATTTATTTTCTTTCATTACCCTGACTTTCGCCAGGGGGCGCTGCAACTACGAAAGGTCCGCTCCGCTGTGGCTTACCGGGGCAGCTCGGAGCGGAGCGTACCGTAAAGACGCTCAACTAAAACACTCTACTGTAGTATAGGAACGCTGGCGTGACGTAGGAGCCAGCTGTGAAGGAAATAGACTAAAGTGCGAGCAGTGGCATGAGCGCTTGTCACGCGAGTGTGGCTCAAATGACTGTCTGTACCACAAGCCGCGCTTCTCAGACCATCGGGAACATGAGCCACTTAAGACTTTCGCCTTAAAAAAAGCACATGAAGCTCGGTAATTATTGGAGAAGTTCCTTCGACGCTCTCTTTTGATATTTATCTACAACTGTTGCCTAGCTTTATCTCCAGAAGCATAGAACGTGCTGTTCTTGGACACGACAACAATACTTGCGCTGTTAAGCCGATCCTTAGGACATACTCACCGGTAAGAAATCTACAGTTTTGAACGAGGTCCATTCGCTTACGTGGCGCACGTACTCCTGGAGCTCGGTGCTTGTCTAACGTGGAAGTGTCAAAGTGGTAGGCGAGCACTGGTCGTGACTGTCGACAGCAGAATTAAGGCGGAAGCCTTTAATGGCTCATTGTCAAGGTCAGCTGCCGTTAGCAGAAACTGTCACAGCTTTCCGGCCTCCTGATTGGTCTGCTCTGTGTCGTGACCGTCACTGTCGCTAGGAACAGGTGTGCGCCTCCTGACTGGCTCGCGTGCGCGACGCCATTCTCGTCAAGTGCGGCTGTCGGGGTGGTTCGGCGCCGCGCGGGATGACTCATCACATCTGCACGCGTGGCGGCAGTGTGTTCGACGGTGCGCTCTGACGTCACTCTCGTCAGGCGCTTGAGGTGGCCTTTCGATTGGGCCCTGTGTTGCCTGACATCACTGGCGCGAGGCGCGTGTGGCGACCGTCTGCTTGGGTGTGGTGTGGTGGCGGCGGTGGCGCCAGTTTTCGTTGCAGTATCTTGTGGGAAGGATGCCTCGTCTCGCCAGACCAGTGTCTCCCAACACGCAACGTGCGGTAGTCGCTGGATGCAAGCGGCGCTCAAGAGAGGCTGAGCGTATACGTCGCATGCATCAGGGCGGCGAGGCGCGTCCGACACCACAGCGTCCAGGAACGCTACGGGCCAACGCAAGAGAGGCAATGCGTTTGAATCGGCTCGCTGCATCTCCGGGGTACCAAGGCAAATGAAGCGTGGAAGCGCCGTGACCGCCATCTTGCCACAGCAAGCCGAGCAAGTACAAGTCAATCGAGCGAAGTGGGTTATGAGGGTGGCCAACTACACCCCGACACCGCCATGGAAGATGCGTCTCCTCCTGATCCACAAACGGCGCAGCAACAGTTCGAGGCGGCCACAATCTACTTTAACAGACACTTCGTCCAGAACGATGTTGCAGGCATTTAATAAACAAACAAACATTCACATAACAGTCTACGAGTTGTGTGCCTCCGTGTTGTTTCCGACGCAACAAATCGCCATTGGCAATGGTGACAGGCTTCCGCCGTTTCACACTTTAGCCTCGACAAAGTGTCTTCCTTTTTTTCCAACCAGCCATGGGCACTGGCTTGGGTGACACAGGAGGTTAGTTAGGGTGATATTCAGGTTCAGGCAGAACAGGGCTTTTGCCGACATTTCCGGAGCGAGACGCTGACGGGCCCTTTCTACTTCAATTCTAAAGACCGTCGGTGTCACACAGACGCTACGAGGCCTTTCTTCCAGGTTCAGTGCTTTTTTCAACTTTTATGCCCCCAACCACGTGTTTCTTCTTTCTTCTTTCTATCGCGAAAAATGTTTTCTTTTGTTCAGTGCTTGTCGGTCCTGATAATTAAGCAGCGGGTTTCCACTTAACGTACACGGCGCATGTTTTCATGAGCTTCAATACAAGTTTCATTTTCAGGTCCTGTGGCGTGTCGTTTGTCACACAAGGAAACTTGACATGAGAATTAAGGCATCTAAAGACCCTGTTACAACGCGAATTTAGTCAGAAAAAAATTGCAGATCCCACGCACTCAGGGAATAGATGGTAAGCAAAGTACTTTGCAGGCACCTGGACGTCTAGTATTGTTGGAGCTTCGTCAAATTTATTTATAGCCAGAAGGCCGTCAGGGTTTCAGAATGGGTGCCACGATAAGCGAAGCGCAGTCGAGGAAGGTAGAAAACTAGGCGGTGTCAAGAAATCAGAAAATTTGTAGGCGTAAGTTGGACTCAGTCGGTGCAGGAGACGGGTAAATGGAGATCGCAGGCAGCGGCCTTCTTCCTGCACTGGACATAAAATAGGATGATGATGAAAGTTACTTTTACCAATAGCACCAACGTGTTTCCGTAAATTGAGTACTTGTGAGTGTGAGCCGGGGGAAGAGTACGTGTCCCACTACAGCAGCCCGACGACGAATACGTTGATGGCAATGGTATTGCGGCAACAGCATGATTTCTACGCGGGCAGTGCGACGCGAGCCCGCGACAGGGCAATTGTTCGTTCTTCCACAGTTCGTGGAAGAGCGTAAACAAGATAAACACTGCTTGGGACGTCATCAGTGACTACTTGTCTCGTGTGCAGAAATGTTAGAGCATGGCTAATTTGGGCGATCATAAAGTCGGTGCAACGTCGCACAATTTCTACAAAGTACTTAAAGTACCGAGATGCGCTTTAGTGCAAACAACAATATTTTGGGCTGGTTAATATCAGTCTGAACAGTCTTTCACAGGTGAGATCCATATAGAGTGTACCATTCCTTGAAACAGCTTCCTGTTTCCGGGGCATGGTTGCGCTGTTCCTTCAAGTTGGATATGTATCGGACGAATCACGTTATCCCCATGCTTCTTGGTTTAGAGCATGCAGAACACAACTTATACCTGTAGAGGTGCAGACATCTATATCGGCGCGATGTTTCTTGCGCAAGTAGTCGGTGCCATGTGCTTGTGCCTCGTACTTTAGTGTAACCATTTGGTGATAATATTGACTGGATCGCATTTCCGGTGTCTTCTCGATGGCCGTCACTTCCGATTAAAATTCCGGGCGGTCTTCGGTGGGTTGCGCAATAGTCCGGTGAACAGGTGTTCCTTGACAGCCCTTCTCAGGAAAGGAACTTCCTTTCCTCCTAGCATGCCAGGGAAGCATGACGAAGCAGACGGGTCATCTATTCAGCGAAGATGCGGCTTTTTCTTTATGTAGCTGTCTTCGACATTCTGGAAGGACTTCAGCCCTTTCTGTCCGTACGACGCTCGTAAAGGCCGGAAAAAGCTGTTGCAAAACAAGTCACATGACGTTAAGGTTGACTCTCGATTGTCAAAAGGTGTTCGAGTAGAGTCATCAGAAAAGAATTATAAATTGCGTAGCTTGTCCTCGCAGTATCAGCTGAATATCGCGTCTTTTCCCCAGGTATGCAGCCAAGTTTCTTAGTCTTCAGCAGATGATCCGCTGAAGGTCGGTGACTCCGGTGGTTCTGGTAGCACTACAGGCAACGCTGCAGCTGTCATCGTACCTACTCGGTGGCGGTCTTCCTAGCCTGTTTGGGTAGAAGGCCGTGCTGTGGCGCCAGAATTAGGACCCCGCGGCTAGCTCGATGGTCCACGATGACGTTGGTGTTGATGCTTACTACACGGATCTGTAGGGGTGCCCGGAACATAAACCATGAAGCATTTCCACCAGATGTCACGTTGTAGTGGCAGCGAAAAACAATGTAGCGAAAACTGTTATTGACAAAAGTAACCCTTTTTTGGCGAACCTACGCCCAGAAAAGCAAGTAACAGTTAAGCACAACGATAGCGGCGAGCTCGGTCTGCGTTCATCGAAAAAGTGACCAGAGCGTCAAGCGCATTGGCTTTTATACATAATTGGTCGAACATTCCAGCATAGTCGCTGGGGCCCACGTGCATTCCAGAAAGTACTCCCCACTTCCTGTCGGGCATACAGTCAGATTACAGAAGGTTCGGTGACAACAAGCAACAACCATCGATAACATTCGTGAGGCTTCCGATGCATCGAGGCGCTTCCTGTGCCGAGCAATAACGCTTAGCCTATATAAGCCAATGAACAGCGGTCATGGGAGGGACTTAGTAAGTGTGAATATTTATTATTTTCATTCACAGTAAATCGAACCCGCGCTATACTGAACATCGTGTCACCAGTATATATAAGTAAAACATTGAAAACTGACTGACTACCAAAGTCTATCCTTTCAATTGAATAATAAGTTGAACACAGTTAATAATTGTCAGAAAATATTACGGAACTCTCAACACAGTGAACAAGGGAATCAAGACGCCGAGTACTGCAGCATAATGCACGTAATTCTTGCTTCAGTGCATCATTTAATGCAAGCGAACCTTTTGAAAAGAAAGTGTGTCATATTTACGACACGTACTAAACATATAGCGGCTGCAAAATGCCCCCGCCCGCGGTTTACGTGTGTTACGCGTAAACACTGACTGGAGCGTATTGTGGATAAGAACGCCATATCCGTGCAGCAAAAATAGAAAGACTCTGCCCTCATAGTCTGGTGCTGGCCTTCCCATCCAGTGTGGTCCTTATGCTTCGCATAAGGACCACACCTACGGTGCGCTGCACAAGTGGTCCTTGTAAACTCTTCCGAGTAAATAGAAAGTATCCGTAAAGACTAATATGTATTGTCTGTGTTGGTTAAAATACTCATATACAGAGCCTTGTAGAATCTCTGAGTCTTCCTTTCTGATTATCAAGCTCAGAACGCAGCGTTGAGGCATTCAGATGAGACAAAAGCGGGTTATTGTACATCTAGATGTTAACACGTTACTTTATTTCTTTAAAGCCAACATACCTTGCTTACAACCGAACTTTTAAATACATCTGCCTATGTTCAGACCTCGATTCCATTAACAACTACTAATGCATATTAGGATGCATAAAAAACGACTGAAATTGAATGTTCCTAGAACTAGAACGTGATCTAGGATAGAAACCCTTGCAATGTCACATTATCATTTGTTTATAGTTTTCACAAATTTTATCACTGAGAACAAAATCAACTGAATTTCTAAAAAGTTGTTCAACTTACGCCTACTAGAACGATGTAAGAACTAAGGTGAAACAATTTTTTTGGCGTATAGCTTGGGGTGTGTTCGAGAAGAAAATATTGCTTTTATAAATTTGCTTTTGTCATGTCAGTTTATGTGGTAATTAAGCCATTGTCATGTTCTTATATGATACATCCTATCTTTATTAGAGTTGCGTGATGCTAAGGGGGTCGGAGCGGTCCATATTCCCGGCAGGATGTTTACTTGCAGTCCTGGTGCTCCCGGATTTCAGATGAACGAAATTCAAATGAATGTCACGTGTGCAAACTTTTTTATATGAATTGAGCCTTCGAGCCTGCCAATGAAGCTGATAATATTGCTTTTGTTGTCACTGTCACCAAAAGTAACTATTTAATTTATGCGTAGAGGAAGGACGTTAACATTTATTCCTGTCTACCATCAGCTGAGTGCGGACTCTGGATGCAATTTTGATTTAGTTTCAGCATCAAGCCGAATGTTTCTCTGCCACTGACAAGGTTTCTTTTGCCTCTGATCATATTTTCTTACGGCGATAGACTAAAGACAACGGCTTAGCAGCTGGAATCACCATATCATCTACAAGTCTCCATTTTCTCAACATATTAAAGGGACACTAAAGGCTAAATACTTGTCGACGTGGACTGTTTAAATAGCATTCCGAAACTTGGCAACGATTGTTTTGTGCAAAGGAAACAACTTACTTTAAGGAAAAACTTAATCTGAAGTGTCCGAATACCTTTTTCGAAATTCAAATATTCCGCTTCCACCGGGGGAGTGGTCACGTTGCATACGCCATCCCCACCCTTTGCTGCCGTCGTCTGACAGACGGCGAGACCGAGCCAAGACAGAGCAGTGGATTCGCCGCTGCAGCTGCTTTTCGGTCAAGTGGCGTAGACCGTTCGGCCATTCCGTGAGACCACATGGAAGTTGACTTCTCTGCTATTAGCAGTTTGGCGAGTTTTGCGAGCGCGGAAAACCAGCGCAGCACAATGCGATAACAAAACTACTGAATTCTGAAAGCGTGGGCGGCGTGGAGACGAGCAAAAACGAACCCTTTCGAGCGTCGTTGTCGAGGGTAATTTGAATGAACCCTTTTTCTTCTAAAAATGAAATAGAGCTGAACAAGTAGCGTTCCCTTTCCTCTTATAATACAATCCAAGGATGTTTTTTGCAACCAGTGGTTGAGCACTAGCGAAAGAATTCAACTGTGGAGTGCTTTCATCACCCGGCAAATACTTGAGTGTCCCGGGGGAGTCTCTAATCATGTCCTGCATCTACCTCAAGTTGTCCAAAATGAAGGCTCTGTTCGCGATAATATAGAAGCCTTCCATTTTCTCGAGCACTAATCTATAACTTTAGCTTGACTTAATATCTTTAGTGTTTAGTCTTTAGCCTTTAGTGTCCCTTTACCCGCCGTGGTTGCTCAGTGGCTATGGCGTTGGGCTGCTGAGCACAAGATCGCGGGATCGAATCCCGGCCACGGCGGCCGCATTTCGATCGGGGCGAGATGCGCAAACACCCGTGTACTTAGATTTAGGTGCACGTTAAAGAACCCCAGGTGGTCAAAATTTCCGGAGCCCTCCACTACAGCGTGTCTCATGAACAGAAAGTGGTTTTGCACGTAAAACCCCATAATTTAATTTTTTAGTGTCCCTTTAACGGGATCATCACCTACGCACCGTTTGCTCCGTAATTTATATTTCAGCTCTCCCACTTCTGCAGTACAATATAATTTTCCATGTTATGTTTTCTTTCGCAGTTCTTAAGTTCTAATCTTTCTTAGTCTTCATGTTTCGGCCCTGTCAATGCTAACTCCTCATCAACTTCTCCTTAACCCTTTAGCTGTGTGCAGATTAATTCTTTTCCGCCATGTGTACCTATTTCCCTACTTTGATACGTAAACTTACGACTTCACTACCTCAACAGACTAACTTCGAATCACTGATTCGTGTCGGTTTTCAGGACATCAGACAATAGTTTTTATGCACTTTAATCCGCGGCCTTTCAAGTTCGGTATCTCTGATAAACAATGGTCTGGAATACTAACCGAGGTATACTGAAAATACCACAAGTTTTCAGTGATTTTGAACCTAGAGATGCGTAATTTGGGGACTCAGGATTTGCAGCCAACGGTAACCCACTTGTCATTGCCCCCATGTGGGCTGCTCAGACACTCTCATGCTCTGACACTCTGTCAGACACTTTCTCAAAGCAATCGTAAAAGCTTAAGAAAACTGTTGTATTCTTTCAGCGCAGAAGCATCACGCCAGAAGATGTTCTGAAGGTGATGTTGCGCTATCAATAGATGCTTATGAACCTGCGCATTTATTCTGAAGAAAGTAAGGCGTGGAGCCGAACTGTCTGTAATAATTGTTCAGTTGTATACCAAACAGAAATATGTTTTAAGCATTGTCTTATTTCTGAAGCAAGAGGAAACAGTTTTTTGTTTTTGTTATCAACCACCTGCGTTCTCGAATGCGCACAAAATTACGCAAACCATATTAATGTAATGTGCGTACCATGTATAACCAGCATTGAATAACACAACATTATACACAACGGAAACAATTAAAGGAATACAATTCAAATATGTATATTTACCCGTGAAAGCGTTGACCACCAATAGCGGCACCTTCTTTCTTGCTCTCAGATGCATGTAGGTATTTCTGAAATTCAAATTAACAGATGTGCTGCAGTAATAATCTGCCATTGATCTTCCTGGCTGAATCGGTTTCGTGAGGATCTGTATGAGTGCTAGAGTTGATATGCAACTATGGTAATAGCTTTGGCACCTTTGTGAGACCCCAGTTATTATGATGGCATAGTGTTACAACCCTTGCATGCCGCACCGCAGCAAACCGAGTGCCTTAACGTATATGTGCATTATTCATGTAAGATGAACACGCACGGGCACTGCATAGCGATGTCTTTATTGCCTTCCGCAATAGTGTATCTCGACTTTATTTGTCTAACTTCTTCACAATGCTGGCTGACTACACCACTCTATAGTCTAGTCGGTTTGAAAAAGACTAAGTGAAAAATCATAGTAGAAATAATCTTGTCCAATATATATTAAATCCACAACTAAGGCTCACGCAGGAAGCTCGCGTGGGGTCGTAGGTGTATTCTCATTGCAAAAATTCAGCATTGTGGTTGTAATATGACTATTAAGCTTTTAGACTGACATCACGCTGCAATGCTGTTTTACATCCACGATTTACATAGTTACTCCTTATTTGCTGTTCCCATATATAAACTAAAAGCAGTGGTGTGATGACGGTGATAGTTATGGTTACTGTTGTGAACTAAGGATAGTATACTGAACAGCTCTCACCAGACAGCTTGAACGTGACATGGGCAGGCGTTTCAGTTTGAAAACTTCGGAATCAGGAAACCTCAATACATTACAAATGGACTATAAACCTCGTTTTATGTGAATGTGGACACTTAGCTTTGTTTATTAACGTATTCACATTGTAACTCATTTGAGCGCATACAAACACCAGCACTGCTGCTTATGTCATAATGCGACTGTCATCGAAGAAACTTTTGAAATTCCGGTCAACGCAGGAAAGAAACGAACACGTGCACTGCGTCAGCTTGGGTCTGTGCGTTGAAGGTCTAAGGTAAATAAACTGATTTAGAAGGACTGTATTGAATCCACAGAAAAAGGAATAATTGCGAAGGGTTCCCATAAGCCATATTTTTGCTTAAATTGCATTAGAAGCAGTACAGTTCGCGCCAAGCAGTTCCTTTAACTAAGATTCGTCATCTAAGTGTGACTGAACGCTGAAACGCTCACCCCGGGCAAAACCAAGTGGCAAGCTTAATATCCATGGTGTGTAAGCGACCTCTGCAACTCACAACTCCATTCACTTTGTCAGTCGGGCCAATGTTCACTTCTACTAGGGCCTCGTTGCGATGAGCCGTAGTTTACTAATCGCCAAATCTTTCATTGCGTAAGCACTGTTAGGGTAATTGCGCACTTTTTAGGGGTCGAGTAGTCACTGGGTAGTCCGAGGTCGAATGGGTAGCGCATCGGGCTGCTGTGCGGTAGTAACAGCGTACGAAACCAATCAACTGGCCAACTTGGGTCTCTTCACAACCACGTTACAGCGGTTCCTCGAAGACAGCAAGCCGACACTTTTACAGGCTGCGCCACAGATGCACTGGATGTGTTCGTTTTCGAAGATCGGCTTGCATGCCACTGCTTTAGCGAGCTGCGCCATGATATCCGTGGGTACGCGCCGCTTTTTAATGAACCTCTCGCCAACTCGGGTCACTGTGTTGCACTGATTGTGTGGCCAATTGATGGAGCAATTCTGAGTGTTTGCATTCACCGGCGCGCTACGCTTCTCGTCTCGGAGACATTGCACCGACTTCTAGGCAGTGCCACTAGATGGCGCAACATGTCCACACACAAACGCGGCAGAAGAGCCCGGTTGCCGCGTGACGCGTTTCTGAGCATTTGCGCGAACCGGGGCGTCATGCATTTTAGAGGCGAAGCGTAGGCTTCGCGGCAACGGTGGTAGATTGCAGCAAGTGTTCATAAGGAAGTGCGGAAGGGGACTCTGCTGCAATACATGCCTCATGCATAACTCGTTTAGACGGCGGAAATGCGTTATGTCGCATTCTTGATTCAACGCTAGCGCATCACCGTCGACATTCATCGTTAGCTGAGTACTGCCACAATCTTTTGCATATTCAACAGAAAGCCTATGTCTATTGACCATATAGGATTCTTGCGAGACAGACGGCAATGTTGTTTTCAGTTGAAGCGTTCTTTACATAGCCGATAGGGGCACCCTTTTCGCTTCAGTTGCCGCACAGCTTATCGTCATAATAATGCTAAATGTAAACATACAGGTCCGTTTCTTAGAGGTACTGCAACAGTGAGTTATAAGTCTGTTAACCATAATTTGCTTCTTATAATTTTACTCCCACCTGCCTTTAAAGAGGAACTCAGAAAGTGTGAGTTGGATTATGGATTCACCATTCACGCAGGAGATATGGAAATTACGCACAAATGAAATGAAAATATTTGCGCTGTATCTTCCTTGAACTATTATTATTTGTTTATTACACTATAGTGGTAAAGAATAAGGTCACAAAGTATAATAGCACACATGAGTCTTGATATTGCCTCTTGCGATGCTTTATTGCCATGCACCAATGTAGAGAGCCTGGCCAGTTAAGATTTCTTTGCTTGGAGAAAAGAATATTTTCGGCGTTCATTTGCCCAGCCTAACAGGCCGCTTTGTTTATTTGTTTGGACGTCAACGCTTCCGTGCGTGCTGCCGGGTATCACCAGTAGTTTTTGTTGCTGAACGCCAAGGTAGCAAGAATGCCTGTATATATATATATATATATATATATATATATATATATATATATATATATATATATATATATATATATATATATACGAGATGTAGAGGCAGGAAAAAAATTGCCGCGGCCAAAAAACTAAAATATCATAATCATACAAATTGGTATAATTGTGAATAGGGGCCGCATAACATAAAACTATTCCAAAATGTCTTTATTCCAATTCCTGACGTCAAATTTGCGTAACCGCCGACGCAAACATCGCGCTGTCACAATAAAACGCTGTCCTCGTTCATAGGAGGTCACTTTTGTTTGCTTCAAAAACGAATAACATTGCCTGCGTTGAGTGGCTTGTCGTATCTAATTGGCTGACAAGAGGCGAGGAGCACGCCCGAATGGAGAGGGATTTGATGGGGCTGAGCCACTCCACTGAAAATCGATAACCGGACGAAGAGGGTGGTGCCGCCGTCTGTGATTGGTCCGCTTTCCCTTCTTTAACTCGCGCTGGCTGGTCGAAAATTGCGGCGGCATGCAACGGAGGCTTAAGAATAACGCTAAAATGGATCCTCACCAAAGAAGAGTTGGCAGAATGAAGTCGTAAACGTGCCGAAAGTGCTCAAAAACGTTACGCGGCCACGGAAAAAGTTTTCTTATACGCTAATAAAACCATGATTTCCGGTAGGAGCGAGTAGGCAGTGTCTGGGTGATCGACGGCAGCCATTTTTTATTCCTTTCGGAATGGGGCAGCCTGCGGCCATTCAGAAAAAAACTCAGTTTTGGTCGGCACATTAATGCATCTTTAAGGCGTAAACGTCACTTTGACGCGGTGAGTTTTTGCGGTTTTGTGACGTTGCGTAACAGGCAGGTGAAGTGGGTGCAGCGCGAGAACCTTCGACCAATAACCGAGGGCTAACGGCGAAAAAGCGTCGAATCAGAAATAACTATTTTGCTTTTGTTCGGTCAAATCATGCATGATCAGTGTGCACACGTCATATCAGATGCGGAGCTATCGCGGTTTCGTGACGACCCGTGACAGCAAGGCGAAGTGGGGGTGGTCCAAAAAGTTTTTAACCAATCACGTAGCGCCCTTGCACTCTTTCTCATCTTTAGTTTCATTGAGCCTATCTATCTATCTATCTATCTATCTATCTATCTATCTATCTATCTATCTATCTATCTATCTATCTATCTATCTATCTATCTATCTATCTATCTATCTATCTATCTATCTATCTATCTACTAGCTTGCTAGCTATCCTCGCACAATGAACCAGTGACCGACGCTGTCGACCTGCTTGGGGCACTAGGTATATGCTCATGATCATGATGCCCTCGTGATCGTTCCATTGTCTTCATTCCAGATTCCCAGTCTTACTCTAGTCATGTCGTAGTCGCCACGCCTTCTAGCTTGACCTAGTGACCAGGTTGTCTAATAGCTCGAACAACTGGATATCGGCTCATGGTCGTGGTGCCGTCCTGCCAGTTGCATTGTCTTCATTTCAGCTTTGTCATCTGATCCTCTTCATACCATTCTCACCGGGGCATCGCGTCCGAGTAGTCGTCACACTGTTGTTCTGTGTCAACACTTCATTAACGCAATCTCATTGTCGTAATGCCTTCATCGTTCCATCGACGTCAATCCTTCTTCGTGATTGCACTGTAATCATACTGACGTCAGTTATGCCGCCCTTGTCATGCTGTCATCATAAGACATTCGCTATTATGCATCAGTTGTCAGACATATTGTCGTCATGGTCGTGCCACTATAACTCCGTCTGCGTCATACCGTCGTTGTCACACACCTTTCTTGATGCGGTCATCGGCACGTCATTGTTGTCATGCACTCGTCGTCGTACCATTGTTCTCATGCCGTTATCATACCATTCGTCGTCTACAATCACCTTAACGCATTCGTTCTTACACGGTCGTTGAGATGCCGTCGCTCTTCGTTGCAATGATCTTAAGTTCGACTACCCACTGTTGCCGTGCCATCGCGGTCGTGCCATTGTCGTCTCGCTGTCGTTTCACGATCATCATAACTTCAGTATTTTCATGTGATTCTAGTCATGTCATTTCGGCTGATCGATCGACGTCATTCCTTTTTATTTATTCGTTATCGTGTGATCGTCTTCACTTCGTGATTCGGCCGCCGTCATCATGCCATCGTGTTCATTGTTTGCCAAAACACCGACGCTGTTATACCTCCGTTGTCGTGCCGTCATGTCATCGTCGTCAAGCGTTCATCTTTATGCCATCGCCATAGTTTAAGAATCGGCATCTCATTGTAGTCATACCATCGTCGTTATACCTTCGGCATCCGACTCTCATCATGTTGTCATTGCCTTGAAACTTTCGTTATGCAATGATCTTCGCACCATTGTCATCATACCGTCATAGTCATGCATTCGTTTTCCTACCTTCCTCGGGATGCCATAATGGTCACGTCATCATCATACTTGTAAATTCAACATCCAACTATCGCAGAATCGTCGACGTTTATCGTTGTCGTCATGATATGGTTGTCACGCTGTAGTTCCATCAATGTCTCTTCTGTGTCATAATGATATTGTCGCCGTGCCGCTATTGTCGATTCAAGGACGCCATTTCTTATTCTTCGTTTTATCGTAATCACGTTGTTATCTATCATGATTATGCCGCCATTGTCATGCAGTCGTCATTGCGTCGGCACTACGCAGATGCTATCATGTACCGGTTTTCATGCCGTCATCATCGGGCCATCTTGGTTGTGATATCGTCGTCATTCGTGCTGCATTTCCGGTTGTCGTCATACCGTCGTCGTCAGGACTTCTCCGTCATGCATTCGTCATCATGCCATTTTCACCCCTGCCGTCATTGTCCGACGTTCGTCGCTTCACTATCGTCATGGTCTAAGAACCCGCACTTCATTGGTGCATTGCCTTTGCCGTTGCATTTGCCGCAGGCCTTTACCGTTCCAGCGATATCAGTATTTCTTGGTCATTCCATCGTCACTGCAGCGGCGTCCTACAGCTGCTGTCATGCCTCCAAGCTTATAGGTGATCTCGGCAAGGAAATTCCATAGCAAACTGACGCGATACAGAAATATGTGGCATATAACTGAAGCAACGAAAGTCTCATAATTACCACTACACGTCCTAAATAGACATGAATCCGTGATTATTGCTGATCACTACGTTGCTCGATTGCAATTCGAAATACCACAGACTTTCATTTTGTGATGAGCCCTGCAGTAATTTTCTTTAACTTGATCTATTCTTGGTAAACGCGTTACGAAATTCATATTTGAAATGAATTACATGTCATTACCTGCATGTCGTTCCATAACTGGCATAAATGCCATGAATGCATATCATGCCATGTATATATGCTAAAAAATGAAATGATTCCCATGAACGTGATGACGTGCATCTTAAGAATGACATAATATTATGCCATATAAAGGTGATAAACAGGGATAAAGTGCCTCAGAAAGGCTAGCCTTTGATGAAGATATCAGCCCGCTTATTGGCTTTGTTGCGATTACAATTATTTGGACACCCCAGGCACAATGCTTGCCCTCGCCGTCGTCGTGATGTTCCGTATAAAGTCCAAGGGCGATAACATCGCCGCCGCGCGTTGTATGATGTATGTGCGAGTATAAACACGCGATGAAAGTTGACGATTGCGGCTCAAACTAACGCGCCTGAAGGAAGAAAGGGGACCCGAGAAAGGATATCTGTCTAGCGAAAGGCTGTGGGGGGATGGGAGGGAGGGAGCGGGGCGCCGTTGTGCTCCGGCAGCGACTGCGCAATTGGCGACTACGCGCAAACGGAACTCACGATCACGGCTCACTCGCTCGCCATATATGGAGGAAAGGAGTGAGGCAGCGCGGAAGGAAGGAGGGGGGTGCGACTTCGATTCCGCCAACAAGTGTCTACTTTGTACGGCCCCTCGCGGTCGCGCGCGCCATATCTTGAAAGCGATCTGCAGAAGGCTCATACCTTTATGTGGGCTATGTTATGGCCGCTCTTCCGCTGAAGCTCTAGATCGCATGAAGGTAATTTAGCTCGCTGATGCTGTCGCGCGCGTGAACACCGGCGTTTTGGCAGCGAGTGTCCGCGCTCATAGAGTCTGGTGGGTTCATATTTGCTTGTGCGCGTCGACACCATGTTTGTTAAATCAGTTAGTAAGCGAATGTTTCCAAATTTCTTTGACCGATCAAACTACTATCCTTACTTCGTACAGCTGTCTACTCATTTGCTATCGCAATCGATGCTTTGCCTTTCGGGCGAAAGTGGGACTTGTTTAATGTCATGTTACCGGAGTCATCATACATGTCATACATAATGTCATCATACCGGAGGTGTTCTTGATCGGCACCACACGTTTGATGCTCTTCTAATTGTTCGTAGCTGAAGACGCTTTTCCAGAGCGGTTTATTGTAATTATTAGAACAGACTTTAAATCCTTGGAAAATGTCTTTCTTATGCATATATAAGCAACAGAGCGCTAGAAGTCACTGCGTCGAACTGGCCACAAGCATCTCCATTGCCTGTGGTGCACCAATCGTAGTCAGGGGCTGCAGTGCAGGCGACGTGCAGGACACCAATCCAGGGATGACTCCGCTCATGCTGCGGACACTCAACGCACTCGACAAACGCTAAGATTGTGCAAGAGTGACGAATTCTGCGTGCACGTCGCCCACGTGGCGCGATGTCTATCTCGGCTAGCAAAATTTCGGGCTGCTATTCTGATGCAAAGTTCACGTGAACGAAGCTCACTTTGTTGCGTCGAACAAGTAATTTCGATTCATGGCGAGGCTAACTGGAGTGAGGGAAGCAAAGTACGACAGCTCACGCCATGGTCCACCGGATTGTGTCCCTCCATGTGACAGGCAACTTCGTGAAGCCTTAGGCCTAAGGAGTCTCTACCCTGGAAACAACTAGCATACAAAAGCAACACCCGAAAATGGGCGCAAGACAGGCAGTCGCAAGGAGACGTCAGCTTTGTGAGGTGGTCCTACACAGTTCGGTGCACGCAGCGTCCGAGTTCACGGCGTCCACCGTCCAAGACGGTGTCGGAGCGACCGGTGCCAGACCGCAATACCAGACAGGCAGTAGCGGCACCCGTGGCCCACGTCCACACAGCTCTCAGAAGCGCGAGTTCCAGAGTCAAAGAGGCAGACGAAGCTATTTACATAAGAAACTCGGACTACCCAACTCACTCGCTTCAGGCTTATCAGTGCTTTGCGGGCGCCAGAACTCGCTCTCCCAGAACGGAGACCACGCGGCTCTCGTTCCGACGAATGTTCTTCAAAAACAGCTGCGAAAAAGGATAGCATTTGCAGAAGTATAAACACGCTACAGAAACCGTCTCCTTGTTTAAGAAAACACGCCACCGAAGCTAGCGATCGCAATCCACCCTAGGACTACGCTTCGGTTCAAACAAAGGTTGACTCCAACTGAGCAAAACTAACCAAACTATTGTCCGATGCCCCGAGAGTTCCACGCTGGGTGACAGACGTGGGGTCTCACACATGCTCGTGGGACAAGGGAACGGCGAGACAGTAGCGAAAACCATCACAAGAACATTTATTGAACCTTTCACACACTACAGCCTGCTAGCCTAATTGCTGCCCGCAGAACAGGCCGGTGGGCACGGCATGTGTGAGACCCCACAGAGCCGAAATGAAGGTTGCACAGGTGAGTCAGGGAAACACAGCAATTCACGTTCTGCGTTGCTCACAGGCCAGGAGAGAAGCTGACTGAGGCTGACGCAATGTCAAGGCTACTGATACATCCTAATGCCCAGAGGTGTGTCAACCAACTTTTGTGAGATGGCACGGAAGATACAGCATTTAAGAATGGTAGACTGCGCATTCCTAATACGAACGTCATGAGAACCTCTCAGTTTTATCATGACTCCTCAGACCCTGGTGGCCACAACGGTTTCTAGAGAGAATCCTGAAAAAATCAAGTCCATAATCTACTGGAGCACAATGCAGCACGAGATATCCAAATATAACATAACTCGTCACTATTTCCAAATCAGTAAAGCACAATTCAAGCCTCGCGGGAGGGCAGTGACACTAACAAAGTATTCTGGAAAGCCTTTTGAAACAGACGTTGATTGTGGGGAGCTTAATGAAAAAGCGGAAGGAGTGCGAGCCACACAAACATTTTTTCTGCACATCGACGAATGCACGAGGATGGTTGCATGTGGGGCAGGAAAAGAAGTTGTCAATGGCGTTATATCGCTACTCAGTTGTGAAATGTTCATAAATGTCAATTATCGCTGCGGACAACGGCCCTGCTTTCGGACGTGAGCGCTTGAAACAATGTTCTGCATAACCAAATACAGAACTTCGTTTTTCGGCACCCCATTACCTGGAAGCCAACTCATTGGCCGTAAGAGCGATAAGGGTTATCAAGCTGTTTATCACACTCTATACGGAATTGCGAAGTTGTTGGAAATGCGCTCTTGAAGTGGCTGTTGGTCACCATAAACACTTTCATACAACTGCTTTTGGATGCAGTCCATATTTCGCTTGCCATGGGAAGTAAAACTGGCTGGCAGCTCATCACCTCCTTGGTCTTACAAACGTTTTAACCCTTCAAGGAAGTATGAAAGCGGTAAAAGAGCGCGAGAAATGTAAAGTCGCCGTGAGGCGCAACTGCGCTCGTGTTCATTCAACAAAGCTACATTAAATCAGAGTTAGAGATTTTATTCTGGTTCGAAGACGTTTGCAAGGTCCAAAGGCTGCTTTCACGGCTCCTAATACCATGCTGAAGACGGCCAGCAAGCGAGCAGTCTTGAAATCAATTTGCTACAGTGGATCACGAAACGCGACTGACATGGCAATGGTCGGCAACGTGGTGTCTATCAATCCAGGAGGGTTGACGATCAAGAGGAGGGGGGAGGGGGGCGGCTTGTGTAACGACTAAAGAAGGAGCAATATCAGCTTTATGAATGAGAAGATAGAAGGACAGGGAAGAAACGAAGATGAAGTATCATTCTCTATGACTTTAGATAGCGAGAAAACATCTACATTAGATGAGGTGGGCTGACTTCCTCGGAAGATGGAGCCCTTAGTTCAGGGCCCCATTGGCTCGGGCCACTGCGCGTGCCCGGTGGATATATCGTCGCTGCTGTGGTGGGTCTAAGCTGGTCAGCACACCCTTCCAAAAGGAAGGTTAAGGTAAAGGAATAGTGGAGCAACGCGGAGGATGTTAGAATGCTATTCATTGCGAGCCACGGCCAATCTCCCCTCGTGGGTACCTGCCATTAGTTTAGGGTGACAACAACGAGAAAAGCCAGAATAAAAATGACATTATAAATATAACGCTCACGAAGAGAGCTTGACAAAGTGGAGCCAAAGATCTTGACCGCAGAACTGGCTCATCACAAAGTGAAGAAGGACAGTAACAGAAGCTCCAGTCGAAATGGACAGTGTTCCGAAATTCGAAAAAGTGGATCTGATGAAGGCGACTGAAGCTGGGAGTAACACTGATATAGGCATTTAAGCAAAGCCACATTACAGAGCAGAGTGTAGCGCCACCTGAGCGAGCTATGATGCGGTGTATCATTGCAGGTTTCTTCATGCAAGTATTTTACAATTTGTTGCTCCTGACCACAAAAAATCTCGCTAGCACAACTATACAAAACTAAGGTCCCATCACTTCAAAGCGTCATTGCCCTTTTCCAGAAACCAAAAACCGAGGTAACTAGAAATATTTCGGCAACCTTATCCAGAGTTCAACGTAGGAAATTATCTGACACTGACGTAAACGTATTGAGATCACAATTTATTGATACTAGTGCTGCTTCACATGATTCCAAATAAGTGTCATGTGAAGGGTACCTATCAAACCATAGCCATTGTACCAGGTATGTGAGAGGCCTATTAAGGCTCTCTGCCACATTGCGGCTCCATCATTTACGCACATATGTAACTTTGTACTCTTCAGCGCCACTCTAAGCAGAAAGCACACAATCATGGGCAACTGCTGTCCGTAAAGGAGATGAAAGGAGGTCCAAAGCAGGTAAAGGACTGATAGAAACATTAAAAAGAAATCACGTGATAAACTATGCAGTGCCAGAAAGAAAAATCCTCGGACAGTTTGCATATCTAGTCTGCTTGAACTTTCTTGTTAAGTTTACGCAGAGCTCTATTCATTGTACCTACAGATGACACAAGTGTCATAAGTGTCTGTGCAAGAAGGAATTACGCATGGCTGGCAATTTTAACTTGGCGTTTAAATCCCATAAACTTCTAGTTACATTTATGCTGCATCATTTAGAATTTCAGAGTGCAAGGACTTGTCACTTTTAAGCAGTAAGATTGCTGGGAAATATATTTATTGAGAGCGCGCTGTGGTTACCGAATCTACTAGATGTCAGGGTTTGCATTTCTCGAGCTTGAGGCATAAAGAACAGGTTACCACATGTTATCTGGCAAAATGTACACATGAACATTTTATGCCGCTGATACACTGCCCGTTCATTCTGCCCCCTCCAGATATCCATCTGAATAGGCGGAACAGCACTGATACATGTATTTCTAAGTTATGTTCACTATAAAGTCCATGGTGTAAATGTTCACCGCGTAATGAAAGCCGGTTATATATACGTGTTCGACATGCTTTCTTTAAGTCGTACAATTCATTTGTTTGCACTGGCGGCTTGCTTTGGGAATATGTGAGCCTAGCGGAGAACCACTTGCACTAGATGTTGTGTAGCCAGCCGGCTATTTATTATATTGCATTTGCTGTGTTCATTCTTATATCTTAGGTGAGCATTTTAATGTTTTGCGTAATTTTTACAAATCGCCTGTGGCAGATGGCATAATTGTTGTCATTGAGCTACGTTAGACGAAGAGGCGGACATTACTAGCGCGATACATTGAAGCACATATTTAGCTAATTGTCATATTTCTTTCACTCAATAAAATTTTGCGTAATTACATCCCGGGAAATATTGCCATTCACGAATTGTAGTTAATTACTGTGCAAAAGTATGCACTTTAAATGACTTTTCAAAACACCAGTTTCGAAAAAAGTACTTCTGAAACTGCGGGACGATATACATGGACATTCCAATTACTTTTGGGCTTGAATGCATAAAGGTCGTTTTGTTAAAAAAGTAATTGAAACAACAGTGCAGCTTTAGGGCGAGTTTGATGACGCATGCTTCCAAACTTGTGTTAACCTGGAAATTCATTCCAAGTGTGTGAGCCTTGCATACTCGTGAGCGGCAATTTTTAATTTGGAAGATCTGTCGTAAAGTAATTATTCAAGAAGCTATTTAGTGATTTTTGCTTAATTGGGTGACTATGTCTTTCCAATTATCTTGCAAGAAACTGCGCCTTTCTCCATAATCCAGTTCGAGGACTACAATTTTCTTATCGGAATAAGCAATTTTCATAAAAAATCCATAATTTTTTTATATAATCACCTTCTATGTAAAATGCTTACGAACCACGTACCAATAATTTTCTGTGCCAAGTTTTCCATGGGATCCTGATAAGATTTTATTAGAAACGGCAATGTGCTGTTCTTGCTGTAACGCACAATAAAATGCATGTTTACATCTATGTGAATCACTGATGTGCTTTCGTTCCCGATAGAACTCGTTTTCTCACCTCTACTGTGAGACATTTTAATTGCTCAAAAAACTGCAGGCTCAGATATTTTTTCATGCTCATCGGATGCACTCCTGCACCTAGATTAGTGACTGCGTGTAGATGCATATCTCATTAGAGAGTTTTAGAATAGGGGCCCCAATAGTTTGGGGCCCCAAAGAGCTTTGCGGGTGTTAGCGTTGGGGCACGAAGAAGTGAAGAGTTTTAGAATAGGGTATTACGTTTGCGAATAGCGTCTTGCACTGACAGCGCCACTACGGCGTCAAATAAAAGCTAGTAGAAATAATTAAATAAAATATACCATTTTATGATATGAATAGTAATTTTGACTTTCGTGTATTCACGTTTAATTACAATTTAGAGGCTATTCTGTAAGCAGCAAACAATTAGTTGCGCTTAGTTTTGAGCAAACCAACTTTACTAGCCTTCACCAGCCAAGCTTAGCCGTGTTAGGCCCACGAGCCATAAAATTCACAATCGAATTCAAGATCAGCGGCGTCTAATGAGTCAATCTTCATAACACACGCTAGTTGAGAGAAAGCGATAACCGCAGTCACTTCTCCTAGCTTGCGAACTTCACGCGTTACCGCGAATCGAACCCAGTTTGGTGCTAGGTTAGAGCCGTCGCTTCGATGGGTGCCGCCATGTTTGCCGACGCAAAGCTTTTGGGACCGCTATTTGGGCTCCCGCTAAATCGGTGAAATAGCGTTCCCAACGCAAAACCCAAACGCAGTTTGCGTCTTGCGCATGCGCAGTGGCTTCGACGCTATTTCTTTGGGGCCCCTATTCTAAAACTCTCTATTCACTGAATAAGAACAAAAAAGGCCGCAACAAACAGGTCCTAATCCACATAATCAACTAAGACGTGATGCTTACATTACAAGGATATCTGCTATGACAGATATACATATTTATATTTCACATGTGCGAACCATATGCTAAGTGAACGACAAGAAATGCAACGAAATTGAAGAACTTGTTAATACTTACCGTTCTATTCGCTTCCCCTGTATCTTTTGCTCCTTATAATACGGTAACCGAAGTCAGAAAAAATCAAAGGTTTGTTAAAAAGGTATTTAGGCACAATTTGTTTCGGCGCATATGAGCCGTACTGTCGTAAAACAAGAATCATCGTCAACAGTAAAGCGAATCCAATGTCATATCTTGCCTAAAAGGTAACAACTATTTCTTGTCGTGTTATTTTGTCATGCCAACAAGCTCGGATAGCAAATATCCTGATATACGCATCCGTAACGTTTAAACATTGATTAGTTTTGCATGCATACATCGGCACCGCATACGCATATATCTACACAGTCGGCCAACATTTCACTTTTTTAAGCCGCCATGCTACTCAACGTATTGGGTAGGAGAGCCGAAGCGCCGGCACTGCAATCGTTCTTGCCTGCAAAATGGGATCACATTAGATATTATAATAGCTCGCACAGTGATCTTACCCCGCGATTTAGGAGGCTAATTTTGTGCTGATAGTTCGTAAAGGCTGTCCTTGTGGTTGATTACTAAAGACTGCCGCATAAGAACAGAAAAACGTTGCTCGGGCCCTTCTAAATGTTTTATAGCACGTTCAGCCGAGGCAGCGATTCATTCTGTTATTCTTAGGAATATTAGTTTAGGATACAGCTGCAAGACCTGATCTGCGCAAAAGTTCGCTTCTGTTTGTGTTCTCAGTGTGCCATCCTGACCTAGGGCGTATGCGAACGAGGTATGGCAAGATGGCATGATGCGCTTCATATGCAAGCTAATAAATGTGCGTGCTAATATCGAACGTTCTGAATTGTACGAGCGATAAAACTTAAGCTGCCACAGAGATGTATTGACCAAGAATATTCCTGGTAATTTAAGCGAGGAAGGTACTTGCAATGTCAAGTTGTTCAGATAATGAAGCCGCATTTCATGCACATAAACAGCCACAGATAAAGATTTCACTGAACCGAACAATGCAATACAAGCGTGTGATCCGCCTTTTTGTGCGTTAGCATTCCTAAAGTACATCACGCACATTCTGGGCGCTATCCACGTATGGATGTGTGTTACCTTTTCTGGCCAACGCTCGTCAATAGGTAGTCCAGGGTAGGAGAGGTCGTGCACGGGTTTGCACTGCTAAGGGAACAAGTTTCCGAACCCACCGTCACATCAACTTGGGTCACAGAGTATGTGATAATGAGTATGTGCCGCTCTTCAACGAACCTCTTTCACGCCAACATGGATCACTGTACATGCGGCACAGGGCATGTACAAATCGAAATATTTGACAGTGACTGGGAGCACTGGTACGTGACACTCCGTCTGTGCTTGTCCTCACTGAACCTATTGGATGACAACTGGGATCACTGGGTACGTGTCAGTAAGTGTGTGTCGCTGTTCAATGTAATTCTTTGATGCCAGCTTCAACAAATAAGTATGTGCAACTGATAATACAATGCTCACAGTGAAGAAAAATATCCCTTAAATTTCTCCCATGCCGCACATAATCGAGCCCACCTAACAAGGGTTCCTCAAGGACAGCAACTTGGTGCTAAAGCAGGCTCTGCCTCAATTTCACTGGGTATGCGCCAATTTAAAAGTGACGCTTTTTGTGAGCCTTGCTGGGTTTCGTGACCGTGGGCCTGGCTGTTCCGTTGCCGAATTCAGGCTTCCTCGCCGCACCAGGAGATGGCGGTCGCGTTCGCGCATCCGTGACAGTGGCGGCGCATGCAATGAGGGACATGAAAAAGAAAGGATGAGAAAGCTCGCTTTCGTAATCCGCGGCGGCACGGTGATGAGGAAGCAAACGTTTCTTGCGAATAGAATGGATTCGAATTGCACTACGTGTCAGTGCGAATGCTGCCTTTGAAACCGTGATGCGTTCTAAGCGCCGGTTAAAACCATGATGCATTCAAACAAAAGGTTCGGTATAATTCGTATGTGTGTGTGTGCGTGTGTGCGTGTTGCATTTTTATTGAACGTCTTCCACACCAATGCTTTAGCCCGATTGCCGCATTGCGCATTTCTCAGCGTTCACACACACCCGCGCACCATTCGTTTTAGAGGCCTCGACGCTGGCATCAGGTGGCCCCGTGTTTCTTATGGAAGCGCAAACGAGGATTCCCGCTGCAGTACACGCATCATACACATCTCGTTTCGACGGCGACCGCTAACTGCTATGTTGACGTAACCGCTATATTGATTAAATACTCAACGCATTACCGTCGACAGTCACAGTAAGAAGGGTTCTGCCAATTTTTGCATTTCCTGTGTTGCCCTCTGGCGCAAGAGGCTGCTTTTTGAGCCCCTTGAACAACAGCGACTGTGAACCCCATTAACGTATATATTACGGGCTGTTATTACTTGTCGTTCTTCTCTAACTTCATCACAGTTACATTTCCCTCGTTTCATGAAGTATTATCAGAGCAAGATATGTTCGCGTTAGTGATCATTTTTAGGTCGCGTAGTTCTCGCGCGAAAACACGGGTACCATCTTTGACACCGCCGGTAATTGAGCGAAGCGGTTGTCTATAAGCTGCTGCACCGAATCCATCATCTCCGGTTTCCCGTTCGACATAGAGGCACACAGATAATTTCTGTAATTAGGAAATGTGCCAGCATAACAAGTACAGATCCATCGGTCTACGTAGCTAATGTGACAGTCAGCCTTTGGGAATGGTCGTGTGTGTGTGTGTGTGCGTGTGTGCGTGTGTGTGTGTGTGTGTGTGTGTGTGTGTGTGTGTGTGTGTGTGTGTGTGTGTGTGTGTGTGTGTGTGTGTGTGTGTGTGTGTGTGTGTGTGTGTGCGTGCGTGTGCGTGTGCGTGTGTGCCATAGCGCTGTGTCGCTGCTCCAAACTTATTGTATGGGAACCGTGTGAAACGAAAAGTTGTTGCTTTCAAGCCGCTAAGGCCATAAATGAACCATAAAACAGTTTCCTTTGCCCGAACTGCTCACCTACAACTCAGTTTCATCGGTTGCCGGTGCACGAACTCGACGAATCCGCTAGGCCTAACCTTCGCTGAGCAGGAACAACATCGGTTGAAACTTCACATGCACAGCTTGAGAGGGCTGAAGTTTGTACATTTCGACATTGAAGGACCATATTTTCACTCATTCTGAGTGCGACTAATTATATATACAAGCGAAAGCAGAATGTCTATCGCGTAGTAGCCACGTTGATTTTGATGGCGTCGTCGAGAAGAATTCCCAACGTACTAGATGACACCCACTCATCGGCTGCATCGTTTTCGGCCTCCTATAATGTCCTGAATAGTCGGCAAATCGTTGGCTTCGAGTCTTCTATTCATTGCCGCGCGTTAAACGAGTACGTGAAGTGAGGCACACGCCGCCCTACAAGAAAAAGCGCGCGAATGCTGCAAGAAGGCTTCGTCAGCACTATGATGTTATGAAACTACCGCCCCAATGTAACGCGGAGGCTTTCCGATAAATTAGCAAGCCATCAATAAGAGGCGGCTACTACGTCATTCAGGGTAGAGTCCATACGATGCCCTGGCCGCTTTCTGTTTTAAGCGTGGAATTGCAGTCATACGCTACGCACGTTTTTAACACAGCGCAAACGAACACTTACCGGTGAATTCGCAACATGGCACATGGTACGAGTGTTTGCAGTAGTGCGTGTTCACGCACTCCTAATGCGTGAGCATTCTTTAGCGAGTACACCAGCAAAATCTGTCTGTAACGCGGCAAGTGACCAACCTTTATCTGCAATATCAATGCACAATTGGCAAGGGCATTTAACCGTTAATATAGTGTAAATTTAGATTATTGGCATCTTTATAATCGATAACGAAAGAATGGAAAATGAAAAATAAAATAAAAGAGATAACAGTTCTCCATCAGGATTGAGAGCTGAGCCAGTGGATATGGCTCCATGTTAAGGAAAACTGCGCGAGAAAGATGTACACACGATATAGAGAAGCGCCCGCGTTTTTCTGTATCTCGTCTACGTCATTCTCGCGCAGTATTTTGTTAAGACAACAGTTTTGGTCATGAGTCCTTGAAAGTTCACCGCATAACTGGTTTGCGTGAAAAGAAGCCTGCTATGGGGTAGAGGTCTTTATAAATGGTAGAATAGCTGATTGGCATATTAGATACCAGTGTAATTGTAGATGATTGGTAGCCTTAAAAATGTTGATGACGTCGCCGTGGCAGCGTTAAGGTCGTAACAAAAAAAAATGGAAAAAATAAAAGAAGCAGTGGTTGTGATCGCATTCCGGCTCCGTGGATTCGGTACATCTGCTAAATAATTGTATGATTGGTCAAGTTAACAGATGTAATCGTTATGATATTGTAATAGCAGATGATTGCTAGCGATGTGTGGATATGCATAAACTAACTAAATAAGTAAGCCAAAGCGAAGTGGCAGCCGAGCCAAAGAATGCTTAAGCATTACCAGACAATTCTCAGAATTTCTGTATCATATATGTTTCTGTTGACTTCCGTACGAGATCGGGCCGTGCGCGTTATTCCAGAACGTTTTGATACTCGTCCGCTTGGGCAGGGCGTATGCGCTGTCGCGCTGTGAAAAAGAGGATGGAAAGAGTCATGATGGAGGTAGCGCCAGGATACATTTGCACCAGGAAGGCATATTGCTGTTCTGTTGAGGGAGTGTATTTGTTGAAGCTTAGTGTGCTGTCATAATTTGGTCGCATTCATACTCCGTTTCACAGATACTAGTGTACGCTGTGGAGACTAGAGAGACTTCTTGCAGTGGCTGCGTTGGCACTTGGATATAGTTCGATGTTTTTTGACCGCAATTGTGCGCAACTGTTTTTTACATAGGATCAGTATTGAATGAAGATTTAGCCCTTAGAAACAGGCACATTGTGGTATAGGGCTGCGATATAAGGCGTTGTCTGAAATCATTTTTATTTTATTGTTCTTTTCGGCTTTTTATTTGCAACCCATCGTGAGGAGCCTCACGTGCATGCTCGCGCGAGCTAACGCGGTTGGCGCGCCGCAAAGCAATGCGACTTGGCCAAGTTGACAAGCACAGACGGAACGTGCGGAGTGATAACTTTTATTGACGGAACACCTTGCGTAGCTTCCACAGCGCTGATTGCTATGTGAGGAACGGAGTATAGACCAGCATGGCTGCACTGGCTGTTGGCATTTTTCTTTTTTGCGGGTGTCAGGCGTCATTGCAAAGCTCAATATATAGTGGACTGAGCGGGAATTCTAATTTACGACCTTTAGATTTGTATCTGTGTTCTACCTTGGCTTCATGCCACCTGCATAGACCAATATTGTTCTTAAAAATTTAAACTTGAGAGAAATGGGACCTTACGTTATTTTTAAATTTTAACATATGACCCTCTGTGGGCGTTATAGTTTGAACGTTGCCTTCTAACTTAGGCAGACCATCAAGCCTACTCACAGAACAAAGATGTTCTTGTTACGCTTTCTACTGCCGGAAGAAACGTGATATTCAGGAACGGTTTAATATTCCTTCAAAACTGAGTAAATAATGGTAGGCTACTTACCTTCTTTTTTTTTGTCAAAGTAGAATACATTATGGCGATATCCAGCTTCAGAATGCAGAATTAGGTGAGATTCAACACAAATGGGATAATCATATCGAAAATAAATTGATTTGCTTATGATGAGGCGCTGCTGACCACCAATGAGCTGCATGAAACCCAGAAAGTAAAGTTACCAGGCAAGCGAGAGTAGTGAAAAAAAATATAACTCATTGCATTTGGGTCCTGTTAGCTAAATCACTCACATTCTTGATAAGCAGTTGTGCTAGACTGGCACACTTGGGCAATAGTCTCTTTAACACGCATTTCCATCTCACAGTACTCACATCTTATAGCCCAGCAGCGGTGGACGTAATTTGCGCATTCGGATTTGTTCCATAAGATTACTGTACTAAATAACCAGTATGCGAAAATACTTGAGCACTGGCTAGATGAAGTTTTAGTCATGGCTTGACATATTAGCCGAGCAAAAGGCTTGAAATGCTTCTGCACGTTCATTATATTACTAGAGATCAAGAGTGATACAGGACGAGCAAAAATTAAAGAAAAGGAAGTCACAGGCGTCCACTCTTAAAATACTTATAGAAAGGGCAGCGTTAAGTACAGCGACAAGAAAAGAGAATAGGTAAGGTGAACGTTTATGGCACTGTAGATAAGCGTAATGCTATCCACCGCTTTGGTGTGCTCCTCCTCGCCTCGTCTTTGTGAAAGTGAGGAGTGTATAAGCGAAGTGCAGGGCGCCATGTCCCAGGAAGGAAGGCAGAAAGAAATGATTAGGTGTGGGTGCGTCGCTCAGCACTGGCTTGAGTCACTTAGCACTCCGGTATCACGTGGCCCCGTCACGTCGACGACCAAGTAAGAAGGCGAAGGTTCTAGAATAGGGAATGGCTGTTGTAAGTGTGGCAAAAGCGAGTCTCGCGCATGGGGGTGCCGCACAGAAACATATGTGATGATTCATGCCTATGTACGCTGCGTTTGTTCAAACGAGTATGCTGCGAATGGAGGTTGTGTCGCACAGCTCATTTGTGTATTCGTTTGCGAAAGAGGTGGTGGGGACATTTTTTTTTTTTCGTTTTTCTTGGAAGAAGTCGGCGGCAGGTGAAGAGAGGTGCCGTAAAGAAGCTCTTCGATAGCGCCGGAAAGGTCCCCATTGAAAGCAGATGAAATTTCGAGCATCGTGATCGGTAGTCGGTGAACGGACTTGTTAAGAAGCCGTGAGCAGCAAATGCTTGCTGCTCACAACGATGCCGTTCTTGGGGGGATGCTACGGTGCTTTTCTCATGCATGCTGTTCTGAGAAGCTGAAGCATCTACAATCGATTCAACTTGGCGGTTCCGATTAGTGGCTGCTTTTGTAGGGCATCCAAATTGAGAGAAAAATGCTGAAACAAAATCTGGGACCATTGTAGCTGCAGGCATGTCAGAAATGAATGTCGATTCGGGCCACCGCGTGCAAGAGTTTAAATGATAGGATAGTGACAACGTTCACATGGAATTATCGGACTGATAATTTCAATGTGAACAACGGCGAAATATATGTCGGGTTGCAAGAAAGGCTATATTGAGGGAACAACGTACTCTTTAACTTTTTGCGCGCCAGCAAGGTGCACGTCCATGAACCTTGCGTTCATGCCCGCGGAGACTAAGCGGGATGAGACAAGCTTTAGAGTAGGCAAATTTTTCGATGAGAAAGGGTATGATAAACGGCTAATATTTGCTGGCGTGTAATATTTACAGAGATTCCACAGCCACCCTAATTCCACACAAGAATAGTAGGAAGATACCTATACAGAAAGGGGTCAGACAAGGAGACACAATCTCTCTAATGCTATTCACTGCGTGCTTAGTAGAAATATTCAAGCTATTAAACTGGGAAGGCTGAGCCGTAAGGAGCGACGGCGAATATCTCAGCGACCGTCAGTTTGCCGATGACATTGTTCTATTCAGCAACAATGTAGACGAGTTACAACAAATGATTGAGCACCTTAACAGGGAGAGTGTAAGAGTGGGGCTGAAGATTAATATGCAGAAGACAAAGATAATGATAAATAACCTGCCAAGGGAACAAGAGTTCAAGCTCGTAAGTCAGCCTCTAGAGTCTGTGGAGGAGTACGTTTACCTAGGTCAACTAATCACAGTGAACCCAGACCATGAGAAGGAAATTCACAGAAGAATAAAAATGGGTTTGATCGCATACGGCAGACATCGTGAGCTCCTGACTGGGAGCTTACCATTATCATTGAAAAAGAAAGTATACAATCAGTGCATTTTCCCGGTGCTGACATACAGCGCAGAGACTTGGAGGTTGACAAAGAAGCTTGAGAGCAAGTTAAGGACCGCGCAAAGAGCGATGGAACGAAGAATGCTAGGCAGACAGAAATAAAGTGGTTTGGATCAGAAATCAAATGGGTATAGACGATATTCTAATAGACATTAAGAAAAAAAATGGCGCTGTGCAGGTCATGTAATGCGCTGACTAGATAACCATTGGGCCATTAGGGTGACGGAATCGGTACCAAGGGAAGGGAAGCACAGTAGAGGACGGCAGAAGACTAGATGGTGTGATGAAATTAGGAAATTTGCGGGTGCTAGTTAGAATCGGTTGGCGCAGGACAGGGGTAATTAGAGATCGCAGGGAGAGGCTTTCGTCTTGGAGTGGACATGAATAGGCTGGTGATGTAGATGATTTGCTTGCAGAAACTGACGGCTACTTATGGCCTCGGTGTGCTTGTGCAACTGTCGCAAAGGAGTTGCGTGACTTCAAAAGTGGTTTATTCAACATGAAGGCATGCAGATGAATCGCGTAGGTGAAGAAGTTCACTATCAATCGCTTGCGTGTTAGCCGGTTCTAATAGGTTATAAAGAAAAGTAAGTGTCATGAGGAAGGAAAGAGGTGAAACATATTTATAAAGAATACGTAAGGCCGCACTCAGTATGGCAAATCCATGCAGGAGAAAAGGCATGTCTTCGTCGTCTACATTCTGCTGCGTTTTTGTTGGCATGGTTGACGAACTGTTCCATGACACAATCCGTGGCATACGATACGTGGCCAAGTGATTATTGTGTGGTGATGGACATCATGTTGCTCTGGTATTCTTCATTGAAGTAGTCGCGTTACGTTTGGGGATGCATGAAGGAGTGCCGTGAAAGGGTCTTCATCAATTGTACTGGTTTGGGGAACTCATGAGAAGCGCCTTGAACATAGGCCAGTGTCTAGCAGGAGCCAGCTTTTCACAGTAATCAGCACACCTTGGTGGCTCAGAAAATGAGCATTCGTGACCTCAGGCCCATCGTCAATGACGGTGAATACCAAAGTGAACACACGGCGAAGGTCATGGTTCTGTGTGCGCTCCAGTAATTTTGTCTTGTAACGCTGGAGGCCCTTATTGATGTGGTTCACTGAACCAATGGATATGGCGAGTGTTGTTTCCATCTCGTGTTGCTCGATCCTGCGATTGCCACGAATCAACCCATCCACCTGATGTTTATGTAACTCATGAGAAATGGTTGCGCGCCGTCCACTTTGCTGGTTATCCTGGGAGTTAACCTGCGCGCAGTGCTGACTCGCGAACCCTCTCGAGTGAAGCCAGCCTAGCAGGACTTTTTGAAGATCTATCAGGCATTGTTTGGAATATCACTGGCCTTAGGTTAAAACAATCGGTGATGCTTATACAGTGCTGACAAATAGCCACGTATTCTGCTATAGAGAACTACGAGATAAGAAGCAGTTCGGAGTAAGATTCCTAATCAATATCGACATAGCGGGCAACATTGACGAATTCTGCAGCATAAATGAGAGGGTAGCAGTAGTCGTAATAAAGCTGAATAGGAGGTATAGATTAAAGGTAGTACAAACCTACGCTCCAACCTCCTGTCACGATGATGAAGAACAGTTTTATGAAGATCTTGAAGTAGCGGTACGAGAAGTGCAAACTCAGTATACTATAGTCATGCGCGACTTCTATGCAAAAGTAGCGGAAAAGCAGGCTGGTGAACAAGCGATTGGCAATTATGGCTAGGATTCCAGGAACACGCGAAGGGAGATGTTGGTAGAATTCTCGGAAAGGAATGAGCTGGGAATAATTAACACTTTCATTTGGAAGCGTTGGAACAAAAATTGGACCTAAAAAAGCTTAATTATCAAGCAAGAAATGAAATTGTTTTCATTTTTGTAAATTCCCCAGTACATGCACTGAACTACAATTTCTCTCACATGTTTACATCAGCCTCTAGGACCAATCGGCAAACTTGCATTACTACGTTAGCGAAGTGTTTCAAGGACCACTGGAAAATAATTTACAAGCCTATTTAATTGCTTTAGTTCCTCATTTTACTCTGCCAGACTCTAGTTCAAAACTTTCGTTTAAGAGAACGGTACACTGTTGCCCGTAGCCTCATCTTTACTATCATCGTCAGCTTATTTTGATGCCCACTAACAGGACAAAGGCCAGTCATAGCAATTTTTATTTCCTCTTGCTGTGCGCTAGCGCGTTTCTTGTAGTCTTCAAGTTGCCAAGTTGAGTGCTGTCATTTTCAATTACCATTAGGCTTGCGATTATTTATCTCACAGTTACCCACGGTCCAACAATCTACTGACAAATAGTTATAAAACGTTTGTAAGAAGGCTTTTTGTATGTACCGTTCTGGTCCTCAGTGGTTTGTAGGCTCATGGCAATATCGAATCTGTTGCGCACCTAGGAACTGCTTTTAAATCTAAGGTTCATATATACTGAACAAAAGAAAATCGAAATCTACTGCCTAAACAGCTTACCTTCTTTACAAACTCCTCTTTATCATGTTGCTCTGTCTTGTTGGATTGTACACCTTCTGAAAAAAAAATTATGTAAAACGTACTTTGCACATAACGGGTCTGCAGGAAAAGGAACTCTGGAATGAAGACTCTGCACAATATGCTTTAATACTCAGAGTACCTGTTGACTCAGACTTAATAATCAGAGTACTAATCGACCCACATGACGCACGAAACTATCCACTTATAACTGCGGTTAGTACAGACATCAAAGTAGACATAGAATAGACTAGGTGGTGCTAAGGTACCTAGATTTCCTGCTTTTATTTAAGTAGCGACGTCGAATTCCGTCGGCCGCCATGTTCTTGCTAACCTGCAGAAGCGGCGCATTCGCGTAGTTAGCATCCACCCCTCAACGACCGCTTCTCTATCACACGGGTCAAATATAAGTTTTCGCATGGGCCAGACAACCAAATGTGAACCCAAAGGCGGCTTAGTACTGCAGTGTTGAGGCCGAAAGCGAAGTTTGTAGCCGTATTTGTGAACCCTAGTTACCGATGGTGTCCATTCTCAATTCATCTTTACGACGACACCTACTGCGCTGTGTTGCTGTCGCGAAATACAACGCCTGCCACGTTTATGCGGTCGCGTGCACAGCTGAAAATACTTCGCACAAGGAAAAAAAAAGATAACCGCCCACAGACACATTCCGTGCTCCCTATAGTGCGTCTTCATCCCGGCCTGAAGTTTTCTCGCAATAGCATGCAAGTGACTGCGCGGGGAACAGCAGCCTTAAGATGAATGTGGCTGCCGGAATGAGCCCCACCCAATGTGATTCGTCGGCGGTGCTTCGAAGGTTTTCTCTACTTAAACAAAGGCAAAACATATCTAGGAACATATCATATCTGGGAACATATCTAGGAACATATTTGAGGGTCCATTTTCAGTGGTAGCAACCTGTCGCACATCGACGTGAGTCAGGCCATGGCGGCTGGGTCGTAGCCACACTAGGTAGCGGTCGCCACCGAACTTCGGGGAAGGCCCCACACCGCCGGGGTCGAAGCTAACCATAACGAGGTTTAGCTATCCATGGCGTGGCGAAAAGATGAATTGGGCGAAAACTTGTCAAGTTATGGCCCACCTTCGTCAGATCAGTATCCACAGGTTACTTTTGATATTAGGCGGAAGTTCGCACCACTTTCAGAGGGATGACATCAATATTTCCGCGGTAGTTGGCAAAAATTGCCGGAGCCGACGTGCCGCACGTCGGATCCCACCGCCCGTGAGCAGCATTCTCCCCTGTTTGGCGCGGCAGCAGCTGCGAGCGAATTCACCTTCATGCTGCATCTGGGTTCAACGTGAACTAATAGTCGAAAGCACAGCGGATACGTAGCTACCAGCAGTCGGCGCCCTTTGCACACATCGCAGATCACTTTGGAGGTGAAGCCCGCGTCACCACGCAATTTGTCCACATGGCAGATCCCTTTCAATATATGGGCACCCACGCGGCGTACGCGGCAGCCGCCGGCAGTTGCACGATACGTCCTGGTTTGATCTTGATTGAGCTTGACAGACATATTTATGGAAATAGGCGTTTTCTGGGTTTCAACCTGTAGTAGTAGAGCTAACGCTCTAAATAAGGACAGAACCCTAGCCATAAACAGCTTCACTGTAATCTATATACAGCATAGTTTCCGAGGCAGTGTTCACGCGCACCTTCCCATCTTGCTCAAAAATGCCCAGAACGAGCAGCTCTGCAATGCAATGCAGCTTTGAACGCAACCGAGTTTATGTGGGTTGAAAGAGACAAGCTCACTTTCTGCGCCATTTGTATGGGTTATGCACTCAACTGTTGGAGGTGCAGATGCGACCGTCCACGCGCTTCCGAGGCGGCGCAACGTAGGCGCAGCGTCAGGCGATCTCTTCCGGTGCCGTCTCGAACGTCTCATCACTGCTCTCCGCGTTACGGCTTCCTCGCCCTCACTACCAGCGACCAAAAACCCGCATGCGCAACCAGCTTTCGTCCTCTACCGTTCACTTATGCGGGCGAAGTAGTGTGAGGCGTCGTTCCGAGATGGTAATGCGATCTGACAGCCAAGTGCCAGCTATTCGGCGGGAACGAACGAGCAGCAGCAGCAGTAGGTGACAGTCACATTCAGCAATAGGCGCAGGAGGGTTCACAAAGGAAGCTTCGCTTTATAAAATCCGGAAACCTAAGCACTTATCAGCTGTTAATTCGAAAGCAATAATGTCCAACTGAACGTTGCTGATCGGTCCTTGGAGTTGGGAACTCCTCGCAGGCATGCCAGCCCGTTGAATGGTTGGCCAACGCTTCCTAGATAGCACAAGGCCTGGGCACCTTGATCCGTGCCATCATGCTAGCTTGTCCGACAACCAAATAATCTAATGGAGACAATCCCGAGTAAGCCGTGGGGATTTTGACGTCACCGCTTTCGTCAAACTAGGATTCGCAATACATGATTTAACGAGCGCAAGAGTGGACAGAGAACACAAGAAAGGTGACAAGGACTGATCATGGAATACCATCATGGAATACCAACTAGACAGGCCACACACCTTACGTAGCAATAGAAATTTTGGTCCTAGTAGCAAGACGTCCTAAATCAAACTGCGCATGCATGCTATATAAGAGGCGATGATTTAGCCAAGCGCGATATCGCAGGTTCGAAACTCACTAATGCTAACGTTCTTTCTTTCGATTTTTTGTTTTTAAATCCGTAAGCATTTATATGGCCACTTAACGAGGAAATTACTAACCCACATATGTCCACTCATGCATCCGTCCGTCCTTCCGTCCATAAATCACGTAAGACAATCCCTTTCAAAATAAGGTCCTCCGCAGCAAGGCAATTGATTTTCATGCTACCTCTCACTTTCGCGCGTACTAAACGCTCCGCATCGCTGATCACCTTCAGGATAGGGTCCACGCATTTTGCTTGAATGTGGACTAAGCCGCGAGAATACAGCCCAAATGAAGCTATCAGGACTCGCCGCACTCGGTCCCCATCGCAGATCGATTTAAAGACAGGCTCCGCGCGTTCAACTTCAACGCGAACTATACTCGGTTTCGAACATTAGGTGCAACGCTGTAGAAGCTAGAGATACTCTTTTGCAGTGGCTGCGTTCGCACATGTAAGTATATGTTTTGTGCCACAGTCGTGCTAAAGTGTTCTTTATGTTGGCTCAGTATTGAATGAATAATGTTTTAGCCCTTAGGAACAAAGTGTAGTATAAAGCTATTAGTGCTTTGTCCTATATCAAATTGCTATTCGTTGTTTCTCTTTCGGGCTTTTTCCTTATTTATTTATCGGCAGCCCGTGGTGACAGCACCGCGTTCATGTTCGCTAGAGCAAACGCTGTTGACGCACAACAAAGTAGGGACATAGAGAAAGAGATTTCAACAAGAGCGGACACTCCCATAGAGCCCAGCGGCCGAATTGACTGTAGCACACCAAGCGGATGGTATTAACTCCTTCCGGTTTCGGTTTTGGGCGCGCGCGTTTTGAACACCAGTTGGTACACGCCGCGCCGGCTCCGCTGCTCGGCGCGGCATTCATTTTTTTTTTCGCTTCTGCTGAACCTCGCGTGGCCTTGGCGTGGAATCGTTTCATTATTAAGTAGAAATGATTGCGAACGACCGTTACAAGACTGCGCCGAATCTGCCAGGTGCAATTTCATAAAGAAAGCAAAAGACGTCTTTTGAAATGATGAAATGTTTATTTTGCTCTATATAAATGCTCGTTCCGGGCTTCTTCTGCATTCATCCAAAGTTGTGGCACTAGGTAAGCAGCAGTCGTTGCGGTACGGAACTCCACCAGATGCCGTCAGCTGAAAGAAAGTAAATTGCAAGCATGTATCTTTTTCGTATATTGACCTAACAGGAGTATTGCGTGTAGAGGCGAAACGTGCGTAAGTGGTGAATGAGCGGCACTACAGATAAATTCACTTTTACGTACATTTCGCAGCAATGACTCCTCTCAAACAATGCCATAAAATGTGAAGAAAACAACCGATTTTCAAGCATCCCTCCCTTCCCGGGCATTATTTCCTGCACTTTAAGAGAACAAATACACGGGTGACTGCACGTTTCCAAAACAACTTGGCCTCAGTCGACGCTATGGTACGCCAAGTACACAGAGGTGGCTACAACAGAGGCTCAGCCAGACCATGTTACACGCTCGCAGAATGCCTTCTAGTCGTACTTAAGGCAGATTCGTGAGTGCAAAGCCTGTTTTCAGTCGCCTAGAATACAGAAATGTCAAGTTCTTGAGCTCCTCCGTGTTATCTTTTACGCGTTCTGCCGGCGCAAGCAACACTCCCGTGTTATCACTCTCGGCAATCGCTCGTCGCGTTTTCGACAAGCTTGAGTACCGAAATAAGGTGTATGTTGTTGCAGGGTTATAAAATGCGTCAGAAACTTGTCCCACTAAAATTCAGTACACGCAAAACTAACTCACTATGGCTGGCTTGCTTTTTTTGCTAATAGTTTCACAACCCCAGGCACGGCGAGCACGCCTCAATATGTTCCAAAAGGTTACCAAATGGATTACAATACTTTTAAGGGTCAATACACGCGAAACTGGCTGCGGCACACAGCCGAGCTGCTTCTCGCTAACTGCGCCACTATGCCGAGCGCGGCCACTGTGCTTGAAAAGTACCCCAAAAAGCAGCGAAATTAGTTACAATAATTTCTGGGGTCGGAGAAAGCGCCAAAACTTGTCCCGGTAAGATTCAGTACACGCGAATCTGCGTCACACGGCCAAGGTGCTTTTCGTCACAAAGCCAGGTGCGGCGAGTGTGCCCAAAAACTACAGAAATAAGTTTTAATTATGCTTGGGCTCATGGAAAGCGTTGCAAACATCTCCCAATACGAATAATTAACTCAAGTTAACTAGGCTTGCACGGCGGAGCTGTTATTCGATAACTGCGTCACTATATAGGTTCAGTTTTGTACAGTGAGCCTAAATGTGCTTGAATTGCGTCGCAGACTGTCAAACAAAATTCCTCACCTTGTTGTAGTCCCGTAGTGCGGCTGTACCGTGCCGAAATGCAGACGGAACACAAAAGATCGCCGGGAGCCCAAAAAACGGGCTACATCCAAAAAAGACGGGTCGCCGAGCACGCGAGCTTCACATGCGCAGCCGGCCTCGCTCACTCCTGCGGCTTGTCTGGCGCATGACGTATGCACGCGCGTCTGGCGTGCCGCTAGCTTGTTGCTAGGCAACGCACCAAACATAAGTCGCAAAGTAGACCATTTACACGCAAAACTTTTTCACTTTTCGTGGGAAAAAATAAAAAATAAAAAATAAAACGTTGTCTGTAAGTTTATTTCACATTCTTTTTTTCTGATGCTCGCGTCAACTAAGGGATGGAGTTGAAACTAGGCGTAACGTGTTTCCTGTTGCCAGGTTTTGAAGAGTGTCCCCTCTTGTTGAATTTCTTTCTCTATGGTAGGGACGGAACGCGCGGAGTGATAGTCTGACCGAACTTCTTCCGCAGCTTCCTCGGCGTTGCACCTAATGTCTCAAGCGGAGCATGAGCATCGAGAACACAGCTGCACCTCAAGTCATCAGCCGCCTCCGGAGTATGGTTGATCATGGTTCATAATGGTTCCACAGGGATGGATAACCCGCTAGAGAGCGATACCGGCTCATAACAATCGGAACGTTATCAGCCCACCCGGCGTCGCCACCTGCAGTAGTTTGCTTGCGTCAAATATTCACCGTGCACCGCGTCCGCAGCAGTTTGTGTTGCCGCAGCACTGTCGTTCATACTGATCCGACCAAATTTCATAACATTGATGGCACCGGTCTACTTGGAGATGACCAAGCGGCACAATGATTAAGAATACTTAGACAACTCGGAGAATTTCGTATGGAGTAACTTATAGTGATTACCGATGCGCGGTTAGAAGTCAGACGAGAACTCTCGCGGGCACGGAGCACGCGGATACCAGAACCATGTAAGGGTAGCGTGGCGTCGCGGCGTCGGCCTCTTGGTGTTAACAGCGCAGAACCTAGACGAGACGAGAGCACCACACCACAAGCGCCGACTTTCAACAACGCCTCTTCCCTCACGCAACACTTGGAGCGCTGTCGCCGCAACTGGTGCGCCTTTTCTGACTGTCTGCTTTTTCAAGGCGCGCTCGGGACGTGGCGTCGAAGCCAATGGGAGTTTGGGTGCTGTTTCTCACTTGTCCAGACGACAGACGCCGGTTTTGCTGCTGAATAGGTAATTTCACGCTTTTGCGCAAGAAGTCCGCGCCATGGAGCGACGCTCGCGGCCCTCAATGCATGGCGGCGCGCATGATTGCTGTTGGACGGACGCGAAATTCTGAGCAAGCATTCGAACTGAAATAAGTTGTTTCAGCACGCTCATGTCTTCCACAGAATGAATGCTTCAGAAATCAAAAGCGCACGTGCGGCTACGCCTAGGGTAGCTACGGTAGCAAGCTGAAATGCGTATCACATGTGAAAGGGCTGTTTCACTTTAGGTAACTTAACTCGGCTTCACTAAAATACACCTTTGACTTGGTATTAAGTAGTGCTGTTGGACAGGAAACCATAAAACACTTAGCCTTTGTTGCATAAATAACACTTCGGAAAACATTATTGGCAGTAATAGCTGCGTGATAATCAAAATATTCCGACAGTACGAGCAAACTTAACGTCTGGATCACACCAACGCCAGCGTATAATTGTTATCGCGCTCCCGTATCACTGCTTCCAACATGGTTCCAATGATCCACTACATCGTCACTGCATAACGAAAAACATTGTAAAAAGATGTGCCGCGGTGTTTTCTGCGTTACCGCTCTATGATGTAACTTCCTTACCGGTAATCGGGTACTCGGGTACAGTAAACGGGTACCACAAAAACTGGTTATCAATTCATTTTATAAGAATAAATCTTTGATCAATTAGGAAAGATACATATAAATGAGCACAATACGGAGGACAACGACAGTTTGGCAACTGACAAGCGTAGGAGCTTGACAGCGTGCACCTACCTATTTTGGCCCTGGTTACCTTCTCCTTTTTACTACGAGAAGAAGCTATAATCAATGCGAAGGTGTGAGCATGTTCGTTCGTCAGTCATTGGTTAAAAGAAGGCGGCGACTTCCGTACAACAATATTTGGGCAGGTGCTATTTCAGACCAGATATCTTGCAGCCTCAAGGCAGACTTACAGCCGTTTTTCCGCGGCTGCTTTGCGCAACCGGAAAGATAGTACTCCTACAGGACACTGGCAAAGATCGACCGTTTTCTGTTGGGCCCCAACTCAAGCGCCACGCGTATATTGTCGATGGAGGCTCAATTCTAGCAGCCACTGTCCACGTGAACGGCTACGTGCTTCCCACTTTGTGAAACAATATGTGCAGATTACTTGGTGAGAGCTTAAGCTAAGTAAAAGCTGCTTTGCGCAGTGCTTCCTTAAGTAGGCATGGCTCACAAGTCCTTGTTTTCAAGAAATGCAGTGTGGACAGCACGTGTTTTCTGTCCAGAGAGGAGCTGTCCTCGCAGCTGCCGGATATTTCATGTTATTCATAGCTTCTCAGTCATATTTATCGATAAGTAGTGGTAGAGGGGGGTGATTTTCAAGGTCAAAAGGGGGTCTGCAAACGTTGCACGTAGTCGAAGCTCAAACTGGCATGTCAAAGCAAATAACCGGTTGAGCGATTTGTCCGTGGGGTTAAGTATCGCGTCTGATCAATGGGGCCTAATATATGGCGTAGTTAAGTGCTCCAACGTAAATCGCCTGTCTGTTGCCCTTCACAGTGTGCCAAAGGCAGCGTTCAGGAGAGTTATATCAGATCATGATCAAGCGCACACAAACAAGGACAAAGTGAAAAGTGGAGAGCGCAAAAGCGCTCACTTGCAATTGATCGTGTATTTACGAAATTGCATCATATGAGCACTTTGCTTCATGACTTCACAAGACCGAAATGCCTACATCAGGTGGCCATGCGCACAAACTTAGTTTCTTCGGACGACAAAAAAACAGGTGCGCTGACACAGGACACACCCGCCTTTCTGATGCAATCTGCTTCAATTATTTCCCTAACATCCTGCTTCTTATTTATGGCTACTATCTTACACATGATGAACGAGGGTTAACACGGCCTCTTGTTCTGCATTCCACAGTCATGGCAATGTACAGAAAGATTCCCATCGCGGTGATTCCCCACCTGCCTCCTGTGTCCTATGAGTCTTTCATTCAGACACCTTCCAGTCTGAACTATATAGCTGGAACCACACGATAAGGGAACTTCATGTACCATGCCAGATACACATGTTCGAAAACGATCACAATGTTTGACAGTGCATGGCTCTTTCTTTTTCTGAAAAGGATTAGTCATTTTGCAGTTTCCCTAGCTTCTTTCTGAATTAAAGATGCTTTCAAAATGATATGCATACTTCAAATGAAACTATCTTTCAAAATGAAAGATGGTTTCAAGAAGATGGCGCGACTTCTATCTGCCATGGAGGTGGCACCACAGCGCTGACCACTTAGGAGCTCCATCGTCTGGAGAGGGTACTCCGCACCTCGGCCAATGTGGGACAGGGCGTCAAATACACTAAGAGCAAAGCACGATTTATAACCAGACTATTTACAGAGATGGCCAAAATGGCTGGACACATGCTATATACCGGTGATTGTCGCTTTCTTCGTGCGTCGAAGCAGCCGGCTCTTAACAATATATATATATATATATATATTGTGCATAGTGGGTTCACGAATGTGACGCTCTTAGGTGCACAGTGGGTTCACGAATGTCACGCGCTTAGGTGCATAGTGGGTTCACGTCTCAACAAACGGTATGCGGGGGCACCGAAGGGTAGTGAACGAGGACGACGACGTGTTGCTGGCTGGCTGAATCTCGACAGGCGCTCACTTGACCAAGGCCATCGCTTCTAACTCTACCCGGCTTCAAAGTAACGCCTTTTGTGGGCGTAACAGAGTGGTGGAGGTGCGGGGTACGACAGAACGTACCACGGAGTCGCAACATCTAGAACTTCGCCGGAACCGTCGTCTTGCCGGTCTCTTGCCAACGACCTTCCCTATGGCTCAGGACGGAGGTGGACAAATGCCAGCTATAGTTTCACCTTCTCAAAGGTCAGCGCCAGTCTGACCTTTGCGGCACTACATGGAACCACGCTCGTTCGCGGGAAAAGTGGGCGAAGACGTCGACGAGTGGCTGATGCACTACGCAAGGGTGAGCCGCTACAACCGTTGGGATTCTGTCACTCAGCTTGAATATGTTGCACTCTTTCTGAGTGAGACAGCGCTGATGTGGTATGAAAACCACGAAGACTCCCTAACAACGTGGGAGCACTTTGTCGAGGAAATTAAGAAGTGTTTTGGCGACACCCACGCCAAACAGAAACGCGCCGAGAGAACACTTGCTCAAAGAGCTCAAGCTCCTGGAGAAACATGCACTATATACATAGAGGAAATCCTCAAGCTGTGCAAAATCGTAAATCCGCAGATGTCCGAGGAAGACCGAGTCGGACATCTCCTCAAAGGAATTGCAGAAGATGTATACAATTTGCTCATAAGTCGGGAACACGTTGATTCCGTCTCAGATGTCGTGCGTCATCGCCGTACGTTTGAGACGTTGAAAACACGTCGCATTGTGCCAAAGTTTGGACGCCTGGCGAATGTGACAACCATTGCCAGCGTCGATGAGAGCCCGTCTGCCGATCTTTCGTCTACTATACGGCAGACCGTGCGTGAAGAACTGCTGCGGCACCAGGAACTTGCGCGCGACGTCATACGACAACCTGACGCTTATTACCCGCAACACATGGCGCCTGCCGCACCCTGCGCTTCCTGGCAACCGGCGGTATGTGTCACAGACGTCAACCACAGAGGTGCTCCATGGCCACGTGAGGACACATTTACGCCCGAACACCGACCAGCAGAACACCCTCGCCCCAGCAGGTTTGCACGCAGACCGACCGTTCCTCCTGTGCAGCAGGCTCAGCCGCTCCGCTCTGCTACACGACCCCCCACGGCTGAGCGCTTCGAAGGGCAGTTCATCGATCGTCGTTTACCTGTGTGCTATAGCTGTGGCGACTTGGGTCACATTGCCAGGTACTGCAATCGCCGCCAACCACCGAGGTTCGACCGATCGACGATGTCTAGGCGGTACCGCGCTCCTCTGGGCGAAACATATTCGCCCTCGCACACATATTTAGGAAGCTTGCCTCAACAGCACCCGGAGCCGCTACGGAACCGTTCTCCAGCATCCGATCGCAGCTTGACACCACCACCCGCTCCTCGTGTAAGCCGGTCGCCCTCTCCGCGGCGTCGATACCCATCGCCACCTCCGGAAAACTAGCCAGCGCGGCCGTTGGAGGTGAGGTCGCTGGACAATCTTCGATATCGACAGAAATACCTCCAACCATTTGTATGTTTAAGAATAAGGTGTTTGTATTAATTGACGGGGTTTCATCCATGGCCTTAGTGGTCACGGGAGCAACCGTTTCAGTGATGAGTCTTGCGTTTAAAAGCCTCCTACGACGAAAGGAGATGTTTCGCTGGGACCGTGCCGATACGTTTCGCGGAGTGAGTGGGGAGTTGTTGTATCCTGTGGGCGTGTGTAATGTAGACGTTACCTTGGGTGGTCAAATATTTAACGCGGAGTTCGCTGTTCTACCTCACTCTACGCATGACGTAATCCTGGGTCTTGATTTTTTGAAACTGTGTGGTGCCACTGTCGACTGCAAAACGGGTGAAATCAGTGTAGGTACGAGCTTTGCTGCGGCGTTTATGGACGCCCCACCTTATCGTGAAAGTGTGTTTTGTGTATCCCGGGATACAGTTGTGCCTCCGTTACCCGCAACGTGTGTTTCAGTCGCCTGTTTCCCCACCACCGACGGAACGTTTGACGCTACCGTGGAGCCCGTTCACCTGAGTTGCATCAAGAGGAATGTACTGATACCGTATTGCACGCTGTCAGTTGTTCAGGGACGCACCAACTTATGGGCCGTAAACTGTTCGAGTGAACCTGCAATACTAGCACAGGGTCTGAAACTTGCCGCCTACCATGAAGATCACGTGCTATCGCTCGCCATTCTTACAGAGGCCCTTGATTCTGCGGATGAGCGCCATTTCGCTAATGTCTGCCCTGCGGCGCACTCCTCATTTCTGACTATGGTAAACAAGTCACTCAGCACTAAGCAGCGTCACGAAGTGGCGAATATTCTGCTAAAACATGCCCGACTGTTTGACTTCTTCCAGCAAGAGGGACCACCATTGTTTCCTCCTTCTCGTATACACCATCGCATCGATACGGGATCTGCCCAACCGCTGCGACAGAAACCATACAGAGTCTCACCGTCGGAACGCAAGGTGATCAATGACCAAGTCCACGAAATGCTAAATAAGAATGTAATCCAAGAATCTTGTAGTCCATGGGCAGCGCCAGTGATCCTGGTTAGAAAGAAAGATGGTACATGGCGATTTTGTGTTGACTACCGCCGCCTCAACACCATCACTAGCAAGGACGTATATCCTCTTCCGCGTATTGATGATGCTATCGACTGCCTCTCCTCAGCGTCTTACTTTTCGTCTGTTGAATTGAGGTCGGGGTACTGGCAGATTCCTATGCACGAGGCAGACAAGGAGAAAACGGCATTTGTAACACCAGATGAACTTTTTGAATTTAATGTGATGCCGTTCGGGCTCTGTAATGCGCCTGCAACTTTTGAGCGCTTCATGGACAACATCCTGCGTGGTTTGAAGTGGGAAGTATGCATGTGCTATCTAGATGATGTAGTGATTTTCGGGCGCACGTTCAGTGAGCACAACGCACGTCTCGATCTTGTGCTAGACTGCTTGGACAAAGCGGGTTTGGTGCTCAACTCGAAGAAGTGTCATTTTGGAGACCGCCAAACACTCGTTCTGGGACACCTAGTGGATAAGGACGGTATACGGCCTGATCCAGCGAAGACTGCTACAGTGGAAGCCTTCAAACAACCTCGCCATGTAAAAGAGCTACGCAGTTTCCTAGGGCTTTGCTCGTACTTCCGCCGGTTTATTCGTGGATTTGCCAACACCGCGTATCCGCTGACATGCCTCCTCCAGAAGGGCGTTCCCTTTGAATGGACTCCTGAATGTGAAGCTAGTTTTCGTGAGCTGAAGTCTCGTCTGACGTCTCATCCCATTCTCCGACACTTCGACCATGCGTCTCCCACAGAAGTTCATACGGACGCTAGCGGTATTGGCATCGGCGCCGTCCTTATTCAACGCGTCGACACCAAAGAACACGTCGTCGCCTATGCGAGTCGTTCTTTAAGTAAGTCCGAGCGTAACTACACCGTTACAGAGCAAGAATGTCTCGCAGTTATTTTCGCAGTACAGCGCTTCCGGTCGTACCTGTACGGGCGCCCCTTCACTGTGGTGACAGACCATCATTCTCTCTGCTGGCTGGTTAATCTCCGTGATCCGTCGGGCCGGCTTGCGCGTTGGACACTCCGTTTACAGGAATATAACTTTACCGTTTCTTATAAAAGCGGCCGCCGACACGCCGACGCTGACTGCCTCTCGCGCATGCCGCTTCCAACGACGGACTGCGACGCGGACAACTTCGACTGCTATATCACAACACTGGAGCCGGGATTTCCTGATATAAATACCTTCAAGGTCGAGCAACAAAAAGACAGAACTTTAGAACCACTGCTCATTACTGCAAGGCAATCAGCACCACCCACTCGTTTCTGTGTTCGTGATGGGGTTCTTTACAAAAAGAACTATTCTACTACAGGCCCACGATATCTTCTGGTGGTCCCGGAGAGTCTCCGTGTCTCCGTCTTGCGCGCTATGCATGACGATCCAACATCTGGACATTTGGGTTCTGCGCGAACTCTCTACCGCCTCCAAGAAAGGTTCTACTGGCCTAAAATGCGCCAGACGACCGCCCAGTATGTGTCCAGCTGCAGCGAGTGTCAACGTTATAAGCGTCCGACGAGTGCTCCTCCTGGTCAACTCCATCCAGTGCCACCCCCCAGCTCTCCCTTTGAGCAAGTTGGCATCGACCTCCTCGGTCCTTTCCCGCGTTCATCCGATGGGAATCGCTGGATTATCGTGTGTGCCGATCACTTGACACGCTACTGTGAGACAGCTGCAATACCATCGGCTACTGCAACCGAAGTGTGTATTTTTCTGCTGCGTTTTGTCATTCTCCGACATGGACCTCCCAGAGTCATCATCAGCGATCGTGGGCGGCAGTTCACTGCAGACGTGGTCGAAGAGATGCTTCGTCTATGTGCTTCAAGATTTCGACCTTCCACCCCGTATCATCCCCAAACAAATGGCCTTACGGAACGCACGAACAGAACTGTTACTAACATGCTGTCCATGTATGTCGAGTCAGATCATAAGAACTGGGACAGCGTGCTACCTTTCATTACGTACGCATTTAACACCTCAAAGCATGAAGTTACGGGCTACAGTCCCTTCTTTCTTCTCTACGCTCGTCCGCCTCGTTATACACTAGACACTATCTTCCCGTTTTCCAGCCACGATAATCTTTGTATATCAGAGGCAGTCTGTCTTGCTGAAGAAGGCCGACGACTTGCTTCGTTACGCACTCTTGTTTCACAAGACCGCTCGAAGGCACGCTGCGACCGCCGACGCCGACACGTGATATATGACCCTGGTGATTTAGTGTTGCTCTGGAAACCAACCAGGAAACGTGGACTATGTGAAAAACTGCTGGCCCTCTATGTTGGACCCTATGTTATTACGGAGCGCATCAGCGAATTAACCTACCGCATAGCACGTTTCACATCAAATGGCCGACGGTCAGCAAAGACTGAACTTTCGCATGTCGCCCGTTTAAAGCCCTTTATTTCTCGACAGCCTGTTTGACTTGCCCGGCGGGCTTCGTCTGCGCGGAGGGAAATGTGACGCTCTTAGGTGCATAGTGGGTTCACGAATGTGACGCGCTTAGGTGCATAGTGGGTTCACGTCTCAACAAACGGTATGCGGGGGCACCGCAGGGTAGTGAACGAGGACGACGACGTGTGGCTGGCTGGCTGAATCTCGACAGGCGCTCACTTGACCAAGGCCATCGCTTCTAACTCTACCCGGCTTCAAAGTAACGCCTTTTGTGGGCGTAACAATATATATATATATATATATATATATATATATATATGTATATATATATATATGTCCTATCATGAGAAGCCAACAAACACTGTCACCAAGGACCACATAGGGGAAATTACTTGTACTTCATAAATGAAATAAAGTAACGATCAATTAATGAAAACTAAAGTGGATGAAACAACAACTTGCCGCAGGTGGGAACCGAACCCACAACGTTCGCATTTGGCTTGCGATGCTCTAGCAATTGAGCTACCGCGGCGGCGTTTCCCCTTCCATTTTCTAGGGTATTTATGTGGACTAGTAGAACCTTGTATATATATATATATATATATATATATATATATATATATATATATATATATATATATGTTGTGCATTATATTTTCCTTTCATCTTCTCCATCTGCATATATTCATCATGACCAGCGTCATACGCCTGAGCGCGCGGCCTGCTGAATAAAGTGTTGAGGTTGAACGGCTGTATCGCAAGTGTCGGAGGTTGCCCTCGACTCCTTGGTCTTCTATAAGCCTTCGAATATCCCTGGAGCTTCGTTCAGGTCGCTGCTTGCTAACTCTTTCAACCGCCATGGCCGAAGAACCGCCGCCAGGAGCCTTCTGTGCCACCGTCTCTGCCCAACCGGCCTCTCCCTCTTTGAGCATGACCCTACTATGTTCGCTGACCTCCGTGGTGACGACGTTGAGGATTGGCTTGACAATTACGATTGATTGAGTGACTTTAGCCGGTGGGATGATTTTCACAAATGGCCCTTTTTCCTTTTTGGCCGTTGCCTTCTTCCTCAGAGACGTTGCCAGGACCTGGTTTCTTAACCATGAGAGCACCAGCTCCGGCCGACTTTTGCAATTCGAAACGTTTGCTCTGAGGTCGCCAAGAAAAAGCCTGATGGTCACATGCAGCTTGAAGACATTCATGTATTGAAGACGTTCTCGATCTTTGCCGCTGTGATGACGCCACTATGAGGGAATCTGGCCACGTTCGTCACATCTCGCATTCAGCGCACTGGCGTTCAAGAATCCCACGGCCGTTGACGATGTCATCGCGACTTGACACATGCGTTTACACCCTGACGCCTGTGACACACGTCCTTCTTCAGACACAGACCTGCGTATGCCCATTCGAGCTCTGAAACGTGAAGAGGTCCAAGCGCGTGTCCTGCTCAGTGCTCCCGTCACTCACACTCAATCTTGGTTTCCTGGGCTGCCCGACATCCTCAAAGAATTGTCCTGCATGGCCTGCGCTGCGAGCTCTGAACTTCCCTACACCGCCTACCTCGTATGCTCAGGTTGCGGCCACGCAACCAGCCTTCATTCATCCAGCACATAATGCCCCTGGTACTGCTCATAACGTCCTCACGTCTTTAGCGCCTGGTGCACCTGCCCCTGTAGTTTACCCTACCTGGCGCTCGCGCCGCCCAATCTGTTATTATTGCAGAATTCCAGGGCATATATCGCGATTTTGTCGAAAACACCAACTGAAGAACGCCATGGTTAAGGTACCTACGAACGATACCCGTTACTTCCTCTGTTTAAGTACCACCACTGGCTTGCACCCGACCCCTCTTCGACAGCCAATCGCGAAGCGCCTCACACCAGGGCGCTGCCCCTCTCTCTCCTCTCTCCGACGCTCCACATCGCCCCTGCAACCGGTAACCCACATCCCTGACTACCCATCGGAAAACTAGATGGGGCAGTTGTGGAGGAAGATATGCAGGGTTCGTAAAAGCTACACAGTGCCCGGCCAATACTATAATGGTGTCTGTAGGAGAAGTGCCAGTTCATGCACTTCACAGGAGCTGCTATTTCGATTATTCCCACTGATTTGTGCTCTCATCTACGCAAGGTTACTGCACCTTGCAGAACACAAATCCTATGTGGTGCAAATGATGCTGTAATTCAGCCAGCGGCGCGGTTTGCCGTTTGAGTATGGATTGGCGGTATACGCCATCATATTCAGTTCGCAGTGCTGACTTTTTGTCGTCGCATGTTTATTCTAGAATGAGAATTTGTCTCTTCCGGGTCTGCTTTCATCTAGTGCCGACAGCCCCTCGTTCATTGAAGAGGCACTGACAATTCCGATGGCATGCACCCATCGCGCCTTCGCGTCAGAACCGCGGACGATTGTGTGGTGCCACCTGGCTACGAGCAACTTCTTATAGTCCACTCTGACTTCCCCAGTGGTGACGCTCTTTTTGTACCGTCAGCACGTTGCCTAACCAAAAAGCTTGCACTATCACCCAGCTTTGTTCGTTTAGCCAAGAGCACGGCCACGTTGGCTGAATTGAACACAACCAGTGACCCCATGTTGCTTCCAAAAGGCGCTGTTCTCCCATGTGTCATCGACACTCAGCGTGTTTCTGTGCTTCTCTTAAATACTGAAGTTGGAGAACCACCTGCAGCTATAGATGCGATTCCTGCTTCCGTTCTCCCTAGTGCCATCAACACCGATTTTACGCCACAGCAGACGCAGAAGTTAACGGCATTGTCCTACAATCAAACAGCCTCCTTTCACGTGCATCCTCCTCTTCTGGGACAAACCTCTGCAACGGCTCATAGAAATACACACAGATGGAATTTCCATCGTGCATCGTCGACCATATCGAGTCTCTTCCACTGAACGTCAGATCATCAACACCCACGCGGCCGACTTGCTAAAACGATGCATCATTCGTCCCTCCTCCAGCTCTAGTTCCTCACGTTTCGTTTTGGTGCGTACAAAGACTGGTTGGTGCGCTTTTGTGTATACTACCATGTGTTAAACAAAATGTCCCGAAGAGATGTATATGCATTGCTCCGAATCGATAATGTGCTAGATTCATTACAACGCGCGGAATATTTCTCTTGCCTTGATTTATGCTCCGGTTACTGGCGGATCCCCATGCACGAAGTCGACAAGGAAAACACCGCCTTCGCCACACCTGATGGACTTTATGAATTTAACGTAATGCTTTTCCACCTGTGTAACACGCCCGCAATATTTGAGCGACTGATTGACGCTGTGCTACGGTGTCTAAAGTGGAAAACTCGCCTATGCTACGTGGATGACAAGTTCATATTTTCGTCATCCTTCGATCAGCACTTGCGCCACCTCGACGAAGTCCTGACCTGTCTGTCAGCTGCTGGCCTTCGGCTGAATACCAAAAAAATGACACTGCGCCGGTAAAACCATTAAAGTACTCGGATGTCTTGTCAGCAAGGCAGGCATTTGACCTGACGAAGATAAGATTTCCGCTGTTCTGCGCTTCCCCAGACGGCAATTAGCCAAAGACATGCGTAGCATTCTTGGTCTAGCTTCTTATTTTCGGCGTTTCATGCGTAACTTTCCCACCATAGCGGCGCCGCTTCATCAACTCTTTCGCTCTGGAGTTCCCTACATAGGATCAGGTGGATACCAAACTTCTTGTCACATCCTTAAACGTGCACTCACGTCCAAACCTGTGCTTTGTCATTTCGATTGCACCGCGCCATCTCTTCCACATACTGATGCCAGCGGCCGCGGTATCTGCTCTGTTCTTCTACAACGACACGAAAATTCTGAAGGACTTGTAGTCGCATATGCAAGTCGCAGGCTGACAGCTGCAGAGAAAAATTGCACGATTGCCGAACAGTGTCTTGCCATTTTTTGGTCCATCCTAAAGTTTCGGCCCTATCAGCCCGACCTTTGTTTACGGTTCTTACAGATCACCGCGCTTGGTGCTGGTTGGCGAAGCTTAAGAATTTATCACGACGTCTTGCCCGTTGGATACGCCGTTTACAAGAATACGACTTCGACGTCATTTACAAGTCCTGAAAAAAAACAAAAAAAAACACAAGGTTTCCAACGCTCTCTCTTGCTATCCCCTACCACCTTCTTCAAATGTTGCTTGCTTACCATTTTACATGAGCCAATCTCCGGTCGTGTCTTCTGCAATTATTTCGCTTACAGCTCTCGAACAACTCACATCCAGCCATACTCATCCCTTCGCATTTTGCCACCGTAGTGACTTCTACTGCTACTCCATGATGTAACGTCTCTGCAGAACCTCTCATTCACCTTACGCTCGGCTCCGTCGGCCGTTGAAGAACGTCAAGATCGAAAATCCGGTCCTATAGCGATATGTGTTTCATTCCAAAGGACGCCGTTGGGTTCCTGTCATTCCCCGATCACTTCGGCCCCAGATACTGCAGGCCTTTCACGTCGATCTCACAGCCAGTCCCTTTGATTATCCGAAAACCTATGAACGCATCCGCAGACGCTTCTCCTGGCCTGGACTTGCAACCAGCATAGTGAAGTATGTGGCTTTCTGCTCCCGCTGCCAACTGCGCAAACGACTGACGTCACCTCCGGCTGGACTGCTTCAACCTGCACCATCTCCTGAGGCTCCTTTGGCAGTCGTTAGTATCTACCCGTATAGACCATTACCCAAATCAGCTGGCAGCAACCGATGGATGGTCACAGCTGTCGACCACTTGACACGGTACGCTGAAACAGCCGCGCTACCTTCAGGATCCGCAGCGGAGGTTGCGGACTTTTTCTTCGAAGCCATTTTTTACGGCACGGAGCCCCACATGTCCTTTTGTGTGACCGTAGCAAGATCTTTCTGTCGACAATCCTCAAAAATGTGCTCCGTGCGTCCAACATCATCCATAAGGCGACTTCCAGGTTCCACCCTCAAACTAATGGCCTCACGGAGCGCTTTCATCGGACGCTGTCCCACATGATATCAATGTACATAAACTCCGACTGCACTAATTGCGATGCCATTTCACCATTCGTGACTTTCGCATACAATACCGTTCTGCAACGAACTACGGGGTACCCAACATTTTTTTCTCCTGTGTGGCAATAAACTCATCATTCTCCTCTACATCACTTTCTTCGGTGTCCCGGTGCCCTGGTCGATATCATGGTGTGAGTAGTTCGTTTCGCGCGTAGTTCAGTGTCCCTACCGCACCCGCCTTAACACCGACACCAGTGACCAAGAGCGAAAAACTTGCTATGGTACATTCCGCCCTTTTCTGTCCACCCTGCACACAAAGTGTTCACGTGTACCCCAGTTCGCGCTCCTGGATTGTGAGAAAAGTTTAATTTCCGTTTCATCGGGCCCTATATTGGTCAGGACCGAACTTTGCCAGTGAACTGTCGCGCCTCTTCATGCTTATATATATATATATATATACATATATATATATATATATATATATACGTAAGTGTCTGTGCGTGTGTGTGTGGCCAAAAGATGTGTTGGATCCATTGATGCAAGTGCTTGAATAATAAGACGCACGTAACGAAAAAATTGCCCCGTTTGTTCCGGAGTTCCAACTAAACATCGAAACAGTCAAATGTTTCCGCCCGAATAACGAAACAGATAAACTGAGGCAAAAGTCTAAACTGATAAAGCTTAGCTTCGAGCACACAATAATAAAATTTTACTTATAACTAGAGTTCCCGTTTCTTGCTATAATGCTGAAAATTCGCGTACATTGTTTAGCTTGTTATATGCAGCCAAACATTTACAAGTTCTTTATTCCCTCAACATTTTACTCTAAGAGAACTGGGATCCGCATTTATTATTGTTTTTTGCATCCAGCATCTTTTTCATTAAAGCTGGTTTACTAACTGCAGGTGCCGAAACAAATATTGGAATTCCATATTGCATGTGCATCGAACACACGGAATAAAGAAGGTATTAACTACTAGTCTAGCCACAGCAACAGTGTAATACGGCGATGTGACTATGCACAAGTTCAGAGTGAAAAAAATATGATCGCATCATTGAAATAATGCGCGTACTCCAGCAAAAGCAAGCGTCGTGCGGTGATGTTTCAGGACAACATTTATTTGGGCTAGATAGTGCATGCTTGAATTAGGAAGGAACACCGCCAACTAAGACGACCACGAGAACGACACAGGACAAGCGCCATGTCCTGTGTCGTTCTCGTGATCGTCTTAGTTGGCGCTGTTCCTTCCCAATTAGAAAACATGCGTGATCTAAATACGCGTGGATTATACCAGAATAAGAAGGTCCAACACAAATAACATAACCTATAATAAAATAATAATAATAAATTTGACCCAACAATTTGTGGTGGAACTCACTTCACGCTGACTGACGACGGTAATGCGTTTACCATTGAATCAATATTGTGAAAGAACGTAATGCTACCGACGAAATCACCTGTGCATGAGCTACATAATGCAACGGGATTCTTCTTTCGAGCTTCCCTAGGAACAGTTAGGGCCATGTAGTTTCGCCGGCTCGAAGCCTGCGTGTGGTCTCCGATTACATGGCATACCTGGACATGCGAATGCTGACAATTGTTTGATGGTTGACGCTCAACCAGGGGCACGTACTCAGTGACCCAAGTTGGCAAGAGGTCCATTGAAGAACGGCACATACACAGTACTTTTAAGACACCTCTCGAGAAAACGTTGGTGTGGAAGGCGTCTATTCACAACCGGCATATGGGAATAAATTTGTGTTTCTTGCGCGTCTCCTTGCTGTCCTTGAAGAACCAATGTGACCTGGCTTGGATTCCGCTCAAGACTTGAGAAATTCAAGGGACATTTTTTCGTCATTGCAGAGCGGCACATTCCCCCTGGCACATACCTATCTGCTCTAGTAGGCGTCAAAGACGTGCGTTCAACAGCGGCACATACCTACTGGCATATACCCATTCACCCAAGATTGAATCAAAGAGTTTCATTGAAGAGCGGCAGCACAGACTGAGTTGCAGATGCCTAGTGCTCCAAGTCGGTGTCAATGAGCATCCGCTAACCGCGGTTCATCCCCAGTACCGCATCTACGGTGACCCATGTCGGCGTGCAAGAGGTACGCTGAATACCTCTACCTTTGTACACATTGTCAAGTACTCAATGACCCCAGTTATTCCGATTGTTCGTTCTGAATCCTGTTCCCTTCACACCGATGGTAGCCCAATGTGCTAAGCCAGGGACCCCAGTAGGTGCGCAAATAAATCAGTTCGTAGATACAAACACACATACAAACATACCTCCAATAAAGTGAATAAAATACCCTAAGAATTCTAGCGCATTGAAATATTTATTAAATTGCGAGAGTAAACTTTCGCCAACTGGTAAGCCCTTGTCACCTTTTATTCTTCAGTATCTCCTCGTCCATTGTCGTTACTTTACACTTCCATGCACGCACAACACACTGGTATCAAATTTGATGCTCCTAAGGCAATCCTTTAGATCATCGGTAACCATTCCACACGCTGAGTGGGCTAAGCGGGACATCGTGTTTCTTTAGCATACGCATGAGTAAAACTGGCGCTGTTGCATCTCGTTCACAACGAGATGTGGCTGCTGCGTTGGCTAATCGCCTGCCGCAGCAGCAGAGCCACTGCGGCAGGCTATTTTTAATATTATGTGGGTACAGAACTGCAACAAATCACACGCAAAAATCACTAGATTGATACGACCCTACGTATACCGTCAATAAATTCACCCTGTTCATCCACTGGATTGGCGGAAGCGCCGAGAATGCCAGGACATGGAGTCAGTGGCTCCCCTATAACTGGGTATTGCACACCCCATGCCACCCCCCTTCTCATGCTTAAATTATGGGGTTTTACGTGCCAAAACCACTTTCTGATTATGAGGCACACCGTAGTGGAGGACTCCGGAAATTTCGACCACCTGGGGTTCTTTCACGTGCACCTAAATCTGAGTGCACGGGTGTTTTCACATTTGGCCCCATCGAAATGCGGCCGCCGTGGCCGGGATTCGATCCCGCAACCTCGTGCTGAGCAGACCAACACCATAGCCGATGAGCAACCACGGCGGGTCCCCTTTCCCTGCTTACAATTTTCGTAAAGCTCAAAACAAAACGGACGCTAATAAGACAAAAGAAATTGCACATAAACTACTAGCGATAATCTTCAATGTAAGCGAATAGCCCGACTGAATGATTGAGCGGACGAACATGTGACCGGGAGAGAGAGGGTGAGACCACATGCTAACCTTGTCGAATCGGAGCACCTACCACCGATCAACCACAAAAACGGCTTAAAATGAGAAATAAACCTATTCGCTTCAAAAAGTTGTCCAGAAACGATTGACGCTCATCGTCAATACAAGTGAATGGTCCGGAGGAAAGAATGAACGAATGAGCGAACGAGAGCAAAAGAGCAAGCGTACGAACGAGCAAACGATAGAGAGAGTGAGCGAAGGAACATTCACTTTGCCGAGGCCGACCACCGACCATAGACCAACATGAAAGCGCCTAAAATAGCCAAGGAAAGCTAATCGCTTTAAAGGTAAAGAACTCCTTGGAATGTCCGTTAAAGTGTGACCATGACTTTTAGGGGATCTTTACCTAATGGCAGCGCAGATAGGCTGGAAGCCGTCTGTTATCTTGAACTTTGCTTTTACTGGCACCTGTCAATTAAGGCCGCATTCTGCGGGCAAAATTGGTGTTCTTTGTCTGGCAGTATTTTCATTCAAATGAAGCATTCTAAAGCATAGGTACAATGAGGCTGTATTCTAGTGACCGGCTTTCAAGTTTTCTAAGTGAAACCAACATTGTTGCTGTTGGTTTCATTTCAGTGAGGCCCTTAATATCACAAGCAACCAAACGGTACTGAAACAAATTATGTAGATTTACGCGCCAAAAGGACCATCTTATCATAGGCATGCCATAGTGGGGGACTCCAGAAATTTGAGCCATCTGGGGTTCTTTAACATGCACCTACGTGTAAGCACGCGGGTGTCTTTGCATTTCGCGCCCATCTAAATGCAGCCGCTGCGCCAGGGATCCGATCCTGCGACCTTGTGCTTAACAGCCCAAAACTATAGCCAGTAAGAAACCACGGCGGGTTGGAAAGGAACTGATTACGAATGCATCTACTTAGAACATATATATTCGCCATTAGATAATCATTTCGCTATCTTCTGAAGAACATGCATCAAAATAATTCTAATCACGTTATATAATACAAATATCAACTAAGAAGATATGTTAACGTGCATTTTGTACCATCTATGGCATTTCTTATGCCTTCATTAGAAGCATATTTGAAATGATTACTTACTATTTCCATGCCAAAACAAAGCCAACAGGCATATCACATAAGTAGGACGACACTGAGTTTTCATTTCTTCTAGGTTGAGACCCCTAGGTGCGATTCTGGGAAATAACACAGGTGCTAATATTTATTTGCACTTATGAAGTGAAGCACTCCTGGAGCGCTTGGTAGAGAAATGAAAATATGATAATGAGGGCATATGTTATTTTTCAGCAGAATATAGCATACCTTCATACTTTTTCGGGCAGGAGCGCAACAACTAATAAGGAGTAATTTAGAAAATGCGTTTTGTTTCCAAGTACGCAGGCAGCCATACCACATCTGCCACTGACGAATGCTTATTGCGCGCATTTTACAATGTGCGCGTAACCACAGCCATAGAAATCGACATTACTTCAGGCTTCCCTTGAAGCATTGGCGTCGTGCTGTTAAACGTGACAACACTACATATACCTATCTTCCATACTCAAAACATGCCAACGAATGTATCTACAAGTGATCACAGATCAAATGGCTCGAACCTGCTTTTTACGTAGTTAGTGCTCAACATCACACATTCTAAGCCAGTGCCCTGCATTCTTTAATGAGTTATATAAAGCCACCTGCATCAACGTTTCATCTATGGTTCATCAGTAGCTGCGTTTCCTGGATGCCGTACTCAGCATGCATCATCGGTTTATTTCTATACATAGTTATAAAACGTTGATGAAGATCACCTGGGCCCATAGTAAGCTGCCGGTTCTGGGCACATGCAAATTGTTATAAAACAGCATTGCAACTGAGGCTAAGAGAATGTGACGTGTAAGTACAGATTCTGTTAACATTGTTGTTAACAATGTAAACGCAGTAATAATAAAATGGTTACATCACAGGAGTAAAACCAACATTACTAAATATCAGATAATATTACGCTATTAAAACATCATACCAGAAATAAAGGACATTTCGTTCAGTTTCCTTTTTTTGCCACTATGTGGCGTATCAACCTTAAAGAATTCGAAAATTGCGCCATGACGTATGCCATGACGCAGAACTAAAAATAAACAAAAAAAGAAGCACACCCTGTGACTTTTGCTTCTCCTCGTCACAGTAAAATGAGGGCTCTTATGTATCAGCGTTATCTCGAAGACGGCCAGCTACTTGCGATAGTGAAAACGAATCGAAGATTTTGCTAGACACCTGGTCACAGGGGTGAATCTGCGCATCGCTGCCATTGGCTGTTTTCAAGCAGACGCTATTTCGACGCTAGCGCCAAGGTCCCCTTCAGTTACGGCCCTGATAGCAGGGCGATGAAGAAGCAAAATGGCGGCGCACACGATTGTTTACGTTGTCATGGCAACAGGAACAGCAGCCACGCGGCGCCTCCTCTCCCAAACGTTTTTCTTTGTTTTTATTATGCCAACCCGCTCCGCTCCCTTTCCCCCATGACACGTACGCCGCTTACTTTTTGTTTTTACCTGTACGTGGCGCGTTATTTTCTTATCGCCAGCTCGCAAAAATTGCACGTGCAACGCCGTGCATTGGCATTGCTGGGGAGCTGGCGCGTGGTGCGCCATGGGCTATGCGTTGGCACGCACGCAGTCTTGCCCATACTTATATTATACCATCATGTGCCGGCACAAAAAAAAAAAAATTCCACTTCCAACACCACAGATCTTTGGTCTCGCTTTATTGACTTCGTTCCGAAAACAAAGATTTTTGTTATACCGTGGTGTGATACACGCTCAAAAAATGAGCAAACGTGAAAGGTGCATGACATATAGAAGAGTACTACACACAAAAGTTCACAGACAGTGAAATAACAAAACAAGCGCTAGAGAACGCGAAGGCCGTTTCATGTACACCCACATATAAAAAAAACAAGATTTTTATATTACGCCCTCAAGAGCTAAATGTAGACGAGCTTCTGTTATATGCACTAAGATATTGCAGAAAATTGGACGACGTGTATGACATAGTCATGACAACTATAGAAAGGGAAAACTCACTCGTAATGGCGAAAACAATGACACGCAAAATACCTAAAAAATAGAAAAAGATGCCAACATTCTTTTATTGACTGCCACAGCAAGAAAAGAGCTTACTGATAAACACGCACGAAAGTATGTGAAATAGGAGACATGTTCATTACTACTGAACAAAATGAAAAAGACATGGCAGAACAAAAATAACATTTTACTAAAAACTGAAATACACATTATCACATTATTTTGCACTTTGCCACAACTTGAGTAACGGAGGCAAGGGGCAACAGAAGGTAGTCTGTTTTTGCAGCAACACGTATAAAATATTCGCAGAAAAGCCTATTCGTCAATCAAAGACTAGGTAAAATAAGCCAACAACACGACTTTTCTTTCGCCCCGAATGCAATGCTGAGCAGTAAAATTACGTCACTTAAGGCCCTAGGTCGCACCTACTGGGCTTTCCTTTGTATAATAAACACGAACTGCAAAAATCTGCATGTAGGACACTTGCAATGCTCATGCTTTCCAGAAGAAAAAGAAGCGTATCATGCCTGCACATGAAGGCTGTTCGCGCGGTTTTCCCATCGGCGATTACTGAGATAATACACAAACACGAACAGTAATTTTTCAGCTGTTAGTACGCTTGTAGAACGTTAGTACGTTTGTAGAACGTGACACACAGAAAAAGCACTGAGGGCGGGATGGAAAGCTGGGAAAGTTACCCAAGTTGCAGAATTGACTCGGCAAAGATAAACACAAGTCATAGGCCAGGTGACATTGAGGAGGAACATCTATTTTTCAGCTTTCGCTACCGGCATGAGGGAAGTGTAGCACAATCAAGGCGCAACGACGTCCGGAGGCTCATGGAGCACATACATAGGGCTGTGTTCATGTACATGCACCTTGTGATGCCCTCGGGTCTGCGCGCTCCCCTCTTGTCTTTAGGCAACCGGAACAACCTTGCAGGGCTTGTTTTTGAGATATTCGTGAACCACTGCAGGATACACGAGCGCTACGATTCTTGAAACGGGGGAAGCATCGCGGAGCACAAGCACACACCTATCGAGGACCACGAAACTGACGAAACTACCCACGCCGGTCAAGGCACAGCAGCGCACGCTTCCTGATAACTGCAGATAACGGAACATGAAACGCCATGCAGCGAGCTAAGCTAGCGCTGGGCCGGCGGGGCTGCACGGCGCGCGCGCGGAGACAGTCGAAGGTGACGGAGTTGCGAGGGAGTTACGAGGAAGGGCGAGGGGAGAGGAGTTGGGAAGGGAAGGGCTCGACCATAGAGTTTCATATTAGTATACCTAGAGGGAAATCTGGCGCTGCAATTGTTCAACCATCATGGGAATGATGGGAAGTACAGGCTTCGGATTGGCGTTCTATTGACTGGCGAACTAGCCTACAAGTATTTTTTTGGCAGTTTTGGTTTAGCTTCAAGCGCACTTGCTGTAGCCTGCAGTGGGACAGTGCAACGCAAAACTCTCTGCCTTTGTTATGTTGCTCGAAGTGGCGAGAGCGCGCTGGGCCAGCGACTGGGACGATGTATGTGTCGCGGTGTGGCCTCGAAGCCCTGACGACAAAGCGACGGCATCGTAAACGTTGAACGAACATGTTTTGAGCGTTTGGACCTTGGTTTGTTAAGTGTGTTAGGTTGGCACTGTACCGTTACGTCCTTTATGAAACTTCAGAATAGGAAAAAGAAGGCACTACTGATACAAGACATATACAGTTGTACTTCTAGTGGCTTGACAATCAAATTTTATTGAGGGCTTCATTATGCATTGCTCGTTTATGTGCTCATTGAAATGCGTGTTTTAGGTCTTTGAGAACACAAACTTACTTGTGGTATGAAATGTTGCTGCTCCTTGCTGTAGTCTAGTGTCGCAAAATGGGTAACTGCAAAGCCACGCCATAACGCTTCGGAAGCGGTACGTCAATATAAAATATGATGAAGCATATTGGTAGGAGGACACTAGCGTCCTAGGTAGCACTGCAGCAGATGTGCTTAAAAGTATGTGAAGACGTTCAGCAATCGTGACAGCCGACGCAGCCTTTCGAAAGAGCGAGAGAGAGTTAGCAAGTGCCTGTCGTCTGCGAGAAAAGTCTCGCGTTTGCAGCGAGCAGGCCTCGTAGCAGACGACACTTGTAGCATTCCACTCAAGGGCGCAACACTTTCTCACAATAGAACATTTTTATTTCCATAAATACTTGATGAGCATTTTTATAGAAGTACATGCATGGTTGTTATTGCTGTTGCAAAAATAAATAAATAATTATTCCTTGTGGTTAAATCGGGAACAGAATCGCACAAGTATGCATACCCTGGTGTGTCCTGGTGAAAAACAATAGTAAACCATGCTTCCATCTCAAAGTCATACAAAGTTTATGTAGCGTCTTGTACATTATATAACATACTACAGAAATAAAATTAGATTTCACGCGATAATATTTGAGTATAGCTTTGTTTACTGCGCCACAAGCAAACGCCACTAGTCTAAAGATGGAAGTTAATACGAAGCCTGCACTTCCCATCATTCCCATGTAGGTTGAGGCAGCGCTCATGAGAACCCCCGTAGACACTAGCGCCACATTTCCCTCTAGGTATTTATTTAGAAACTCTATGGGCTCGGCCAACTCGATCGGCACGCGTGCGCGCGGCGATCTACGAGGCCATGCAAGAGAAACGGATTTTTGGGATGCGCCCTCCGCATAGATGGCGCCAATTACCTCTGCCACCGAAGCCGGGGAGCTTCCCACCGCGGACCTGGCCCGATAGCTGTCCTCATTTCAGACAGATGTATGGCCCAGATGGCTGATGCCGCGAAGTTTCCGTGGAATGCTTTTCTTGAGCGGTTCTTGTTATTTCAGCAACAGAATGGCCACATGCATGCACATACGCCAGGTTTGTGTTTTATCGTTTTCCTATAAAACCGGCACGATCAATTGTTTAAGAGGAAGATATAACCCGGGCCTACCTCGGACGCCGCCTACTCAAGTGCACGCAAAACGCAGGAATGCTTTATTAGAAAACCGCCGAACCTATTGGAAATAAATTTGTTGCATTTAATAGAGAAAGTTAAATTACAGTGACTTCCGTGAAGGAAATTTTGATTTACGTACACCGCAATGTTTTCTTCAAGAATTCAAGAAAATTGGTAAAATTCAAATGCATAGAAGCACAAAGCTCACAAACCAGCAACTAAGCCATGAAATACAAATACACATTTCAATAGGCTTCATCCGTTGGAGCATCATAAGCAAATAAATTTATGCATGAATTCCCAACTTATGTGAATTTGTTATAATGTTTGCAAACCTTTTGCAAATGAAACATACACTATGCGACACGTTGTATGATAAGTTTTTTTTCTCCTGTCTTTTGTCTTCTCCCCACGCTACCACTACTGTGTGCGGGTGGCTGGAGCTTTGTCACGCTGCAAAAGTGCAGCTTTTTTCTCCAACCAGCTTTCTCTTTCGCTATACATAGCGCGAAAAATAAACTTGCTTGCTTGATTGATTGATTGATTGATTGATCGATTGATTGACATATTGGTGGTATATTTCAGGATGGCGTATGATATTGTAACGTAGTGGTGCCGGTAAAGAAAGCAGAGAAACTGAACGACTAAACTAGCATTTTATTGGGCGAACCTGTGATTTCAAAAACAGATTTTACCCAATATGAACTGCGATAGCGAAGAAAACGGGGGGCGATCGCCGAAAACCTGATATGTCGGTCAAGCGTGTCGACTTTTATCTATGAGTCATGGAAGTTTCCAAAATAATCACTTTTGCACGCATGTCTTCCAAAAAGTTCTACGGAATTCGCGTCGCATATCCAATCAGATTACACAAGGTTCGGGGACAACAGACACCAAATAAATGCAACGATAACATTCGAGGAACTTCCGATACATGCAGGTGGGTCCTGCTCTGAGCGATAACATTTAGCATTTGTTGCCCTGTGAGAGGTGGTCACCCGAAAAAGATCAACTACACTTGTCATTGCCCCCTTCTCAGAAAGCATCGTCAAGATGATACAAACATAACAGGAGAGCGAAAAGCAACAGCACACTGACTAAATAAAACAAAACAACAATGAAACGAAGTCCAAAGTAACACAATAAAGAAGGAAAGTCCAAAGTTCAGCTATACGAAATGCCAGATTTCCTTAGTGCTGTACCAGTGGTTTAAGTAACAAAACATGAGCTATTTAAGGGCGTAGGTGACAGTGAAATGCCGCCTGGCACTGCCTCATAGTAAAGGGCGCCAATGCGGCGGATGATTTTGTAGGGTACGAAATAGCGGCTTAAGAACTTCTCACTATGTCCTCGTCGGCGTATCGGGGTCCAAATCGAAACATGGTCGCCAGCCGCATATTCAACGTATTCTCGTCAACGTTTCTAGTGCCGGCTATCGCTGCTCTGCTGAGTTTTGATGCGCAGGCGGACGAGTAGTCGGGCTTCTTTGGCGTGCTGGAAGTTGGCGGCTACATCTAGATCCTCTTCGTCGGTGACATGCGGCAGCACGGCGCCGAAAGCTGTCGTCGAGTACCTGCCGCAAACCAGCTTTAACGGCGGGATCTGTGTTGTTTCTTACACCGCCGTCTTGTAAGGGAAGGTTACGTACGGCAGGACTGCATCCCACGTCTTTTCCTTGATGCCGACGTACAGTGATAGCATGTCTGCGGGGGTCTTGTTCAAGAGCTCCATAAGACCATTCGTATGTGCGTGGTAGGCAGTTGTCCTCCTGTGCCTTGCCTAGCTGTATTGCAGAATGTATTGGGTTAGCTGTGGTGTAAAGGCCGCTCCTTTGTCCGCGATAAGGACTTCTGGGGCACCATGTCGCAGCAGCATATTCTCGACGAACTTCACCACTTCGGCTACGCTACCTTCCGGCAGAGTTTTCGTTACATAAAAGCTGGTGAAGTAGTCTGTCGGCTCGACGATTCGCTTATTTCCGGATGTTGACGTCGGAAAGGGTCCCAACCAATCCCCCTCAATCCGCTGAAATGGTCGACAAGGGCGCTCGATCAGCAGTAGTAATCCCGCTGGACTTGTCGGTGGTGTCTTGCGTCGTTGACAATCTCGGCTTGTCTTGACGGCCAGTAACATCTTTCCTGTATCCTTGATAGCGCTCAGGAAAATCCGAGGTACCCAGCGGTCCGATCGTCATGTAGAGCGTGCAGTACTTCGACAACAAGAACGTAGTTGGCGTAGACTGGTGAGAAGTTATTTACGAGTAGGTTGTTTTGAAGAAAGGGGACGCCAAAGACTTGGAAAATTATAAGCCAATCAGCTTACTGCGCATTGCCTACAAAGCATTTACTAAGGTAATCACATATAGAATGAGGAACACATTAGACTTCTGTCAACCAAAGGACCAGGCAGGATTCCGTAAATGCTACTCAACAATAGACCATATTCACACTATCAATCAGGTGATAGAGAAATGTGCGGAATATAACCAACTCTTATATATAGCTTTCATTGATTACGAGAAACCGTTAAATTCAGTCGAAACCTCAGTACTGATGGAGGCATTACGGAATCAGGATTTAGAGAGCCGTATGTAAAAATATTGAAAGATATCTATAGCGGCTCCACAGCCACCGTAGTCCTCCATAATGAAAGCAACAAAACCCAATAAAGAAAGCCGTCAGGCAGGAAGATACGATCTCTACAATGCTATTCACAGCGAGTTTACAGGACGTATTCAGAAACCTGGATTGGGAAGAATTGGGGATAAGAGTTAATGGAGAATACCTTAGTAACTTGCGATTCGCTGATGATACTGCCTTGCTTAGTAACTCAGGGGACCAATTGCAATGCATGCTCACTGACCTGGAGAGGCAGAGCAGAAGGGTGAGTCTAAAAATTAATCTGCAGAAAACTAAAGTAATGTGTAACAGTCTCGGAAGAAAACAGCAGTTTACGATAGGTAGCGAGGCACTGGAAGTGGTAAGGGAATACATCTACTTAGGACAGGTAGTTACCGCGGACCGGCATCATGAGAAAATAATCAGAAGAATAAGAATGGGCTGGGGTGCGTTTGGCAGGTATTTTCAGATAATTAACAGCAGGTTGCCAATTTCCTTGAAGATAAAAGTGTATAACAGCTGAGTCTTACCAATACTCACGCACAGGGCAGAAACGTGGAGGCTTACGAAAAGGGTTCTACTTAAATTGAGGACGACGCCACGAGCTATGGGAAGAGGAATGATGGGTGTAACGCTAAGGGATAAAAAAAGAGCAGATTGGGTGAGGGAACAAACGTGAGTTAATGACATCTTAGTTGAAATCAAGAAAAAGAAATAGGCATCGGCAGGACATGTAGTGAGGAGGGAAGATAACCGATGGTCATTAAGGGTTACGATCTGGATTTCAAGGGAAGGGAAGCGTAGCAGGGGGCGGCAGAAAGTTAGGTGGACGGATGAGATGAAGAAGTTCGCAGGGACAACATGGCCACAATTAGTACACAACCGGTGTAGTTGGAGGAGTATGGGAGAGGCCTTTGCCCTACAGTTGGCGTTAACAGGCTGATGATGATGATGATGATGATGATGATGAGGAGGATGATGATGATGATGATTTGAAGCGAATAAGAATGCAATCCTCGGAAAAATGCCTAGGGGCAACAGCGGTGGTTTCTTCGAAGTATTTGACAAGGCTTTTTTAGCTCCGGGTCTCCTCATCGCTGTTCAGCGATGTCTTCCGGACTTATTATTCCAAGGAAAGTGTCGCGTCGTCACTGCCCCACGGCGGCGGGTCGATGGGGGCAAGTGGTAGGCACTCGTCATCAGATTGTTTTCGTCCGGACTTGTAGACTACTGTGACGTCATATTCTTTCAATCTGTCGCTCCACCACACCAGGTGTCCTGAAGGGTCTCTTAAGTTTGCTTGCCAACACAACGCGTGATGGTCGCTGACCTCTTTCAACGGCCTGCCACGTAGGAAACTGGCGACGACACTCACGGCATCGTTACACTGGCGACGAGTACCCACGGGTCGTCCCACGCCGCCGCGAGCGGCGAAACACCACCCCCCCGTTGCTGCCGTCATGCCACTGTACGGAAGGCTCGACCCGTTCGGGGGTGATGGGTCCGCCTGACCAGTTTACGAGGAAGAAGTCGACGTGTCCTTCCGGGCAAACGACACACCCGAGGCCAAACAGCGAGACATTTTCTTGGCCAGCTGCGTGACCCGCGTCTACAGTCTCCTGCTCGACCTTCTCAAGACAGCGACGCCGCATGTTAAGACGCTGGGTGAGCTGCTCGCCATGCTGCGTTCTCACTTCAACCCACAACCATCCACAACATAGGAGCGTTTCCGCTTCAACAACAGGAGAGGCCGGAAACGAGAGACCCTCGAGCAGTTCGTTGCTGCACTACGAGGGTTAGCGAGTGCCTGCGTTTTGGGGGACCAGCTGCACTCGCTGCTCCGAGACCGTTTCGTCGGCGGCGACAACAACACTGCCATGCAGACGCGACTCCTAGAGCTTCCCGACCCCTCGCTGGTCGACGCCGTGAAAGCAGCGCTGGCAATGGAAGCTGCCGCGAAGGACGCCGGCGAGATTGCCCGTGTGTCTGGCTCACCGTCGGTGGAAGCGGCGGTAAAAGAGTTTGCAAAAAGGGCACCAAACCGAAACATGCGTCTTTCCCTAGAGTTGCATTATATTCTAACTATGACGCACACTAGCAATCGAAATCATGCAAATTTGCCACCTGTGTGAGCCAGGTGTACCCGACACGTCATATGGCATTCCTACGTAAATTTTTGTCGCTTTCCACCTCATCTTGTGGAAACGAAAATGTTAATCATACAATTTTTTGAAGTCGTTGCTACGTTTCATTTCACCATGTTCCCTCCCTACTCGACAGCATTAACCCAGACCAGAAATTCTATACCTTCTTTATAACACTCTCTCTGAGCAGCACTAACACCACCTGCGCAATTGACCTAGGTCGTCAGTACAGAAATTATATTGACTACTTACTAGCAGCTAACATATGAACAAGCTGTAATTATTGTGAAACGATCCGTGATGTGGATTCTGGGCGTATTATCACCCACAAAGGGAAGAAGTACGTATTCGAGTGCGAAAGTAAAAAAAAGCAGCTCTACCTACGCGTTACTTCCTTGATCTGGCTCTCAGGAATGAATTTAATGATTTGGATCTTGTTAACCTGGTGCTAGCCGAGGGCTGGAACGATATGAAAAAGATTTGCCAAGGAAGCGGAAGGATATATTTTTAGAAAGGAAAAAAAGAAGGAAAACTTCGTTGCTCTCAGGGAAAGCAGCTAACAGAGCACAACAAACGTGGATGGCTAAAGTGAAGGGTGACGCTGCATATCCAAGAACACAAATTGCCAAGTGTCAAAAAGAAACAATATCTAGAGCGAGGAATGGTTAATAGCACATTATAAACAAGTCGAGGAAGGCAATTCGAAAGGGAGAAGAGACCTGTTCAACAAAGTTAACAAAGTTACATGTGTATTTCAACCTAAATATAATGCAGCCATTAACAAGCAAGGTAAGCATCTGACAATGTTGAAAAATATAGAGAAAAAATGAAAGCGATACACAGAAAATTTGCTTCTAAAGAAAGAGTTGGAGGAAGAGTACTGCGTAGATATTCAATATGAGCTAGAACCAACAGTTTTAGAGGACGAAATCTAATCTGCTTTGTAGCAATTACCTGAAGAGAAAGCAAGCTGACCAGATACCATCCGTCTTGATATTGTTGAGCAGACTGAAGCATAATCTACAAAAGTCTTCACGTATTTATGTTAAGAAATTTTGTGCACAGCAGATTCACCATTAGGTTGGAAGAGATGCAAGAAAATGTTCAGACTGCAAAGCAATTGCCTTATTTTCTTCAAGTAGCTAATGTAGTCCTCTAAATAACAGATAGAAAGGTACAGCCATATTTGGAAAGTGAGATTGCAATAGCACAAGTAGTTAAAAAAAGTTCACAGCAAGCAGTGTCCTGGATCCACACCGCGAACGTGAGTTACAGATGGAAACTTTAAAAGAATACCGAAACTTTTGTACTTCTGTTTCATCCACTACAGCAAAGCACTTGATCCAGTTGACCGCTCCAAGCTCGTTGTTTATCTTAGGAAAATACGAATTCTTGAAAGCAACATAACTTCACTAAGGAACCTTCACACGAGACACAAATAGCTTTTTAATATGAATGTTGCAAGCGCTGACTGGTCCGAGTTCCGAAAAGGTGTCAGGCAAGGTTTGATTCTGTCGCTAAGTTTATTTAGTTTATACGCAGAATACCTGTACTCAAAGACTGATTTGAAAGAGAGTGATGTAGAATAGAAAATTTCAGGAAATAAGCCAACAAATTTACGATATGCCGACTACGCTACTATAGCAGCAGGAAGTGCAAACGGCTTAAATATCTTCATCCTTAAGGTAAAAAAAAAAAAGCGAAACAGCTGCACCTTCTCAAAATTTTATCAGGACTAAAGTTATGCAAATAAGTAAAGAACAGCCGATTCAATGTTTTCCCGACGGCTATCTTTTAGGATCGCGAATAGAAAAGAATGGCAGCTCTATAAAAAAAATTCACGAATAATATTACTAGGAAAGAGAGCAGTCCGTGCAATCTTAAAGATTACGACAGATAGATATTTTCGAAATAAAAGAAAAAATATGTCCTCTTAACGGTACAGGTTTTCAGGTAGCGATGTGCAGGTATGAATCAAGCACCTTAGGAAAATATCAAAGAAACTTGGCTCTTTCAGCTTCGCCGCTGCTGTGGAGTGATGAAAATTTTATGGTCTGGCCGAACGAGCCAAGCTCGGTCACAAGTGAGATTGCACCTACATCGCTCTAAAATGAAAAGATCTCGAAACTAAAAAAATATTTTTGGTCATGCCACGTGAGTATGACATGAAGAAGAAGGCAAGCGGGCTCAGTTAAACGAAAATAATGACAGCTAAACTGGAAGACAAGAGGAAACGCCACAGCACGAGATGGAATACTTTAGCACACAGGAAAGCGTCTCAGTGAGCTTAGAGAATTTGTGTTAAGCGGATCTAAATGACATTCATACATTCGTGGAGTCACCAAGAGTCGACTTCGAATCGACGGGGAATCACAAGTATGTGCACCTGCTTACAATGAAGCCTTTGTTGAAGATAGTGTCTGTGTTTCTCGACTTGGTAGTTCTCGTTGTAAATACCGTTATGCAATGTGAAGGACCTCATTGTTGTTTTTCTTGCGGAAACCGTGTTATCACTGTGTAGGAAAACATCGGTAGAATAACGAATTGATACAAAAAGAGGTGAACTGCTCCAGTAGATAACGTAAGTGTCCTACGAATGATGAATAGCTTATGGTGTGTGGTAACTGTAACGTGATCAAGGCGCTTGTTCTAGCCGAGGTCGCGTGTTATGCAAGGTGTAAACTATTTATACACTGTCACTTCGACAAAAACGTGCTCTTGATGTTGTATTGATTGAACTTACGAGCTACCTTAGGAGTAATTCTCATTTGATACTATATTTTAAGGTTTAAGAGCGTTCCCATTTTTCACCATGCGATGGCTGTCTTCAAACACGTTTTCAGAGCTGTCGACTGGATACATTATTAAGTTCACTGTATAGAACGCAGCCATCGACGTATAGCTTAATTTTAGCAGGGACCTCATCAGCGATACCTTTTATGTATATGTGATGTGTGGTGCACGACGTGGTGCGGTGATCGGGACGGTCGAGAGCAGACGACGCTGAGTGCACACGCGCCGAGGTGGAAGAAGGAAAACAACGACGACGAAGAGCGTCCGGCACGAGAACGCGCGGCGCAGGAAAGACAACAAAAAAGAAAAAAGCAACCAATTAGAAAAGACCACGGGGCGTCGGACAGCCAATCCGAGAATGCCAAATCGGCCAGACCACAAGAAAAAGCGTGGTGCGCTGGCAGAAGGAGGGGACACGCAAGAGGACACGCAGAGAGACGCCGGGGAGACGCCAGGAGAGTCCCAGGAAACCACGGCAGGAGGAGGTCAACCACCGGAGCGGGCGTTGAAGACGGGCCGTCGGGTTCCGGACCCGAGCCCACCAGGACTTCACCCGACCGGGGCCTCCTGCCAACCTGTTCCTGTGCGTCGCCCGTCTACCTGAGCGTGCCGTCAGCTCCTCGAGGCCGGTGAGCTTTTGCGCCAGTGGGCAGGACGAGAACAGTCGGGCTTCGGGCCCGAGTTCTACCTCCAGCTGCCCGGCCAGAACGCCACCCCGTCTGCCGTGCCGCCTGCTGCTCGACGCCGGCGTTCGAGCTTTTGCGCCAGTGGGCGAGACGAGAACAGTCGGGCTACGGGCCCGAGTTCTACGCCAGCTGCCCGGCCAGATCGCCGACGCCGTCTACTCGCGCCACCAAGCCGCCTACTTTACCTCGCCTAGCCAGAGCTGGCGCGCTCCGGTCGCCCGGTCGGTCAGCTTACACCGCGACCTATGGTGAGACCGGCACCACTCTTTTCGCCAGCTTGTCGCCGCGTCGCCGCGTCGAGACTGTGACGCGTCCGCGCCCTCGTGGCAAGCCCGGACTCACGCACTCGTTAACCTCATGCAAGCCCTATGTGTGTTCTTCGCCGCAATGTCTTCTTGAGTGTTTATTTTAGGCATGCTTTCTATTTCTTTCTATTTGCTTTATGCCTCCTTCTAGTTTGATTAAAAGTCTTTGTGTGTGTGTTCAAACCAACGGCTTTGTCCTCAAATGGGTTTTCGGAGGCTCCGCCTAAGAGAACCAACCGAACCATTGAGCACACGAACCTTTGCCCCCATATAAGTGGGCCATCACAGTATATAAGAACAGTAGCCCAAGCTCAGAGCCCTGCACGGAACGATTACACTAAACTTTTACCCGAAACGCAATGCTGGAAAAACAAGAACGTGTTTTCACTCTGCAACGTCTGCTGAAATCCACACTATTATTTTCTAATGCCTCACTTTGCAGTTTATTTCTGCACTAGTTATCATTGTGAAACTTTATCCAAGGCTTATCGAAATCCTAAAATATTTCGTGCCTTTTATTATGTATATTTAACCGTTTCGCATAGAAGTTAATTGTCTCTGCGAATTTAGTGGTTGGGTTAAAAACGGACTCAAAATAACTGTTGTTGTGCGGCAAGAACTTTGTGCCCTTCAAGAAGTTTAGACATATGCTTATATGTTATATGTTCCAACAATTTACGAGCAGTCAAAAGTATTTAAATGGGATGGTAGTTTCTACCGCAGTGTTTCGTCCAACTTTAGTGCGGTGAGTTCAACCATCTCACTTTCCAATTTTCTGGAACTTTACGTTCCTGCAATCACTGTTTGAAATGGATGTGGAAGTACTTTGACATTATTTCTGCGTCTCTTTAAGATTGATAAGGTATGTTTTCAAGAAAATTCTTGATGAAATTGTACGCAGCTACCAAATAGTAACCTTCAAACACATGTACATATAGGCGACATGACTACAAGCAGCATGACAGATGCCGTCAAACAAACCGGGATGTTGTTGCAGTTGTAACAACAAAAAGAAAGAGATTAGAAAGGAGAACGAACAGCTAGCTTGCTTCTACATGGCAATCTCCTTTGACGTCACCCCCTTTTCCTTATGTGTCCGATTGCGCGTCGACTCTTACGTCATGGGTCGTGCGTGGTTGCCCGCCTATTTAAGGCTGTATTTAGTTTGAAGTTGTGACTAATGACGACCTCACTACGATAAACCGACCCTGTCTTTTTTCCACTAGGCAACAGCATCTCCGCTATGCCATCCCTCACTCTAGCCATGATAAGGGCTGAAAATTACCTGTTGACCATCTCAGGGAGGGGATCTATTTCCCACGAGCCTCTCCTGCATAAGCTTGGCCCCTAGACTTCAAAATTGACAAGTAATGTTCCCGCCTTTCTCCGTGGTTTGCGGCAATGTAACAACTAAATTGCCAGTGGAGCCCTTTTCAGGTCATATATAACTGCAGGACTGGGTAGGCACCTCTGTTCAAATGAACTCTTTGGCGCCGACTTGAAACGCTGGGTATGAGCCGCTCGGTCCGTGCTGGTCTTCAGTGAACCTACTTGCTGCCAACTAGGGCCATTCAGTATGTGTGAGTAAGTATTTGATGCTTTTCAATGAATGTATTTGACGCCAACTTGGGTAACTACGTATGTTGGCATCAAAGAGGTTCATTGAAGCCTAGCAAGGACAAAGTGGCACTACCCAGTGCTTAAAGTCGGCTTCAAAGTTTGAACAGCGGTAGCTACCCGGTTTCGCGTCTTACACTGACGTCGTTGCGTCGGCGTCATGTCGTGCCATGATACCGTGAAAGAGTTTCCTTTAAGAGCTGCACACGTGTACACATTGTCTCATACCTAGTCACCCAAGTTGGGCTGCGGTTGGTTTAGGATCCTGTTACATCCACACAGCAGCCCAATAGCACTAACTGTTCGACCACGGACTACCCACTGACTCAGGTTCGCTTGAAAAAGCTAAAAAGACAATTAGAGACACCAAGATACCAACATAAATAGATAACCCTCGCAAAGACCGCGTCGTTTTTACTTTCTTATTATTGTCCGTATCTTGTTTTCTGATGTTATGAACCCCAGAATGAATTGAATCCTAACCAACTGGCCCAACTTGCCGTCTTGACGAAGTAACTGAAGATTGCTAAAGCATCAAAAAAGTACGATGGGACGCAACGTCATATAGCTAAAGCCATAGAACATCAGCACAGTACGTATTCTGGTCGCTGTAGGTAATAGTGCCTTGCACCGCCGCACTTATTCGGCTGAGTACGTTTTACCGAAAAGACCAAAGATGACGCAACAAAGCGTAGCTGACGTAGTCGTGTGTTGCAACAACGACTATACATGTATACGCTAGAATTAAGGGCCAAATGTACAAAATAAACTGGGACAAATGGTGATGAGACTGGTTGTCCATGCAACTAAACAAGAGCGCGTCAACTAAAACCTTCCGGGAACTAATCATATTGGTAAGTGTCCGCCGATGACAGTGCTACACCTTGGTTTTATTTTTGGAGGTATTGAACAATGTCTAAATAAAAGAATTGCGGCAGAACCCATCTCACTCTAATTCTCGGAAGTAATGCGCTGGTAGTGAATCAATATAGTTACGCAAGGCATTGGTATCATGGAATCGAGTTACGTATAAAGCGCGTACTTAAGCGGGACTTCTCTTTCGCGCTTCCCTAAGAACACTCGGCGCCATCTAACGCTGCCGCCGCGAAGCTTGCTTGTGCGCTCCGAAATACACGACACGGTGGTTCGTACGGACGCTGAGAAACGCATCATTCGGAAACAGGCTCCTCTCCCGCGCATATTGTATTAGACGAGTTGCGCCATCTAGTGGCACTGGCAATAAGTCCGCGCGCGGCCTCTTACACGAGCAGCATCGCGAGCCGGTGCGTGCGAACGCTGGGAGTTGTTCCCTCGATTGCTACATATACAGTGGCACAATAGTAAGTGACCCCAGATGGCGACAAGTTTGTTGAAGAGTGGCACATACATTTGTGGCGTGGCTGGCTAAAGCGTTGGAGTGACAGGCGTTCATGAAAAGCAGCAGATACCTATTGCAGTTGTGGCGCAGGCTCCTAATGCATCGGGTGCTGTCCTTGAGGAACCCCTGTTATGTTGGTTAGATTCCGTGCAGCATGGGAGCAATTCGCCGTCATTGTGAGCGACATATTTCCAATTGTACACACTGATTTGTACGAGCGGGCATCAAAGACTTTCACTGAACAGCAGCACACACCTACTGATACATACTCAGCGATCTCAGTTTGTATCAAAGAGCACTATCAAAGAGGGTATCAAAATGAGGACCAGCACAGATCGATTGCCACGTACCAGTGCTTCCAGTCACTGTAAAGTGGTTTCATTGAACAGCGGTACCTGCCCAGTCCAGCATCATACAGTGACCCATGTCGGCGTGAAAAAGGTTTGTGAAAGAGGTCGCGAAAGAGGAAACCGAAACTACCTCTGGTCGACCTCCCTGCCTTACTTTGCATCTATTCTCACTCTGTAAAGTATTAGCGCGCAAGCACAGACATTTGTTGCACGCTAGCAATGTATTCATTTCTTCTTACGCAAAGACACGACTTCATATGTGATGTGGGGTATAGTTGCTTCTTTGTTGAAGGCATGAACGAGTGGGCAGCGTGAACGCTTCGCCTGTTTGAAATATCCATGCATGAGAACAGGCGTTCGCGCCGCCAACGTAACGTAATCATATTGTGATGTAGGCAAGATGTAGGCCAATAATATATATACAAAATATTTACAAAGAAAGCGACAGAAAGAGAATATGTCTGATCCGGACCACTTTCGACCGATCTCATCGTCGTGTTCATCGCTCAGCCAAACCTTGCGTTCATCCATACATCATTCGATCCCTGACATCACCCTCCGGTGGCGGATGCACCGTCCTGGCGCTTCTTACGAAGGTGAAGAGCTAGAAAGCCAATATGTCTTCAGCTGGGAAACGTGACGAACATCAGTTGGTAACGAGGAGGTGGAAAATGCAGGGCCCAGAAGTATACCCTGGTAATTTACGTCACCGAGTTGACGCAGCACCTTGTAGGGCCCGGTGTAACGTAGGAGCAGCTTCTCTGATAAGGCAAAGCAGCGGCATGGCGACCATTGTAGGACCAGAGAGCGAGGTGTGAGGTGCACACTTCTACGTTGGCTGTCATAACGGGATTCTCGGATGTCTTCCGAAGCACACAGTTGGTCGTGGGCAGGTTGACAAGCTGCGCGGGCTCGACCAACGCCGTTACTGGCGTATTCAGCAGGCTTAATGGTAACGTTGTATCCCAGTCACTGTGATCAGGTGAAATATACATAGCCAGAATCTCAGCGTTCTTCGGTTCAGGCGCTCGGTCAGTCCATTCGACTGTCATGAAAAGCGGTGGTGAGCCTATGTTCAGCGGAGCAGGCGCGAAGGATGTCATCTACCACGCGTGAGAGGAAGTACCTTCCGCGATCGGTGAGGAGCTGCTGAGGAGCGTTATGATGTGAAATGTCGTCGCTGAGGAGAAAAGATGGAAGTGGGAAAGGGCCTAAAAGGTGAAGGTACACGCGGAAGAATGGCTCTGCGCGGATATCAATATGATAGAGCTTGCCTAAAAGCAGCGCTGAAGGGCACTCGCGGCGCTGGTAGCATTCACAAGAAGTGCGCAGCGATGCACAGAACGGTACATGCCAAGCCGTGAAAACCGACGCCGTGTTTGGGTGTATGTACGCGAGACAACGAGATGACCGGCAGTTGGTACGTCATGAAGGTGGTGAAGAACGCTGGAGCGCAGATAGCGAGGTAGGACAAGCAGAAGCTCTGGAGCATCTGACGTGAGACTACGATGATACAGAACGTTGTCGTGTAGCTCAAACAGGCGAACAGAATGGTCTGGTGATGTAGAGATTAGACAGCCAATGATAAGCCGTAAAGACGAGTCTCGTGGCTGTACGAAGGGGATATCATCCAGATCAAGGTTGTACAGTACGCAGGAGTCAGTGTCAATGAGGTCGGGAGCATCGACTGGGTGGTGTGACAAGCAATCTGCGTCTTGGTGCAATTAACCGGATTTGTAATGCACAACAAACGAGTATTCTTGGCACCGTAGTGCGCAGCAGCCGAGACGTCCAGCCGGATCCTTGAGCGAGGAAACCCAACAGAGGGCATTATGGTCTGTAATCGCAGAAAAAATTTGGCCAAACAAATAAGCTCTAAATAACTCTAAAACAAATAAGCTCTAAAGCCAATATCTTGTGTTCAGTGATGCAAAAGTACCGTTCGGACGATGAAAGAAGGCGGCTGGCATACGCGATGACACGATTCTTGCCGTGCCTGTTTATGACAACGGTGCGCAGGCAATGGTGCGAAGTTCTGTAGCGGATGAGGGGTAAAAATGAGCCAGTATTGAGGTGTAGCCAGCAGACGGATGATGGCAGAGAGCGAAGCTGCTTGTTCGCGTCTCCACATGAAAGGAACGCCTTTGATCGAGAGGTCAGTGAGAGAGCACGCAATATCCGCGAAGTTTCGGGCAAAGCGACGCAAGTAGGAACATAATCCTACGAAACTCCGGGCGTCTTTGCCTGAACACAAGAGGGGAAATTCCTACACTGCTAGCACCTTGTCGGGGTCCCGAACACCGGCAACATTGACAAGGTGACCGACCATAGTTAACTGGCGCCGCCCGAAACGGCACTTGGCAGAGTTCAACTGAAGATTGGCTCGACCGAAGACGGCAAGAACGGCCGATAAACAGTTGAAGTGGCTGTCGAACGTAAGCGAATAGACAATCACATAGTCTAAATAGCATAAACTGATGGACCACTTATTTCCCCGCATAAGACAGTCCATCATACGTTCGAAAGTTGCTGAGGCATTACGCAGTCCAAACGGCATGACCTTGAATTGGTACAGGCCATCGGTATAATAAATGAAGTTTTTTCGCAGTTCATAGGGTCGACTGAAATCTGCCAATAGCAGGACCGAAGGTCTACGGGCGAAAAATATTGGGTTCTGTGAAGGCACTCGAGGGCATCATCGATGGGAGGCAATGTATAGACGTCTTTATTGGTTACTTTGTTCAAACTTCAATAATCAATGCAGAAACTCCAGCTGTCCTTCATTTTCACGAGAACGACAGAGGAGGTGCACGGGCTAAACGAAGGTTCGATTACGTCTCTTGTAATTATATTGTCGACCCCTTTCTGGAGTTTTCCTTATATCCGCTTCAGTCACGGCGTACACGTTTGTGGACGCGACTTACTTTTCCCATTACTGTGCCGTGGTTGCAAGGAATAGACAACGAACGTCGAACATTCAGTAAATTGAACATTCCTAAAGTACACCCACTTCACTTCTGAGAGACATTTATCGCTTTAGACGACTGCTTTAGTGAAGGTACTATCATGTTTGACGGACGTTTGAAGTAGGGTGTTTCGGTAGTAATTTCTAAATATGTTTTTCCCTTGTTCCAATGCTTGTGCCGAATAATTACCCTGTGCATGTACCTCGAGCGGGTGATTTAATATTTTTAATGAAGAGACGTACCATTACTGGCTGCACAATACATGAATATATAATTACTATGTAATTATCGTAGCTCTCTATGAAATGCACAATCATTCTCGTTCCGCCTTGACTTGCTTTCTATGGAGCCTCCAGCACCTTGGCATAATATTATGTAAATTTTACACATTTATAGACAGTCGAACATAATCCATGACTGAAGGGGATATGCACGGGCAAGGCTAAAAGGGACGACGGGCGGCGAGTCTGCGGTGAGCGAGATGACGAGCGACGGCTTGGAGGCGAGCGTTACTGGTGACCAGGTGGCGACGCGGATCGACTATTCATCCTTGTAGGATCATTGGCATTGCGATATTATGACTGGGTTGAAGGGGGGCCCGGTTGCTGTCCGGACGGAGGTACGGGGTAGACGGCTTTCGAGGCAGCGGGGACCATCCGGTGCCGCAGTAACGGGCGACGTGGCCGATACGGTGACAAGTAAAGCATATCGGTAGCTCGTCAGGGGTTCTCCAGAAAGCATGATCGCGGGAACACGCGGCGAATCGCTGTTCTCGATAGTATGAGGGCGGTCGCGATAAAGTTTGTGTTAGGCTTGCCACTGTGCACACAGAGTGGATGCCCATGTTGCGAGCTGCTGCCGGACAATGGCTTGGACGAATGAAGCAGTAATCGAGCTCCTCACCTACGTGAACTTGGGCAGGGGTCATGGCCTCAAGTTCGCGGGGAATAAACCGTGTCAGCTGGCCGGGTGGAACTGACGGCTGTGCTGCCGCGTTGTCTCAGCAAGAGGACGTTGCCACCATGTTGGGCAGATGGGCAAACGCATGGCCAATGCACCAGCTTTTAGCCTGCTGAAATAATTAAGCGCCACCACTCTTTGTAACCGCGTCGACTGTAGATAAATTTTTGCACATTAAAAGGATGAAGCCATCGTCGGCGATCCCTTTCAAGATATGCCCAATCTTGTCGTCCTCCGGCATCTGGCCATCGGCCTGTCGACATATCGATGAGATGTTTTCAATGTACGCGTGGTCTCTTCACGTGATGCGATCATCTTTTTATTTCTAGTTTATCTTCTGGCCAACCGGCTTCCCAAGCAAGTCTCGTAGTTTTTCTTTGCGGGTGTCCGAGCTCCCAAACTCCCCTTCGTGCTTATCGAACCATAGTTTTGCAGTGCCTTTGAGGTAGAAAATAATAATTTACAACATCAGGATAGGGTCCCATCGGTTGTTAGCATTCACGCATTCGTACTAAGCCAACAAGTCTTCAACGTCCGCTTCACCGGAACCGCAGAAAGTGCCAGAATCCCGGGGTTGCACAAGCACGACGGTTGAAGTGGCGGGCGCTGATGCTTGCGCCGCGCCTTCCCCTATTGCAGACAGATATCCAACAAGACAGTTTCTGCCGAGTTCCGTTCCAAGGCATGACGTGTCCATCACTGCCACCAAATTTTAATGGAGGCGAGATGTAGGCAAAAGATATAGTTACAAAATATTTACAAAGAAAGCTAGGGCAAGATAAGATGTCTGATCCAGCCCACGTACAAGGGACCTCATCGTTGTCTTCATCTCTCTGCCAAACCTCCTGTTCATTCATGTATCGATCGGTCTCCAGCAATATTTTTGAATTTCCCCTTCTTTGTATACTTCGAAAAAGAAAGCTATATTATGTGTGACCGTCATAACTTTAATACTTTTCTCATATTAATCCTGAATATTAAGGAAAGTATTGGCTGGTTAACGAGCTACTGCAACGCGAAAACCACACAGGGACAACCAATAACCTCCGCCGCGTCGTTCGTGCTGTGAACTATAAAATTTACAAACTCTTAAGCAACATGTTCACATTTACGTGCTGAAACGCTATATACCAAAATATTACCAGTGGCTCTAAATTACATCTAATATACCACAGATTAATTTCTACGACATAATAAAAGCAACATTCTCTTCTCACCTGTATATTCCCTTGCATATTCCGTGCTCTGGCGCTCAAGAAGTAAAATATATGTCCCGGAATACGTGCCTAAATTTAGAAATATCTGCTTCGAGCTTCTACGTCAACACAGCTATCTGTTTTCAGTTAACATGTGGGCCGTTTCTTTCCACAATGATCACATTGACTACTGTAGATTCGCATTGCTTAGAAAAAAGGGCCACTCAACCACATAGGCGCCATCACGAGGACAATAGACCATTGTTTTCTTTCAACCAAAAGTAAAAAAAAATGGCTTCGCAATTCATGCAGTATAGCTGCTACGAGTTTTCTTCTTTTTTTTTTCTACAGGAGTGCCTTCTACATAAAATAACGGTTACTTTAGGCTGATGATGATCAGAATTTAGTGGCATCCCTGTCGAATTAGGGCGGCGACAAATGGTCCGCTAACCTGTTAAGGTTAATAAGGTATGTTGAATACGCTTTTAATTCTGCCATATTTATATACCTCTCCTTAATTTTCATTGGCCTCCTCGAAACTTTTCTATCTAGATTGTGCCGCTACATGCACTCCTAGCTGATCATGTAGAATCAAAATTTTCCCTGTTTTTTCCTTCACCAATATTCTAAACATATGTTGCCTGTCTCGACTGCTGACTTTAAACGGACAGACGTACGGGCTTGCAGATCAATGGATGGATGGATGGATGGATGGATGGATGGATGGATGGATAGATGGATGGATGGATGGATGGATGGATGGATGGATGGATGGATGGATGGATGGATGGATGGATGGATGGATGGACGGATGGACGGACGGACGGACGGACGGACGGGCGGACGGACGGACGGACGGATGGACGGACGGACGGGCTGACGGACGGATGGACGGACGGATGCATGCATGCATGCATGCATGCTATGAGTGTCACTTCTGAACCGAGGTAGTTGGTTACGCAACCAAGCTCTTGTTCTTGTTTTGGCTATTCGATTACATATCTATTTTTTTAATTAAAAAATAAATATACACAAGGAGCTCCCAGTATCAAGCTTTGTGGAACACTGCTCGTAACTATGTTTTTGTACCCTTCCGTTGTTCGTGGTACGCATACTTTACGATTACGAATTTTCAATCGCCTTTTAGTAATCTGTATTGCGGAAATGTTTACTTTCTTCCTGCTATCTCTGAGCCAAAAGGCTTCAAGAAGGCTAGTGGAAAATAAACCGCCAGATGGGCGTATACGTTCACATTGTAATAAAACATGTTCTGTCGTTTCCGTAGCCTTACCGCATCAAGTCTATGCTTCTTCTTCCTTTGTGTACCCCGCGTGTACCTCGTGGCATCCTGATTTCGCTTTGAAGCTTAAACAGCTTCCCTTTGAGTTACCAATAAATATTTATTTCCTCATTTAAAGTTTATCTCTTAGGCAGTCACTCATAGCAGGTTTTTTTCCCATTGCCGCCACCCACAAAATTGCATTAGCCTTTGTGCCTTTGCATTTCGGTTCATTGTTCTCATTTGTTTACGATACCAGTCGAATAGTTAATGGGAAGCTTAGGAGTTCTTTTCCTCCACGGTCAATCAGTATCCTTCCTGTAAAAATACATGAACACTCTCGAAACCCATTCAGCTGCTTTCATTATACTCAGCCTTTCTTCTGAATTTGTTTCACTTTGACCTTCCTTCATTTCAACACTTGTCCCTCCCATATCTGCATGTTATCTTGATATCTATTATTTACCGTGAACGCCAAATTTGAGGCGTCGCATAGACCTATGGTTGCCATGGAGTCCCAATGTTACCCATGATTTTAAGCTAACAATCGCATTTCCAAGTGTAATGATGGAACCACTACACCTTTCTACGTAACCTGTGCAAAGCGTACCTACTGTTTCCCCTTAGCGCGCCGTGTTCCTGTCTGCCAGCATTTTTCTTCCATTTGTGTTGTTGTTCGTGCTCTCTGTTAAAATATAAATATTACAGCGACGTTGTATACATCTACTTTCCAAGGTAATTTTCGTGTTTGCGTGTGCCAATTCCGGAGATAATGCAATACCGGCCCGATCCGCGGAGGAGTTCAAAGAGACGTTAAGCACTCCCCATACATGGGCCGATCCCGAGGATTGTGCAATGCCGGGCTGACCCGCGGCGGAGGTGAAGCAGGCGTTAGCAATCCGCATACGTGGTTCCATCCCGAAGATAGTGCAATGCCGGGCCGCCCCGTGGCGAAAGTGAAGCAGGCGTTAAGCACTCCCCATACATGGGCCGATCCCGAAGATAGTGCAATGCCGGGCCGATCCGCGGCGGAGGTGAAGCAGTGTGTTCAATGGGGCTGGTTTGTTCATCTTTAGAATAAAAACAGGAACAGCACAACACAGGAGTTTACTCGCTCAACATTGCTTACTCGCTCGTCCTGTGTTGCGCTGTTCCTGTTTTTATTCTGGAGCTGAAGCAGGCGTTAGCAATCCCCATACGTGCGCCGATACAAATATAGTGCAATGTCGAGGCGCCCCGCGGTGAAAGTGAAGCAGGCGTTACACACACCCCATACGTGGGTCGATCCCGAAGAGGGTGGAATGCCGGGCCGCCCCGTGGCGAAAGTGAAGCAGGCGTTAAGCACTCCCTATACGTGGACCGATCCCGAAGACAGTGCAATGCCGGGCCGCCCCGCGGTGAAAGTGCAGCAGGCGTTAAGCACTCCCCATACGTGGGCCGATCCCGAAGGTAGGGCAATGCCGGGCCGCCCCGTGACGAAAGTGAAGCAGGCGTTAAGCACTCCCTATACGTGGGCCGATCCCGAACACAGTGCAATGCCGGGCCACCCCGCGGCGGAGGTGCAGTTCGGCATTAAGGGCCCAACACACACTATTGCGCTGGTCATCCTTCTTTACAGAGTGGAAGGGAATGAGTTTTCTTTTGCCTTCGGTTATAATACACCAATTTATTTCTATTTGTAAACCCAAGGTAATTCCTTGTCCTGTACTGACACTGCCTGTTTATATTTTCATTGAGTGCCATAAAACCTGATCTTGAACTCCAAACTTAAATCTTAAATTCTCATCCTCCTGCCAACAGATATTATCCAGAGGTCACATATCCCATATCCACAAGCCACGCAATGTCATCCGTGTAAAACGAACCCGGAGGCTGACGGTCTGCTAACGTGCCTGCCTGTTTGTATTAACAATTAAACACGATATTGACTCATTCTAGCTCCCTTTTTATCTTTACCATGTACAACAGCGGCGATAAAGGTCATCCCTGTCTCAGTCCTCTGGTGATATCAACATTGTCCTGGCTCCTCATCCCATCCCATTCAACGCAAATGGCTGTTTCTTGGTAAATATCCATGAAAAGATGCATGCAGTCGTTGCCTAAGCCTGTCACTTCCAAAATGTCACAGAGAATATTGTGGTCAACGTTGTCATGTTTAAACAAGCTATATCTCAGTACACTAAGTATGAACAAATAAGTTGTCTAGACGCCTACCTATTCTGAAGTCATTATGATGGTCTCCCAGTATGCCAGTATATTTTGTCCATGCTTGCAGCCTTAATTTAACCACTTGCATTGGTATCTAGTATGTTACCGATGTAAGGGTCAATGATCTGTATGAGTGAATAGCGTTTATAAGTTAACTTTAGGCTACATTGTAGCTAAAGCAATGAATCTAAGTAATCGGTAAATTAAAATTATTTAAATTATAGGGTTTTACGTGCCAAAACCACTTTCTCATTATGAGGCACGCGATAGTTCAGGACTCCGGAAATTTTGACCACCTGCTGTTCTGTAACATACTCCTAAATCTATGTACATGGGTGTATTCAGATTTCGCCCCCATTCTGCTCCTGCATGCTTCTTTGGAGGCACTCCCTATATGACCACTGCAGTTAGGTCGTGGGCCGATCCCGAAGGTAGGGCAATGCCGGGCCGCCCCGTGACGAAAGTGAAGCAGGCGTTAAGCACTCCCTATACGTGGGCCGATCCCGAAGACAGTGCAATGCCGGGCCACCCCGCGGCGGAGGTGCAGTTCGGCATTAAGTGTCCACAGTGCATGCAACAGCCTATTTGGTATACATCTGCGTCGTCAAAGTTAAGTACCTAATCAGAGAACCCAATGTGCTTGTAGACTTTCTATTAAGTTAAAAAGTTGCCTGCCAGACTTGAGATGTTACTTGTGCCTTGTGTTTTCCTCACCCTTTCTATTCCGTTATTTTCTCCTGACTCTTCACAAAAATTCCACCCTTATTGTCTTGCTGTGGCGATACCGGCCATTTTGTGACAGCCAGTAATGATGTGTAATGATAGGGCAACCATACCTCATGCAAAAGTTTTTGCAACACGAGCTAAAAATTGCAAGAAATTTTACGTTATTTCAGCGTAATATGATAAAGCTAATCTGTGCGCCACTTTTTTCACTTTATTATTGCTAAGGAGGTGAGAACTACGTAGGCCTACACGCCGCAGGTTTTTCTATTTGTAGCACATTGTGTCTGTACACGATCGTACTGTTTGTCTGATATGCGTGCTTAGTGACTGCTGTGGACGAAAGCTTCGGTGAACTGTACAGCTACAATCATTTCAGGCAAACTGTAGTTGCATTTAGCTTCTCATTACTTACATGAAAAGGGTTCGATGTGTGTCCCTTTCTCTTGTCAAGCGACTCATCTTATTTTGGTACTTTTTGCTACAGATACAGGAGAAGGTCTCATTTCTCCATCTTTTTTATTTTCCTATAGCCTATTTTATTTTTATAGCCTATTATCACTTCAAATGCATTCTCCTTGTTTGTGGTAGATTTACTGTATATGTGTTCTTATTCATTATCCGGACATGTGTAACATTACTCGATTGTGTTGTTCTGCTTGTGCAACAATTTAGTCCCACAATGCCAATAATTCGTTTTCTTATGGCTTGCTGTCTTCAAGATATATATCTTCGTGTATAATCTTGTGTATGCTGTCTTGCTTATTGTTCTGCACGAATAAAATATTGTGCAGGTATTTCATGTGTGTATGCACCTTCATTGCACTGAACTAAATTCCAGAACGCCTTTGAACCATATTTCACACAATAAAGCTGTACTGCCTCATTATCACTTGCTGCAATTGTTGTAGTGTTGAAATTGTGTGCGTAAAGACACGCGCAGTTTCGTGCGCTGGTCGTTGCAAAATATGAACAGCGACGCAAACGACTGCATGAAACTACCCGATGCATCGAACGTAAGAAAAGCGAAACTGAAATCGAAGCCTCCGAGATTCGGCAGAGTGCGGCGGCCATCTTGGAGACTGGTGCATTTCGCCGATTCCGCTAGGCGCGCCAAGAGCCAAAGTTGGTAGCAGGCGCTTATGGGAGTGTCCACTCTTTACGTTTAATATGTCACTCTATGGAGCCACCTTCAGTTCATCCGCCAGCAGCGTCAGCGGCGTCCGTCAGTCGCTGCCATCACTTCGCCGCGCAACGTTCCTACGCGCCTACGCACTGCCTCCGGCGATCTCCCGATGAGCGAGGCAGTTGCGCCAAGCTACGCTCCGTTTGCGGCGGCTGGTGCAAACTTTTCCGCACAAGACGGATTGTCCGAGGCTGACAGACGGTTTATATTATAATATAATCCGTCTGCCTATATAAATACTTTATTCTCAGTCAGTTCTTTCTGAAATATGAGTGAGGCAACCAGTAAAAGTACTTCGTCTGCCGCTGCTCCTAAACGAGCTGCCCGAGCAGAGGCCCAGAGCGAAAGTTGTCTGTAACTGTATGTGCATGTCTTGCTAGAACTTTTACCTCAATATATCGAAAAGCCGGAACAGCTGAGGAGCTGCGCTCAAATTCCACATTAGAAAGTAGCGTAATCGTCGGAAATATATTTAATAAGTATGTTCTTTCCGCTTTGCGGAATTCTTCATTCCTCCTATATCACGATGAAATCAACATCTTTAAGGAAATTAATACTGCAGTTGGTTACTTTTGCCTCCTGCTGTCTGACTGCGTCCTTTTTCTAAATGGTGCACAGATGTTAACCTCACCCTGAAATCCCTCTGCACATTTTTTTGTCTGTATGCGTGGGCTAACACTGAGACCTTATTATCATTATTATTATTATTATTATTATTATTATTATTATTATTATTATTATTATTATTATTATTATTATTATTATTATTACAAATTTTTGCATCAACTGCAGCCCTGAAGACAACTTCATCTACAGGCTGAGCACCATACAACATCTGGCCACTACACGTAACACCTTGAATCTACGAATACCTTTCTACCCTCTTGCCGGCAGTTTAAGACAAAATACGAACCGTCTTCGTCTGTTCACATATCCGTTGACAATGAAGCTTTCTGGCACATGAATGACATATGAATGTGGCTGCCTCTTCAAGTCATATGTGGGGTGCCTCATGACGATATGCTGCGTTCTTCACATAAGTCATCTCACCTTCACACTGCCATATGATGTGGACATTTCTTTATAAATATGCTGGCGGCGTTCTTACTAGGGCCCATTAATTGTACGCCAATTCATTTTCTTGCTCTTTTTCGTAATTGTAAATACAAAAACATGGTTGTGCACTGACACACAATGACTACATTTTTTCCAACTTATATACTGTCTTCAGTGACTGAGACTGTAGTGGAGCCCCTCCCGAAAAGACACGCGACGGTGTATTCACTGGTGTTTTGAGTACGAATATTCAATCCATCCAGGAATCTAAATGGGTTCACATCCGCCTAGATCATACCGAGCGATTGCTCACTGGATCCTTTTATGTATCAAAGAATGGGTCTCCTATAATCTCTCATGAATTCATCGCATCAATTGAATGCGTACTATGCTCCCACGAGGAATGCAGCCTACTGGTCCTGGTCAATTTTACCACACCAGGCATTGATTGGCGCACGCTTCTACCTTCTCACAGTAACCATTATGCTGTGAAAAAAATGCAGTTTATTGTTAACATTTCTAGCCTTTAGTACAATTCAGCTGTATAGCTCGATCACTAATTGTTGTACTAACGTCTTATACTCTTGCCTAACAAATTCACAGAATTTACAGGTGTCCCATTCTGACATTCCTCTTGTGCTTCCTGGCAAGTTTTATTTACCACTAGAAATAGCCGCCTTTGTGTCCGCGCTTAGGCACCGCACCTCCTCCGCTATTACCAAATACCCTCGCTTTGTTTTAAACAGCGGTGACTACGTTGGTCTACACGAATTCTTTTCCAACGTCAATTGGTGTCGGCTTACTGGCATAGTCAACGCTCAAGGAGTCTCTCGTCGACGACATGCCGAAATATACCCCCCAGGGTGTACCCAAATGCTCAGAATATCCTCAATATTTCTAGTTTGAATTGCTTCAAAATTTATAGGTCACACGCACAGAAATGCCAAACGTTTAGTAGGTAATGATTGTTGGTAGCAATTTCGTCTTTTTCGAGCTACTGGCCAATCTTTCAACAAGCTAGATCATGATTGGTATATAGCCTTCCTGGAATGGAGTGCCACTCAAAGGCCGGCTGATATCTGGAAATGTATGCGCAATTGCTCTAATAAATGCGAAGAGTCTTTTCGCCTGCTTCACTCAAATGCTCTAGAACTCTCAGTGGTTGCTGACTGTTTGCTGGCATATTTTCTTTAATATGTATCTTCTCATTTCAACAATGATACTTATCACTAGGAGACTTCAGTTACGATACATAGTACAGCTCGACGAGAAGCTCATCCATGAATGCATCCGACGTATGAAACCTTAATTTCCTTGTTGTCCGATGGCACTTCCTCGGTAATTTAAAAAACTTACGGTAAAATATCGCCGCTAATATTTACATTCATTTTTAAACACTAAGTTCTTGAACGTTACACGCCTTCGGCAGACTGCTCTTGTTTTCCGTGTACTTAAGTCTTATTCTCTCGCAGTACAGGCTAATTTAACTCCTCAGTGCCACATCCAACACTTTTGAGCATAGACTTAGTATAACAACTCTAGAGGAAAAGCTGGCCCTAAAAAGTGGGAACTACTAGGGCGCCGCCCTGCTGCTACGGGTCAATGTGGCCAGCGCAGTTACTATTGAAAGAGCTGAAAGCAAGTACAAGTCGCCTTAAGCTTTGTGATTTAAAATCGCATACCAGATGGCTTTATGAAGGTGATGCGTTAATATTAAGTTTAGAGAAACCGCTTGCTAAGTGCGTGACTTAGGTAAATCACGATGTACGCATTTATGCAATAAAGTATGACGCGAATTTCGGTTTCGAATTTTTGTTTTTTGGATGCGTAGCAGTTTCGCACAGTTTCGGTTTGACATGCGATCGCGCGTCAACATCGGACGCTATGGCACATTCGTGCCTTTTGCGCCACCCAAAGCCCCGAAGTGCTCTGGCATATACCTTCACATGTAAGTAAACGAATGTATCTTCTTATTCAGAACATCACGCGAGTAGACAGCTCGTGTGATGCATCATAATTGTTTGAGAATCGTCACAGTAGAGCATTTTCTTACATGCGGAGCGGTGTTTTTATATGCAGGTTTCCCTTCAGTAAGATATTGCTGGACAGGCGGACCAGCGCACCGGAATTGTCCTGGCGAATCCACAAGCAAGTCATAAAATCTGGTTAATTGTTGCACGTTCAACAATCATGCTTCTACAAACGCCACAGCCGAAAAACAGCCTGATGCCTTGCATTTCTGTGCCACGAAGCAATCAAGAGGCGAGTGCTTAATACGGGCGAAATCGAGTGCATGAACCCACATATTAATAGCGTAGGCGTTTTGTTAACTGTGCAATATTCTCAACACTTACTTGCATGCCATTTCATGTGGCATATCTTTTCTGGTCACAAATTTGAGCAGCGAATCTATTTGCATGATCGACTCCGGGCGTGTGCGACCGTTCACTTGCACTTGATGCTGTGTCTTTTACGTGTATCCATAAACTGCAGATATGTACATCAGATCCCTACGAGCATTTTCAAAATTCAATTATTTTAGGCAAAACGCAAATATGCAATACTGACATAATCTCAAATACCACTAAGCAGTTGGGGCACATTTTTGTTGAGTATACTCGTAGGCAAAATAAGTAGATCATGTGGACAGCTCCAGCTCAGTTTCCTTAAATCAGTGTGTACAATGAGTATGCAAAAATAACTTTTCTCGTGGACCAATTATTTTGCTGTATAAGCAAGAGAGCCCACCACGTCAGTGTAACATATGTTGTACATCGCATTATTATGTGCTTTAATTTACCAATTCAGAAGAGTTACTTTTATGGCTCATTCAGTCAAATCACACTGCAAGCTGCATTCATCCATCTTCTATTGGATATTGCAAATGTTTATTGAAACATGTTTCCCTCTTATGCAGATATGCAATGGCAAGCCCTTGTGTGTTCCAGTGGCAAAATTTAAGCTCTGAATTAAAGAAGACATTTCTAGTTAGAAACAACAAGCAAAAATGGTAAATGCATAGTATCAGAATCCCTAGGTACAGAATTTGTGACAAGTGTCGAATGATTTTAAGGAAAGAATAGTATTTGAATATGCAAGACTATTTAGTGGAGGGCAAGCAAGTCAATATAGGTAGAATTCTCTGCAAAATTATGCGACTGATGGAATGGCAAACAATGGGTCAGGAAATGCGCTGTTTTTCTACAAAACAAAAGCTGACGATTGTCATTACATAAGTCACTTTAGCATCATGAGACTGCTGCTTGATAAATTCAGAAACAAACCAAAAAGAAGACACGCAAAAATAAAAAAGCAATTGAATGATGCTCTCTTCACACTGGGATAAATAAAAATAAACGGATCACATCTAATGTGGACATATCAGACGCCTTGTGAAACACTAAAGGAATAATTCAGTTTCGAGTTATGGCATTTGCCGCATAGATGTGGAGGGCCTTGCACCAATAGTTATAGTTACCACTGCATTGAGAAATTGAAAGCATTCATGCACACAAGGATGATTTTTGATATTTTTGGATACCACTTCAAATGCCTCCACCAAGTGTTACAATGCTGCATGCAGCCATACTAAGGATCTCACAGCAACACCTACAGGTAAAAGGCAAAAGCAGTCAAAGTGCTGGTGTATTATGGACACTATGTTCGAAAACATTTAGGCAAAAAAAGTGCAAGAAGCAGACATAAGAACTGCATTTATTTCCATAATTCCCCATTTGAATGTCATTTTCTTTTTGCTTAGACAATACCTACGCCTAGCCAGAGCAGCTCACTCATGCAGACTCCACAAGCCAAGTGGCCACGGAGGCAAATGAAGGTAAGAGGCAAGGAGCAATAGCACCGGTATTGACATTCTTCTAATTTCTTTCTTTGTCTTACATTTAGGCAGCCAGCCACTTTGACTGCGGGTTTGTCACCCTAGTCGCCTAGGAAGCATTTGAGGGAAAGCGACAGGCAATGTGGACAGCAACTTCTCCATGTAAATGATACTCTTTCTCTCGGATGACTCCTACACCTCGCCACGCCAGCTAATTTGTGCAGACTCCACCAACAAAGATGCCGCGGAGGCACGTGCAGGTCAGAGGCAAGAAGCAGTGGCACTGATGTTGACATTCACCCAATTTCTTTCTTTTTCTCACACTGAGGCGCCCAGCACTCCTCGAACAGCCACCATGAGTACGGGTGTGTCAGCAGATTTCTTTTGTACATATGCTCACAATAAACTTCAGTAAACTTGAACTTGATAATAAACTTGAATGTAAATGGGACATCGATGCATTACATTTCTGAACACTTATTGTACACGTACAATATTTTGTACTTTGCAGCGCTACAGAACGTATTTTGAAGCTTCCCTCTTTATTTTGCACCTTTAATTACGTATGTGTTGTGTGGCCCTTAATGCAGTTCATGTTGTCGCAGGTGCTTTGTCGGTGTATTGCACATTGGATTAAGCTTGTGGTATACAAATGTGCAAAACACCTATACTTCTCTCACATGTACAAAATAAGGTTCTATGTAGTTCTCAGTGTTGCAATAAAAAGAAAAGTAAGCCATCCGATGGTGGAACTGTGTTTATTACAGTAATTCCTATGACAGTTATTGACAAGTTGACGACTTGAACTGGTCAATCCGCCATGGGAAGGAATTGTATGTATACATATAGCAAAAAAGGGAGTATGTGTGTGTTTGTAGGGAAGTATAGGATTAGTGCGGTACGAAAAAACGTACCTACACCGTCCTTTAGACCCATTCCCTTAAGGTGCCATATCAACGCGTATTATGCATAAAGTTCATACATAAGTCAGATTTTACTACATACGCCAGGCGACGCGAGCTACATTTGGCATGACTCGCATTCGCGACTTCCCCGGATGCCCTCCATATGTTACGTAGGAAGACGCAGACGAAAAGCTATATACAAGTATATTTACAAGGCAATACGCCGCACTTGGCCAAGAGGCAACAGCCCGCGCTAGCCTCCAATCGTCGTAGTCGTGTTCTCACCGCTCGCATCTTCATCACTGTAAACACTATTCCGTAGCACTACCCCCCGCGGCAAAAGCGCCGTCCCGCAGCGACTAAAGGCCGAACTCGGAAGAAGCGTAGTAGGCCTTGAGCCTACTGACGTGCACGACATCACTAGATGCCAGAGTAGAGGACGACGTTGAACGCACGGGAGCAATTTCGTACGTCACAGGCGTCACCTGGCGCAGCATGCGGTAGGGCCGTGTGTATCGCGAGAGGAACTTTTCTGAAAGTCCGACGTGACGAGAGGGCGACCACAGGAGCACGAGCGCACCATGCGAAAACTGGACGTCACGGTGGCGGGCGTTGTACTGACGCTGCTGAGTGGTTTGCGAAGCCGTCAATCGAGCAAGGGCAAGCTGGCGTGCATGGTCGGCGAGAGCGATGGCGTCGCGCTTATACTCGCTTGCTGAGATCGCAGCAGGAGGAAGCGCCGTGTCAAGGGGCAAGGTCGGTTCGCGACCGTACTGTAGATAAAATGGAGAAAATCCGGCGGTGTCGTGCAGGGAAGAATTGTACGCAAATGTGACGTAAGGAAGGGCAATGTCCCAGTCGTGGTGGTCCTTGGAAACGTACTTGGACAGCATATCGGTAAGAGTACGGTTTAACCGCTCTGTCAGGCCATTGGTTTGAGGATGGCATGAGGTGTGTTGAGTGGAGCAGGAACGCACAATGGCGGCGAAAACTTTTGAGAGGAAGTTACGACCACGGTCAGTAGGCGACTGTCGTGGGGCGCCATGAAGTCAGATAATGTCACGCAAGAGAAAGTCCGCGATGTAAGTGGCACAACTGGTAGGGAGAGCCCGCGTGATAGCATATCGGGTGGCGTAATCAATTGCGACGGCTACCCATTTGTTCCCAGAGGATGACGTGGGAAAGAGACCGACGAGGTCTAATCCAACACGAAAGAACGGTTCCACAGGGACGGTGATCGGCTGGAGATGACCGGCAAATAGCACCTGAGGTTTTTTTCCGACGCTGGCAGGCATCACAGGCAGCAACATAGCGTCGGACGGAGCGAGCGACACCAGGCCAATAGAAGCGGCGGGGGACGCGGTCGTACGTGCGGGTTACCCCAAGATGTCCTGCAGTGGGCGCGTCATGCATCTCAAAGAGCACAGTCTGTCGTAGATGTTTTGGCACGACAAGAAGAAGATCAGATCCGCCAGGGAGGAAGTTCCTTCGGTACAGGATGCCGCCCTGAATGACATATCGGCGAACGGATGCGTCGGTAGGTGTAGAGCGCAAACGCTCGATGAGCGCTCGCAGCGATAGGTCTCGGTACTGCTCATCGGCGATGTTAGCGAAGGCAGACACAGGGAAAGTGCCGTTGGCGGTACTACTCTCGGCGTCGTCAGGCTCGTCTACCGGGTAGCCAGACAGGCTGTCAGTGTCCTTGTGTAGTCGGCCAGATTTGTATGTGACAGTATAGGAATATTCTTGGAGGCGTAAGGCCCAGCGACCAAGTCTTCCTGCAGGATCTTTCAGTGAGCATAACCAGCAAAGCGCGTGATGGTCTGTGACAACGACCAAGTGGTCGATTGTCAGTGTCAAATATGTCGGGGTAGGAAACAAAAGGTAATATAGGGCGGCTGCTTGGTCAGGTGCGAGGTCCGGAGCAACCACGGGACGTAGTTGGCTGTCGAGGTTCAAGGCATCTTGCCGGTGATTAGGAGGGTCTGGAGACGCGTTGGCTGCAAAAGCAGGGACGTGGTCGGCTGTCACTGACCGGAGCATGACCAACGCTATGCCTTCAGGTAACACTTGCTTCGTCAAGCCAAAATTGATAATGGGGAGGCACATCCGATTAGCAGCAAGGGTTACGACGGAGTGTGGCACAGAGATGTCGCGCGAAAGGAGGACCTCACGAATATGTGCGACGACATAGTCGCCATCAGGCACGGTTGCCATTTAGGCTAATTCGACGAAGCTTAGGGATTTTGGAGGTAAGCGAACAACGCTGTAGTGCAAAGGGTGTTCGGTTGTTCGGAGCGAACGTCTGAAAGACGAGGAAGCTCGAGGCACAGTCGATGAGGGCAGAATGCATCGTCAGAAAATCGAGCCCGAAGAGTAGGTCATGAGGGCAACCGGTGAGCACGGTGAACGGGACTGGAACTTGGCGGCCAGCAATTTCTATAAGAGCAGTGCACATACCTCTGATGGCAACAGTGGCACCTATGGCGACGCCTACTGCTCTAGTGATGGCAGGCGTGATGACATAGTGCCGACATAGATGACGACTTGAGGTGACGACATACGTTAGCGCTCATTATGAACAGTTGGGCTCCAGTGTCAATTAATGCCGTCAACGGAACACCGTCTACGTCGACTTCAGTTGGGTTCGTGTTGGTGAGGAGCATCAACGGAGGATTTGGACAGGACGAAACGTGATGCAGCACTACCTTCAAGAGCTGCATGGCCTAGTTTTCCGTCCGGCAGGGTCCATAATCGGTCGGCGACGAATAGCGGCGTGGCTGGGGCGACGGGGACCGACGGCGCTGAGGTGAGGGTGAGCGAGCAGGACGACTGCATCGACGGATACGTCAGAGGTAGGAGGCATATGGCGAGGCGAGTAACGGCGCGGGTCGGTATATGGGCGAGTACACGAGGAAAAGGAGCTTGAATACGGCGACGTCCAGGAGCTGCAGCAGTGGCGAGCGACGTGGCCATTGCCGAGGCAACGAAAGCAAATGGGCTTGTTGTCCGGAGTTATCCACTCGGTAAGGTTACGGTATGTGGGAGGGGAATACAGATTGCTCTTAGGCGTAGCAGTCGGCACCGGTCGCGCGTCAGGTCGGGAGACAGAGCAGGCAGCAGGATAACCTAGGTTTGCAAATTCTTGCTGCACAACTGCCTGAATGAGAGATCCGTGGGGCTGGTTGGTCAATGGTGGAGTCAAGAGGGTGTTGATGGAACGGCGCAGGATTGTGGCCTCGACCTCAAGGCGAACAATACGTGTGACGTGCTCATTTAAAGGTGGTGAAGCGGTAAGGTCGACGCAAGATGACGTCGCAACCATGTTAGGGAGCCCGGAGAACTGTGGAATGACGCGGCTGCTTTTGGAGAGCTCAAAGCGGCCCCATTCCTTGACAGTGACGTCGATGGTGGACACATTGTTGAAAACCGACAAGTTGAACGCCTCTTCCGCGATCCCTTTGAGCGCGTGGTCGACTTTGTCTACCTCGGCCATTTTCTCGTCGACTTTCCGGCAAAGAGCGAGCACGCCTGGTATGTACAAGACATACAATTCAGTAGAAGACTGAACTCGGGTAGCAAGCTCTTTTCTAGCAGCCAGCTGCCAACCGGTCACACTTTAAAAGAGGTCGCTGAGCTTCTTCTTGAAAGCATCCCAGCTAGAGATCTCGATCGTCCTCGTGTGTCCGGAACCAGACAGGAGGAATTCCGCCCAAGTAGAATAGGACATTCGCTGGCATAATGGTAGGGTCCCAGTGGTTGTTTCGGCTAACATGCTTGTACAGGCTGAGCCAGTCTTCGACGTCGACGTTATCTTGGCCGGAGAATATGCCAGGATCGTGGGGGTTGGCAATCGTAACGTACGTTGTTGTCGGGGCCACAGGAATAGAAGGAGACGAGGTGTCGCCACCGGGAGCTATGGGGCAAAGGAGGACGCTGCGGCCGCTGCGGAGCACCGTGGCGAGTACGGGGAACGGCACCCTCCTCCAAAATGTTACGCGAACGAAGGATTAAAACTGGAGACTATTTACAAAATATATTTACAAGGGATAATGCAGCGCTGGCCAGTTCAGCCGACAACTCGAGAGCCAGAGAGCGTTCTTCGTCCTCTTTTCTCGAGGGATGGCGCTCACGCGCCTCGTTCAAACAATCAAATACCACACGCGTGTAGCAATATCACATGTATAGTGATTGCTATGTTGAAATAGTGTGGATCACCGGTGAAATGCCAGCGGTGAAGGTATTGGTTTGCGTCTGTTACCGTCCGCCTGATTCGGATCACTCCTTCGTTACTTAACCTAATGCCTATATTACTTCTGCCCTCCAAACATGCAGGGGCGTACCCAAGAGGGGGCGGGGGCCGGGCCCCGCTCCCCCCCCCCCCGAAATTAAGGCGCATACCCCGCCCACCCCCAATCACTTCTCACACACATTCCTAAAGTGCCCCCAAATCAATGTTGAAACTTGACAGCTATTCGGCGGTCAACATTTGGCTTTCTTTTTCACTCCTTTTGGATGGCGGTAGTTATCGGCATTTTTGGGGGTCTGAAGGCCAGTTTCCTCATCGATTCGGTGCCCACGCGATTAACTCGAGATGCCTTCATTTGTCACCATCTTTTCGACGATCACGCGCTTCGCTGTTGCTTCGTTAGTGCAACCTTCTTCGTTTAGACTGATACATGATGCAGGGACCAAGAAAGGCATTCGGTTCGTGGTCATCTGGCCTGTATGTACGTGGAACGAGTTGCGGCGAGAGAAAACGCCAATTGCGTTTAATTTTTCCTTTTGCTTCGTTATTTCCTCGAGTAACGGCTCGCCGCAACGCTGACAGATTCTCGGAACCATATAGCCGCGATATGGGTTAGATAAGGTGAAAAATAAAATAATGCGAAGCAGCGTCCATCATCAAACCCTCCAATAACCGTTAAATCTATAAGCAACATGAATGTCATCCGTTACCTCGTCTGGTATTTGCCTAATTTTAAAGCACTTTTCGTGCAAAATTGCCAACTGGTAACAAGAGTGGCAAGGCGTTGAGAAATTAAGCGATCTGCTAAGGAATCCATTGTCGGCAACCGAGGCAACAGCCAAGCAGGAAAAAAACTGCGAAAGTTAACAAATTAAAAAAAAAAATTAAATTATGGGGTTTTACGTGCCAAAACCACTTTCTGATTATGAGGCACGCCGTAGTGGAGGGCTCCGGAAATTTCGACCACCTGGGGTTCTTTAACGTGCACCTAAATCTAAGTACACGGGTGTTTTCGCATTTCGCCCCCATCGAAATGCGGCCGCCGGGGCCGGGATTCGATCCCGCGACCTCGTGCTCAGCAGCCTAACACCATAGCCACTGAGCAACCACGGCGGGTAGTTAACAAATTGAACCGTTGTTTATGAAAATATTTATCGATCAACATATTTTTCTTTAAAGAGGAAGTAGAAGAAACGCCGCCGGAAGTGGAGAACAATTCCGTGTGTTTTGAATGACGCTTCAACAGTTATCAGTCGAGCCACCTGATGTAGCCTCTTGTCTGCTGTGCTTATGTAAGTGTCTTTCTAAGCTTCTGCGGTGGGCGCAGTACGTCAAGAATCGCAGCGTCCTGCGCCCTACGAAGTTGTACTGGACTGGCAGCCACGCATCGTTACGTAACTTCCCAAATAACAATACGAGTCGTTTGCGGCACTTAACTTAGTAGAGAGTAAACGAGGGATCCATAAGAACCATGACGGTTCCGCTAATATATATTTCTCTATAGTTCTTCCAGAGGTAATTCGAAAAACGCTACTATAGTCGGATACAAATTAAGTCTGCAGTGAAGCCCTGCCCACGCCCTCATAACCGCCAACCACTGTTCATCCGGGAGGCTGCAAATAATTCGTACTTCAAACTTTTTCTGTTACCCAAATAAGGCGGCAAGCATAAAAATAAAATTATTAGCGCGTAATTTTATACCTTTTGCCTCGCCTATTATAATGAAATGTCCAAACCCCAATTCTTTATTGAACTGAAATAACAAGTTTGCTTTGCTGCAACTATTTATTGTCCAGTTTCACTTTAGTTGGCAGTGAAGTTTCTTGAATAAAACGGTTTCAGCAGTGAAATGAACGGCACTGCACACTTTTGAAGAGTGAAATTCGGACACCATACAATTTGTCCATGTCTGCTGCACACCTCATTGCTTCCGCCTATGAAAAGACTCTCCAAGAACAACAGACGCTCTGGAGGTATCAAGTAGGACGCCATTTTGAAAAGGCCGCATGACGATGATTTTGTTTGCTTCTGTGATTGGCTGGCGAAGTAACACAACCCCGCACGGTCTGTGTGCCTTGATTGCCAACTTCTGTTTTTTTAGTTGTAGTCTACTAAAGTAATCTTTATTTTACACTTTGGCTTCTTTATTTGTCCTTGGCAGTGTTCTTCCTGCGCTTCTTTCCTGCGCAAGTCCATTTGACGCAGTTCCTTGTTTGCCTAGTAAAGAAGAGGTGTATCGCACAGGGCGTACATGTAAAATACACCTTGGGCGCTATAACGTAAAACTATTCCAAACTTTTCTATTCCAAGGGCCGTATAACGTAAAACTATTCAAATATGTTTTTATTCCAATCTCCTGACGTCAAATTTGCGTAAACGCCGATGCAAGCACCGGGCGGTTACCCGAACGGTTGTCTGAAAAGACCAATCAAATGCTCTCCTCGTTTATAGGAGGTCACTTTTGTCTGTTTTAAGAACGAACAACATTGCCTACACTGAGCAGCTTGTCTTATATAATTGGCTGAGAAAAGGCGAAGAGCACGCTCAAGTGGAGAGGAATTCGATCGGACCGAGCCAGTGCACTGAAAATCGATAACCCGATGAAGGCGGTGGTACCGGTGTCTGCGATTGGTCCAGTTTCCCTTACTAACTTGCGGTGTCTCGTCGAAAATCGTGGCGGCATGCAACGGAAGATTCAGATTGCAGATAAGACGCATCCTCGTCAAAGAAGAGTTGGCAGAGTGAGGTCGTAAACGCGCCGAAAGTGCGACCGCAAGACCATCATCACCACCACCACGCCTTTCGTCACGATGACCACCCATCAAGACAACAAATCAGTTCGCACCTTTGTTCAAAATTCTGTGTCACGTATGTCCGAAAAAGCTTCGCTGGTCATCCACATTTACAGAGTGGAATGGCTCATGATATTTGTTTCACGATCTGTTGGTTTGATGTAGTTCTGACTAGCAAATATGTGCTAGCGTCCTTCCAATATCGGGCCCGCCGTTTTCCCTTTTCGTCCAGTACTTGAGGACCTGCTCTTTTTGGTTTTGGGCTGCCAATTATTATTTCTTGCCGTCAACTCATGTGACAGTTTTATATTACGTAAGAAACAGGCATGTTTTCCTTGTAACTGGTCTTTCGTGGTGTCTAGGGTACACAAATAGCTCATTAACTTTTTCTTTACAGTTTCCATGACTTCTGATAGTTCTTCAACCATTTATTTTGCGTTTTTCGAAAGTTGGTCATACAGACGCCTGTAATTCTTGGAAAGCTTGTTTGACACCAAGATTTAAAGGTGTCTAGGGGCTATTTGTGTACTTCTTTTCATGACGGTTGTAGTGACCTTGTGTTTGAAACGACCCTAATGGTTCGTGATAGTTCACAGTCTATTCAGTAGAAGCGTGTTCCTAGTTATACCGAAATAAATATTCCTGCTGGAAATATGAGCGCATGTGTTTGTATATCTGATATTCAATACTTACTTACTATTCTTGTTCGATTCGCATTCGAAAAATCGATATTCGATCGCCTACCTCTAATATTTACATAACGGATTATGACAGCTAAAATTTTTAACCACCTTCATATTACAATGTATCAAATACAGCATCATTGAAAAGAACACAAACAACTTAGTTTTCCTAGCATCAAAATGTACTTAGTCTACATAGTATCCGTACATTTTTTTGAGGTTCTCTATTTGGTAGTAGCAGAACTAGATTCTTTGGAAGGCACTTGGCCACATGTTGTTAGCTCGACGATGACAATTGCCCGAGCTTTGTAACGTTCAAATGCCCCTTTTTCTTCCTTGATCCTCCTGAAAGCCACCGTGAAACATTTATTGGTCCGAAAGCCGTGAGAAATGGAGGCCATTTGTTTAGACGCGTGCGAACGAGCTCAGCCGTTCCAATACCCACGGATTTTTTACGCAGTCGATATGTGTTATCCACCTGCTGTGTTCCAAGTCTGGCGACAAAACTCATTTCATTTGGCTTTGGTAAATCAGCTCTCGGACACGCTTGCGCCCCTGCACCAATCGAGTGAAATTATTGATACCCCTGCACCTGCAGGGTTTGAACGCATTGAGGTAGCTTTTGTAAACTTCAATTTTTTTAGCATTATGATGGCTATGGTGACCACTGTGGGGTGCTGTACAATCGCAATGTGACGGCTACCAACGTAAAGGCAACCGTTGGCTCATCATAGTCTGTGGAACCTACCGCGAGTTTCATCACTCGCATGAACCTTTTGAATGTTAAACTTTGTTCTACAAGGTCATTTTTCAATCAACCTTTGTAACTTAAGTCATAACAACATCACCAAGACACTAAAAAATTTGGTCATTGCTAAATAGAAAACTTTGCCGTAAACAGATAAAACATTTGCCTAATCTATTGGCAAAATCGCTAATATGGCAGCACTGATTAAATACTAGCAAATTATAAAATGTACATCTGATTTCGTGTGTTCCAACATGGTTATATTAGACAGCCCCAACAAACACGGGGTCAAACATGTGACTAAATTTATTTCCGGCCACCTAGCATCAGCTTTCTGAGCAGTGCCGGATTGCAAGGCATGCCCCGCAGGCGTCTCGCACCACAAAGCACGGCAACGCTTAACTGCTGAGTGCTGGCGGCCGAGCCGCATCTACTGGACGTAGCGGAGACACCTGAAAGACAATCCTAGCTGCCCAAGCAGGGAATACACAATAAAGGAATCGTACCTAGGGGGGCGCAATTCTGAGAAAAAAACTTGCCACCAGCTGCTTTTTTGGTGGATTCGTCAGTGTGCAGAGGATAGTGCCCACTTTCGCAAGTGTGCCTGCGTGCGTGCGTGTGTGTGTGTGTGTGTGTGTGTGTGTGTGTGCGCGTGTGTGCGTGTGCGTGCGTGTGCGTGCTTGCGCGCGTGTGCGTGTGTGTGTGTGTGTGCGTGTGTGTGTGTGTGTGTGTGTGTGTGTGTGTGTGTGTGTGTGTGTGTGTGTGTGTGTGTGTGTGTGTGTGTGTGTGTGTGTGTGTGTGTGTGTGTGTGTGTGTGTGGCTAGGATTTCTACTTTTTTTAAGTTGTAGGTTATCGTTGTCTGGCTGGTTCCCTGGCTGGATCGCCCAGCTGGCTGACGGATGCAGGAAATGCAACAGACCCGGTGCTTTCGCCAACAAACGGAAGGCACCCGCTATTTTGTTTTCCAAGGTCGTGCCGCGCTCCTCACGGATGGCTGTTTAGCAAAATATAAATCTTGAGATTCAATTAACTAAAATCTGTCAGTTTCGCTTTTTGTTGCAGTGTTTTTACAACAAATACACTAAAAGGTCGCAGCTTCGCCCGAGAGGCGAAGCATCGCTTGCGATAGCAAATTAGTGGACAGCTATACCAAGTATAGTAGTTTTATCGGCCGTATAAGTTAGTAAGCATAGGCACACCAACTTAATTAACAAAGATGTTGTCACGCGCGCACCCGCAAACATGAACACATCTGACTCGACGACCGCGGGAACGTGCTGTCGAAACGCTGGCGTGAGGAAACCCGGCAGCTGCAGCGCGCGAAGTAAAATTTGTGCAGCCTATCACTTCAACAAAATTTGAGCGCGAAGAAGACATAGCGCACACAAAGCTACGCGCCTCCGACGTACCTAGACTTAGCCCCCAACGCAGATCGCTCTCAAGGCTCAATCACACCGGCCACTTGAAGAGGTCGCGCGAACAAAAAGCGACAGAATGCGACCGGTGCTCACACCGGCAAGCCCGGCTGAGGTCGACCAGGCGGTCGGATTCCCGGAGATTATCGTTCACAGCGAGAAATCATAGGGATCTATGCAGTTGGCGCACACTTCGCTACTTGCGCCTTGCGGCAACAGCCATGGATTTTGATTCGGGGTAAGAGGAAGACGTCGTAAATATGCTGACGTGCTCTGCTGTATTGTCAGCTGTTGCAGTGCGGAAGCTTCCGAAGAAAAAGCGTAGCTAGGGCGTGCGCCCATGCCTGCGTTCCCCATAAGTGCCCGTCCACACTGGCCGTCTCCTGCCCGAACTCCGCGCGCATTACGAGGAGTATTATCATGAGTAATTGTAATTTGTAGTTCGCGTTGCGTGGGATTCGGTACATACTTATTGCGCATTCTTTTGCTGCTGTTTGACTTGCTGCGAATGCTACCGCATACATTCGACACGTTGCTGGAACTGCTGCGCCCCAGAATCACGAGGCAAGACACAAATTACATTCCTGTAATCGGTCATGGTGGCGTGGACTTTGTGATTACATTCCTGCAGTCTGGCATGATGGCATGGACTTTGTATTCGGTGCGATGCAGGAGGACGCCTTACGGCCAGCCGCTGATTGGTTTAGCAGTTTTGCGACTAGGGTCGCGCGACTGAAAAACCGAGCAGCGAGTGACTGACGCAAAAATTACTCGCTTTACAAGAAAAGCGGCGACCATTTGCGACTGGTTGCTTTGCGACCAACTTGGTCGCGCATCCGCTGTCAGGCGGAGCTGTGTATGAGCCTTCAAGATACGGCCGGGCGTCATGCGCAGTTGGAGACGGAGTAGAAAACCGTCTCCCTCCCCTCCCCTCGATGACTCGCCACGTTGTGCTCATCGCGCACGACTGGCGATGGCGCGCTTCCTGCCTGCTTTCGTCTCTTTCCCTCGGGAGGGATTCACCCGCGATTATCGGCTCTCCTCACACACCTTCACCCGCACATGCAGCGTAGAGCTCGCGGCGACGGTCTCTTAACTCTATACGGAACCTCCCGGCGACGGCGACAGCGGAAATGCGCTTGGAGTGTTTGTGTAATTGCTATCGCATTAATAAAGTAAAACAACTTTGACTGCGTGAAAGAAATGACAGCGCGTTCTGTTTACCTCATCTGAGTTTGTCGGTTTCACCATGGACGGCGAGAGGGCGACGACTGCTCCGCTCAACAGGCTTGGGGCTCATGCTCCTGGGGGTTATGCATTGCGCGCGTATTCCTTTGATATGGTCACACATTTTGCTTTATCTTGAAGACTGACCATGAGAAACTACGAATCCACCTGCATTTACGGTACGTCAAGAAACGACTGAGGCAAGCCAGCTCGGTTCAGATGCGAAAGCTATAGGGGAATACTAACACTTGTGCGGCTCTGTAGTATATGCGAGGTTCTCGATGATCAATAAGAGCTTTATTGCCTCTTACTTAGGCTAATAGTTGTAATATTAATTAATTTTAAATAGCCTCATAGTAATTTTCTCTTGGATAGTAATTAGCAATTAAATATTCTGGTTTGGCTTCCTTGTCCTACATCACACTTAAAGGGACACTAAAGGAAAATACTAAGTCGACGTGGACTGCTTAAATACCTTTCCAGAAACCTCACAACCTTTGTTTCTTGCCAAGAAAAGACTTAGTTTACGAGAAAATTGTATTTGAAGGGTCCGAATACCTTTTTTTTCGAAATTCAAATCTCCCGTCACCCAACCAAGGGAGTGGTGACGTTGCATACGCCATCACCGCCCTTTGCTGCCGTCGGTGAGTAAAATGGCGCCCGATAGACGGCGGCACCGAGCCGAGGCATGGGGGTGTTGTTCGCCGCTGCAGCTGCTTTTTGGCTAAGTGGCGTAGACCATTCGGGCATCCCGCGACATCACATGGAAGTTGAATTCTCTGCTACTTGCAGTTTGTGGGAGTTTCGCGAGCCAGCAAAACCAGCGCAGCACTACGCGACCAGGAAAATATTGAAACGCGAAAGCGTGGGCGGCACAGAGTCAAGAAAAAACGACACCTTTCGACCAACCTTGCCATTGTCAACGGTAAGTTCAATGAGTTCCTTTTTCTGAACAAGAAATGGAACTGGACAAGTAGCATTTTATTTCACCTTATAATACAATACGAGTATGTTTTTTGCAACGTGTAGTTGAGTACTACTAACAGAGTTTAACTGGGGAGCGCTTTCATCATCCGGAATTTACCTCCATTTCTTGACTACTAAGCTCTGGTCGCGATAATATTGACGCCTTAGCGATTGTCCAGCACTAATCTATCACTTTAGCTCGGCTTAGCATTTGCATTTAGTGTCCCTTGAGGAATTCATATTTAGCTGACATAATTTCATTGCAAATAATTTTATTACTCTTTATCAACCCTAATTATTCTGATACCTCCGCGGTACTCACTATCATCATCATCATCATTATCATCATCAGCCTGGTTACGCGCACTGCAGGGCAAAGGCCTCTCCCATACTTCTCCAACTACCCCAGTCCTGTACAAACTATAGCCATTTTTTCCCTGGAAACTTCTTAATCTCATACGCCCACCTAACTTTCTGCGGCCCCCTGCTACGCTTGCCTTCCCTTGGAATCCAGTCCGTAACCCTTAATGACCATCGGTTATCTTCCCTCCGCATTACATGTCCTCTCTATGCCCACGTCTATTTCTTGATTTTAACTAAGATTTCATTAACTCGCGTTTGTTCCCTCACCCAATCTACTCTTTTCTTATTCCTTAACGTTACACCCATCATTCTTCTTTCCATAGCTCGTTGCGTCGTCCTCAGTTTAAGTAGAACCCTCTTCGTAAGCCTCCAGGTTTCTGCCCCATACGTGAGTACTGGTAAGACACAGCTACTATACACTTTTCTCTTGAGCGATAATGGCAACCTGCTGTTCATGATCTGAGAATGCCTGCCAAACGCACCCCAGCTCATTCTTACTCTTCTGATTATTTCAGTCTCATGATCCAGATCTGCGGTCACTACCTGCCCTAAGTACATGAATTGCCTTACCACTTCCAGTGCCTCGCTACCTATCGTAAACTGCTGTTGTCTTCCGAGATTGTTACACATCAAGAAAGTGACAAAATCCTAATGAAGAAAGGCTTCAGGCAGGGAGATACGATCTCTCCAATGCTATTCACAGCGTGTTCACAGGAGGTATTCAGAGACCTGGATTAGGAAAAATTGCGGATAGGAGTTGATGGTGAATGTCTTAGTAACTTGCGTTTCGCTAATGATATTGCCTTGCTTAGTAACGCAGGGGACCAATTGCAATGCATGGTCACTTACCTGGAGAGGCAAAGCAGAAGGCTGGATCTAAAAATTAATCTGCAGAAAACTAAAGTGCTCAATATATGTAGCAATAATTGTTAGTATCAGTCGTCATACACACTTATAAGGCATTCTCACATATACTACCATAGGGCGCTCTATGGAGTGCATTGGTCACGCGTTGCATGCCGGCGGATGGACAGATTTCGGAGGGAATTAACCTTAAAATGCTTAGCCATTAAAAAATGAAACTAAGCTTTCCGTTTGGTTTTCAGTCCCTGCCACGCAGCGAGGCTGCGCTCTCACGCCGACGAACCGGCATGCAGCCAGTAAAGCGAAGGCGAATAGCCCTCAAGAGGAAAGGGGGGCGTGCCAAATAGGCGAAAGGAGGTTGGAAGGCAAAAAGAGGTGAGCGTAGCGTCACCATCACTCTTCTTGTGTTTGTGATTCACTTTTAGATCGTCCAAAGCGAGCGCAGGAATTGGCCCTGAATGTAGGTCTGGCGTAATTGTGACGTATTTCGACATGGCCGATGGGAGTCGTAGAGAGTTTCTGCGTGCTGTTTTCGGCCGCAAACTGCAAGACCTGCATGTCTCAACCACCATTGGTCGAGATAACGATTCTCAGCAGAAAGCAAAAATTGAAACGGCACGTAAGCGGTTTGATTTTTAATGTAGTACAGTGCACCATATTGTAAGAAAAAAGGACCATCGTTGTGTAAGCGATGCATCGCTTCTGGTATATGGTTCAAAGAAGAGATCTTCGACCTGTCTTAAGTTTTGTGGTTAGACTAAGTAAGCATGCCTGTTCTTGCCAACTTATTCGCCGTTCTGCACTAGAGATAAATCACTTAGAAGTAACGTCCGTGTCATCGTCGTTGCGTGTTCGATTTTCTGTGCGTCTTCGTCTAATATGTCTTTCAGCAATGCAAAAACACCCGCGTACTTAGATTTAGGTAGAAGTTGAAGATCCCCAGCTTGTCAAAAGTAGTCCGTAGGACCCCACGATGGCGTGCCTCATAATCACACCGTATTTCGGGCAAGTAATTCCGTAATTTAAATTAAATTTTGCGAAGTCCGGGAACGGCAGTTGAAATCCCCGCCGCAGCGACCGCATTTCACAGTGGAATAAATGGAAAAACGCCCGTCTGCCTTGCACTCGGTGCACTTTAGACCGCGTCGGGTGGTCGAAATAAATCAGGAGCCCCCTCCTACGGGGTGCGTCATAATTATGTATTCGGTGCGTAAAATCCCAAACGTTATAATATATAAGTGATTAGTGAACTCTCGTTTTCTACTTGTTTTCATGCGTTATACGAATGACATTGCGCTGAACATTGTGAAGTAAAAAAAAAAACACCTGGTTTATATTACCGAGAGGTACAGCATCGCACGGCTATTGCGAAAGTGTAAAGTGTGGGGTCGATATTGGCCTTTCCGATAAGCCCCTGGCTAAAGGTACTACATCCAACGTATCACGTCGAAATTTTCACAGATACATTAGAGGAATTTGAGACTTTTTTAACGCTATGCTCTTGGCCATCATTCTTCGCACATTGCGGTAGATAGGTAGGAAGGTTCCTGTTTGACCTTGCTTTGTGAAAAATAATCATGAGCGATTCCGTTTTGTGAAGGTGGATGACCTGCGAAGCTTTTTAGCACATAGGTAATGCTCAATTTTGAACAAATGTACGAACTCATTTATTCTCTTGACGGGTTTTCATCTTGACAAAAGGTGCGCACACACATTTATTGCCTCGATCGGTGGGTCATTATTTTTTGGTCGTGATGGTGGTGTTGATGGCCTTGCGGTAGCATGATACGCACTTATCTGCTCGGGTACGACATTGGACACGTTCTTGGCAAGAATCGAATCTATGCACAGCCAATGGCTCATACACAATGAAGTGCGCCGCGCGACAGCTGCTGGTTTTATTATTGCGCTTCAGCGTGGACGGCTGCCGCCACCTCGGAAAGCCGGAGGAAACTGGCCCTGCACGTGATTGGAGTGCTCCTGCCCCGAGTAGCTGGCGGAATGGAGACACGCGTGACATTTCTGCGGAACTGCCCCCAGGCTCAATGTAGACACTTGCGACGTGCCCGCGACCCCGGGAGAGCGTATGGGAAATATTCACGTACGAGCTTGGGACGACGACAGAGAGAGGGCGCTGAATTTGTACTCGCGCACATGAAAATTTCACGGCAGCCTAGCTATAAACAGCTTCGCTGTGAAATAGAATCGTTACCGATGTGGGAATCGAAGCTCTAAGGAGAGCGCAGCAGCAGCTTGCTCTACCCATCAGGCTACGATCGCTCTTTTTTCTTTATTTCATTCGTAGCAACAGTACGTACGCACATATAAAGCAGGTCACTTTGCGCTGAAAAGAATTAGTGCATTATTTCGCAAGATTGTACTAATTTAAAGGGCCTTCAGAGAGGTCATTACAGACACCAAACGGTTAAGTTCCGAAATCCACTTTGGTGGTGAGCCATGTGCTTTAGGGAATCGTGGATGTATATACTACTTTCAATTAGGTGTTGCCTCGCCAACCTTGCATCTACGCAGGCATTACTGATATTCGTGCACATTTTCCACATGTTGCTCACAGACAAAGGCCATACCGTGTCAGCCGACACTCCCTCTGCGCTCGCGCATTCAAGACACGAATATTGAATTCTCGTATCAGCAGTTTTCTTGTTTTTTTGTGTGTGTTCATATTAGAGCGTCCCACAAGAACACCGAGTTGTGGCTATCCAACGAGATATGCTAAGTATTTTGAGCTTTTTTACATATGGTGCACTAAACAGGGGCACTATGGTGCCCCTGTTTGTATCTATGGCTTCACAACGAGACTGCCAGAATGCAATTGCAAAAATAGCGTTTTCCCTGACTATATAACAGACTTTTCTTTAACCCGTCAGCACATTGTCTTCATGTCCTAACCTATACAATGTATATAGACAGGCAAAGACAGACACGTAACACCAAGAAAACATGAGGTCCCAGCCGCCCATTATGCATTGGATGCGACAAGTTACACAGCTTAACTCGTTCCCAAGTAAATCGTCATATATATAAGCTTGCCATACATAACGCATGTGGTACATAATTTACTTTTGTAACTACAGGAAAATGGCGAACAGTAGAGCTTCAAACCACCGAACAATTATGCAGCCCCGCTTTTCTCCCTGATCTCTGTTTCTTCGATCCAATACTCTGCACTGTCACGATAATGTTGCAGTGTAGGCCACAATCACAGGCATGCTTCGGTCGTTCCGAAGCCAGCCAGCTGTTTCAAGCAACCGGCGCATGCACCCCGTGCCACTTGGTTGTGTTGTAACCGCTGGCGCTTTGAGGCACCGTGTTCGATGGCACTATGTGAGGGCGTGCACTTCGTGTCACTTTCTCGCATTCTTTCCTTGTTACAATTCGCACTTTGTCGTGTATTGATATGCTGCACCCACCGATGGAAAATAACCGCCATAGAGATTCCTATAAGTAATGTATGACACTCTATGATGACCCATTGGTTGTGGAATTGTGCACCGCCCTTGCTGCAGACGGCTGTTTAACAAAATAGAAATGATAAATTCTCTAAACCTAAATAATAAATTTGTGCTTGCTATCGCGGTGTTTTGTAAGTAATAAAGTATTGGTATAAAACAATCTTTATTGAAAGAAATAAACTAAATCGCTGTGCCTTTCCCACACCTGAGTTCATCGGCTTCGTAATGACAGCGAGACTGCGACGACTGACGACCTTCCGGCTCATCTAGCTTAGGCGCTCATTCTTCTGGGTGTTAAGTGTTGTGAGCATTTTCCCTTGCGTTGGCGCCGATTTTCGCTTTAACTTGTAGACTGGCCATGGGAAAATTCCAATCCATCATCATTTGTGGGATTGGAGCGGGCATGCGGGGTTTCAAGAAACGACTGAAGTAGGCGAGCTCGGATCAGGTGAAATGGCTATGCCGGTAAATCACAACATTTGTGCGGCTCTGTATTATATGCCAGGCTCTTTCGACTCTCCAAATGCGACAGGTAAGTAATAGTCTACTGTGGAAGCGTTTGGTGTTTATTTTTTTTGTAGTCACGTGAATTATAAACGAACAGGAATAGCTTTGTGCTTCGGCTTGGTGAAAGATTAACTTGCCGTACAGTACGTTCAGCGAGTTTGCGTTAACTTTATTCTCATATATTGTTGTAACAAATATTTTTGCCCACCTATGGTAGCGTGCGCAACTAATAAAAAAGCAGACTTGTTGAGAAACAAGGTGACGCTCGCGCTAATTCATCGGTGCGTCTTAACGTACGCACTGAGCTTGCAGCGATTGTGTGTCGTCACGACCATATGCCTTGCTACCAGCATTGCATTAGCGTTCCTTTTTTTCGTGTGTGTGACATTTTTACCCTACAGATCCTAAAAAAAAAAAACAACGCGTTCCGTAAGCCTTCCAACGAAATTTGGCGAGTTTGTACTAATTTCTAACCAAAGCCTTCACCCTTCCACTCTTTTTACGCTGAACGAGACTGTTTTAAATGTCTTATACGCGAGAGCTGCGTGCCTACATCACTCCGGCACACCCTACAGAGCGGGTCTGCCAGATGTTAGTACATCTGGCAGACCCGCTCTGTAGCGTGTGCCTACAGAGTGTTCACATCTACTGTGAACACTCCACAGAAAACAATTATTTCGTTCTACTCAGAAAGGAACTGTTGTGGTCAGTGCAATTTGCCAGGGTCGCGCATCGGTTCCTGACAGCCATAGACAAGTTCTGTACCATGCTGTAAGACCAAGGGTAACATTTTTTCAGTTCTGTTTGATGCGAGCAGATGGGATTGTGTGTGGCTGGATGACTTCCGCTGTCTCTTTCTTGCACCTTTTATTGCTGCCTTTTTGTTTAGAGTTTATATTAACTCTCTCTAAGCACACCTATTGACTCTCGCCGCAGGTCACTTGCGGTAGCATGGCGACACTCAGGACCACGGCCTTAGACGTTGCCTCCCACATTTGAGTTTGTTTACGCTCTGACGCTGGCTGCCACAGCAGCGAATGCGGTGCAGCAGTGGGCACTGCCGCCCATTTGGTGCTAGGAGCATGCATCACTGGCATTGTGGCGCATCCAAGGAAGGTGAGAGAGAGAGATAAAACTTTATTGTGTCCTTGATGGGGTTAAGGGGTGGCGGGGGTCGGGAGACTAACCCCCAATCCCCCCCTTCTTCAGACGGCGGCCAGTCCTTGTTTTCTGGCGGCGTCTTCGGCCATCCGGACGGCCCAGAGCTGCTCCTCTGGGTCCAAGCTGAGCAGCAATGTCTCCCACTGCTCGGCCGTACTAATGATGCGTGTGTTAGTGCGGGAGGTGTTGGTGGGTGAGGCTTTGGGGCATTGCCAGATAATATGATTGAGGTCGGCGCGGGCCTTGCACGCTTTGCAGAGTGGTGAGTATGCTCGGGGTACATGCGGTTGTAAAGCACGGGGTTCGGAAAAGTTCGTGTCTGAAGGAGTCGCCAAGTGGTGGATTGACACTTATTCAGTGTTTTGTGTGCTGGGGGGTAGCGTAACCGCTCTCTGCGGTAGTGCAGGAGAATTTTTCTCAACGTGACCATTCGGTCCCGCGCGTGACCGCGATGCAGAACACAGGGCTGGTCGGGATCGGAAGACGCAGGAGAAGTATGATGCGCCCGGTGTGCGAGAGCTCGGGCGGCATCGTGGGCGGCTTCGTTTCCAGCCAGACCCGAGTGACCAGGGGCCCAGATGATCTGCACGCGGCGTTGCCTTGGGGGAGGAGTGCCAGAGAGAATCTTCTGCGCTTGGGGTGCTATGAGTCCTCTTGCGTAGTTACGAATGGCCGTTTTTGAATCGCTGATGATGCAGTGTGCATTGATAGCCGCGTAGGCCAAAGCGATGGCCGTTTCTTCTCCTACTTCGGGTTGCGTAGCGAATATTGATGCGGCCGCGGAGAGGTGGTACTGCGAACCCGCGACTGCGACGACCGTCATGGCGTTTTGGTTGGGGTACTCTGCTGCGTCCACGTAGGTTACGTCAGCGGCTTGGTCGTAGCGCTTTTGTAGTTGTTTAGCTCTTTCTGCACGTCGCTCCGGATTGTGTTCTGGGTGCATATTGCGAGGTATGGACGGGATAACTAGCTGATCACGAATGTTTGGAGGCATGGGTACTTTTGGTCCGAATAGGGTGGTGTAGGTTATGCCTAGGGTGCCTAGAATGTGCCTGCCCGTGGTGGAATTGGCAAGTCGTTTGTATTGGCTAATACGGTGCGCTTCAATAAGCTCGTCTATGGTGTTATGAATGCCTAGGGCGTCCAGTTTCTCGTTAGAGGTGGTGATGGGAAGATGTAGGGCTTGTTTATAGGCCCTCTTGATCATGGTATTGAGTTTGAGCTTGTCAGTTGCATTGAGGCTAAGGTACGGGGCGACATAGGTGATCCTGCTCAGGGCGTAGGCGGTTACCAGGCGTATAAGGTTGCTTTCCTTCATGCCGTGATGTCGATTTCCGATGCGTGCAATGAGGCGAGTGGTTTGGTGTACATGTTTATCTAATTGCTTGAGTATCTCCGTGTTTCTGCCGTTTTGTTGGATGCGTAAGCCAAGGATACGAATGCTAGGTACTGTAGGTATGCGTTGCTGGTGCACGTGCAGTTCTATCTCGGGTGGGTGAGGGTCTGGACGTCGACCTCCCCAATTAGGCTTGTACAGAAGGAGCGCCGATTTCTGTGGGGAACACGCCAGGCCGCACGTTTCTACGTATGCAACGACCTCGTTGATGACTTGCTGCAGCGTGTCTTGGATGTCCCCGTCGCTGCCCCCGGTGACCCACAGGGTGATATCGTCTGCGTAGAGGCTATGCTTGAGGTTGGGGATGCTAGCTAATGCAGGCAGTAGTCCGAGCAAGGCCACGTTAAACAGAAAAGGGGATAGAACCGATCCTTGCGGCGTGCCTTGGCTGCCGAAGTGAATAATTGGCGACTGCAACCCTCCGATGGTAATGGTCGCCGTGCGACCTGTAAGAAAATTCTTCACGTAGTTATATGTTCGATGTCCAACCTGGAGTTGTGCCAGTTGGTTCAGTATAGCCTCATGCGTGACGTTATCGAAGGCCTTGGTTAGGTCTAGCCCCAAGATGGCTCTGGTGTCCAGCCTGGAGCTTTTGTCGCCATCGATAATTTGGTGCTTGAGCTGAATCATGACATCTTGAGCAGAAAGTTTCGGGCGGAAGCCAACCATGGTATTGGGGAAGAGGTCGTTGTCGTTCATATGTCTGTGTAAGCGTGTGAGGATGACGTGCTCGAGGACCTTTCCGACACATGAAGTCAGGGAGATAGGGCGGAAGTTTTCGAGTAGGAGGCGCTTCCCGGGTTTGGGAATCATAATAATTTTGGCTTCTTTCCATTGTGAGGGGAGGTTTCCAGTTTCCGAGTATGCGTTAAAATAAGCTGTGAGGGCTAGTATAGAATCCTCATCTAGGTTGCGAAGCATTTTATTAGTAATGCCATCAGGTCCCGGGGCTGAGTTAGGGCGGAGTGCGAGGATGGCTCCACGTACTTCTGCTGCTTCTATGGGCGCGTCCAGGTGGTCGTTATCGGTGCCTGTGTATGCTGGAGCGGGTGTAGTAGGTTGAGGTCCTCTGTATCGGTCTATCAATTCTTGAAGAACTTGTGCGTCCGTGCCCGGATGGGTGTGAATAATTTTTTGCAAGTTGTGCTGTTGTGTGTTCTTGCTGTTAGCCGGATCGAGGAGGCAACGGAGGATATTCCACGTTTTGGGCAGGTTTGGTTGCCGCTCCATGCTGTCGCATGTGCTGTGCCAATTTTGACGAGTAAGTTGTTGTGCATAGTCTTCGATTTGAAGGGTGGGAGTACTAATACGTTTCCTGAGCGTTCGGTTGAGCTTGTTGTGTTTGTATCTGCGTTGCAGACTGGCGAGGGCTTCCCACATATGAAAGAACTTGCTATCTGCCTCCTGCAGAGTGGCTTCTTCAGGCACCAATTTAGTGGCTTTGCTCGCGTCTTGGAGCGAGGATGCGACCCAATCTTCGAAAGGGGTTTGGGTACCCGAGAAAGAGGTGAGGGCTCTGGCCTGCCGGAAAGCGTCCCAGTTCGTTATGCGGAGTTGACGACCCTTAGGATTTCGCGGGCCCGCTCGAACTGTTGTTTGGATTAAATAGTGGTCGCTGCCCAAGTTGTCTTGTGTGTTGATCCAGTGTGCTTGTGGAATTCGTCTTGCGAATGTCAAGTCCGGAGTAGTATCTCTGCTAACGCTGTTTCCCATACGAGTGGGAGAAGTTGGATCCGTGACAAGAGTAAGACCTAGATTCTGTCCGTCAAGCCATAGTTGTCTTCCCTTTCTGCGGTCCATGTGGTATCCCCATGCCATCGCAGGGGCGTTTAGGTCCGCTACGATGAGCAGGGGGGCTCCCCTAGCTACTTGATCTGCTTTCGTGAAAAGTCGTAGAAACCTATGTTGTTCTCTGGGGCTGCTGTACACATTGAGGATGAAGAGGCTCTGTTGCTTGCGCCTTGCAGACGGGATGATCTCCAGAAAAATGTGGGCGGCTGTATCAATGGCTGTATGATGCTGTATAACTGGAATGTTTCGCTTAACTAGTGTGGTTACTTGGGGCCTGCGGTTATCACTGCAAACTGCGGTGTATGCCGCGTATCCTGACAGCTTAGCCGCTTCTCCGGTCTCTTGTAATGCGATAACATCGGGGGAAGTATGTGGTGCGAGAGAGGTAATGTATTGCTCTAAGTGTGCTCGCTTTCGCCGGAAGCCCCGGCAGTTCCACTGCCAAATGCAGTAGGTAACACGTTCTGGATTACTCGCAGCCATCTTTGTCGGGACGCGAGTACGGCTTCTTTAGGGGACCTGCTCTGGGACGGAGTAGGGTGTTTTCCAATTCTGTCAAACGGGTGTTGTGATTTTGAGCCAAAGTCGCGACCATGTCTTGAAGCACTTTGCGCGTGTCGTCCATGTTTTCCTGTCGCTGTTGTTATCTTGCCGCAAAGGCTTGCTCAATTCTGGGCAGTAGTAGCGTTTCTAGTTTCGCCGTAAGGAGGTTGTCCATTGCGCGTTCGAGAGCCTTTGCAATGGAGGCGTCGAGCAATGTGGCAAGCTTACAATCTAATGCTTCGTTGAGGTTGCCTTCTATCCGCTGTTGCAGCTCAGTGAGAGCCTCACAGTTGACATTTCCTTCTGAAGTGTGTGCTGGTGCTGCCGCTTTTGAGATTGGTTCGAGAGCTTTGCGTTTGTGCGAGATTGGTTGTTGGGTGGTTTGCGGGCAATCTATTGCAGGGACAGGAAGGATGTCTGCATTTGATGGTAAATGTTTGGGTTGTGTGTCTGCAAGTTGTGATTTCAGATTAGCGTTTTCTGTCTTGAGTTCTTGTATCTCAGCACGTAAGGATCGGAGCTCCTGCATGAAGCTGTGCATGGTAGCGTCACTAACTGTGTTCACTGGGGTTGCTATAGGTTGTGTGGTGTGACCTGTGTGGGAGACAATGCTGGCCCAGCTTACCTTGGGGGGTGCGTCTTGCACTTTAACTGTGGTCGTTCTGAGGCTTGCGTTTCCTTGCTGCTGCGGCGGTGTTGAATCCGGTCCGCTCCGGGAGTGACTGCGTCCTTGTGACTGACTGCGACCTCGGGAGCGGCTGCGTCCACGAGACCGACTGCGTCCTCGTAAATTGCTGCGTTCGGGAGCCTGCGGTTGTAGTGTTGACTTCGGTGTTGGAAGAGCTGAGTCTCCATTGCAGAAGTCGATGGCCCCGTCTCCTGGTCAGCTCCTTGTTGTCCCAGTCGTAGGCGTTCCCATCGTCGTTGGAGTAGGAGGTGTGGTGTCTGGAAGCGGCGATGGCTGGACTTATCACCAGTCGGGTGGTCTTTACCGCAGAGCGCGCAGCAAGGGTGAAGCAAGCGCGCAGCAAGGAAGGTGAAGTAGCTTCATATGCTTCAAAAAACGCTCTGCAACGCAGCGCAAGGGTTCAGCGCACGCCTTTAACAATGAACGCTACGCTTCGCCACTGTAAGTCGCGTCGCTCCGTTTTCGACGACGCTGAAAGCATTTATCAGGAAAGTGGACCCGGCCACAGCGAAAAGGAGGAAGACGGTGGAATGATGGAGCCATGTCTTCAGGCCACAACAATAACGACAACACGGTAAGTTTTTGATGCAGTTCAGTGCATATTTCCGAGAACGCTAGTACGAACAACTAAGACTTACGCCACGAACGCTACGCGGAGCGCAGCCTTGTATAAAATAATGCGGTGACACACAGTGTTACTAAGCGCATGCCATGCAGAATAAGAAACGCGCATATATTTGCAGATGCGCATTCATATCCTTCAGAACACTCCTCTAACTAAGCACTTTACCGCTGCCCCGCGTGCGGCTTAGCTCTGACCCCCCTAATCTACGTGGGGAATGATTCCCTTATACACCGTGAGCGGCAACAGGATAGGCTGTCATTAAAGCAAAAGCGCGTGGCCAAAACGTAATTGTCTCCTCTCTTATTAGTATAAACGTAGACTAAGGGCCAATCTCTGCTAAACACGGAGCTTGCTGTGATCTTGCTGTGAAACACGGAGCTTGCTGAGATCTGAATTTATATTACGCGAGTTTTCTTTTTTATCACATACAATGATCGAGGTTCATTATGCCCTTTTCATAAGGTCTGATTTCGCATGCAAATTCGTTTGCTTTCATACGTCATTTGCTGTTTCAAGGCGAGTTCGCAAATGTAAAGTCCCAAAAAAAATCACAATATATGGAACTGCGCCTGTGAAGAAAGCCGCTGAAACGAGTATCGTCTATGAACTAGAGCGCGCCAGCATAAATTAAGCTTCCTCAGCATAAGATAATGCTCATCACACTCGCCAATTTTATACTGATCATACCAAATGCTAAGCCTGCACTAAGGAGTAGTCAAATCTGCGCTGTCGCGACAAATGGATTTTAAATGTTGAGCACCTGACCCGGCCGTGACCACTGGCACCGCACAAGCTGCGGAATGTGCACGTGTAACACGATTTACAAAACAATCCCTTCTCACTGATACGATTACAGGAGCTGACATAATTACTCCCTCACAGCTGCGATCCATTTCTTTGGCCGTTCAAGTTCGTCAGGCCTGCGAGGAAACATGTACCAGTTTACTTCGGGCTGGCCTCCATGGCTGTGAGTCTCTTGCGCAGCAGGATCACCGGTTGCATTTGTTCTTTTGCGCACCTGCACAATTTCGACGCTTGCCCATAAAGCACCTGCCAATGCACTGTCGGAAGACGTATCCGAAAAAAATGGGGGAGGGCGAATTAACCGAGCAAGACGGTCCCAACCGTGGCCGACACGAAGTGCACTGTGGGTTAAGTAATAATGAGTCAAGCCGGCCGAGACGCAGACCCACCTTCCCAGAGCTGTCGCTTCGCTACGTAAGATGGCGCCAGAGAAGCTGCAAACTTGAGTATATGGAGCCTATGCCCATGTATGACTCCTACATTCTTTACTGTGATTCAGGAGACGTATGACATGAGCTACCGAAAATGCAAAAAACCACAGGAATAACGAGTCCTACTTAGAACAGTTCCGAATCGCTAGGAACAGAGTGGTAGCAATGATATGCGACAAAGAAAGAGATTAATACCTCACTTGTAAAGCAGGCGCAGGGAAAAACTGGGAAAAATGCGGGACGTCGTCAATACTGTCACAGGAAAATCGCCTAAACAACACACAACTCATTGGATTGTGGACGTAGATACATTTAAATAATTTCATAACTTTTTAAACATTGTAACAGAGATTTCTGGCCAGGTGTCAATGACTAGTAGAGACATCGGTATTGAGAGTGTACCTAGCAAACTCGTGTACCTAGAACGCACAGATGTCATTGATGTAATATTCAGCATGAATAACCGTGAAAGTCACGGTTATGATGGCATACCATAGACGCTTCTTAACAAAACAGCAATTTTTCAGCCTACTATTAACTACTCTCTTCCACTACGCAATTGAAAGCAATCTATATGTGGATGCTCCAGAGATCGCAAAGGCTACCTCTGTTTTTGAAGGCAGGGACATTAACGATCCTGAAAGTTATCGGCCAAAATCAGTCCTAAGCACACAGCATCTGAAAAAAAAATGTCTACTCAGTTGAAGAAATACTTAGCAGAACATAATATCAATCTTCTTCGCAGAATACTTTTAGGGCTCACCGATCGACAGCTTCAGCGGTAGTAGAACTAACAGAAGCCGTAAACGACTCGTGTGATATAGCTATTGTTTTATTTCAAGAGCTTCAAAAATCACTGTATACCGTGATTCATTCCATTTTGCTGAAGAAGATCGAACAATGTCAATTCAGAAAAAGAACCTTGTAACTTTTTCTCAGTTACCCATTAGTTCGCAAGTAGTATGTCAGCATGAGCGGTGTTCCATCCACCTACCTGACGGTTTCAGCAGGAGTACCACAAGGGTCGCTTCTCGGGCCTGTTTTATGTTCGGTGTAAGCGAATGATTTACCATTATTTTCGAATACAATAAGAACCGTGACGTATGCAGAGGGCACTGCTATTATATTATGAGGAAATGCGTTCCAGGAAGCGAGTTTTACAATAAGAAATGAGCTACAGCGCCTGACAAACTTGTTGCAACAAAGTAGAGCTGACCACTTCAAAAAAAAAGTACGTGGTGTTCTGTTCTCCACAAAAACGTGTGCACACAAGGTTCTCGCAAATTAGCATTAATGAGAGAATCCTGGAACAGGGGGACAAGATGAAAATACTTAGGGGTTACATTAGATTATAGTCCAAACTAGAAATTACACATTAATAATGTCTTCTCAAAGTTAGCCTCCGTGTGCTGAATGTGTGCTCCGTGTGCTCAACAAGGATTCAATTTGAAACAACTATCCTAAAAATGATCTAGTAGCCTATATCAGATTCTCATTTAACCTATTGTTGCGAATGATAAGCTTCTACATTTAGCCCATACCTGCAACCAATCATCCGCCTCCAAGAAAGAGCCTTGCGGATAACGACGCTCTCTAATATATATAAATAATATGTAGGCCACTATTTCGAAAACTCCGTATACTGCCATTTCTACTTGTATTTGTGTTACAGGTGTCATCTACCATTCATAGCATCATAAACAACAACTACTTACTGACAATAAGACTGTTTAATATATCAAGCTCTAGCACTACATATGCGAGCAATCTAAATTTCACTCTACCTGCCACTCGTTCTGTCTATGGTCAGCGGTTGTTGCGATTTCAGGGTGCGAAAATTTGGAAGGCATTGCCACTTGGCACTAAAGTGTCTAGAATTATTGTATTTACAGTGAAATACGCTTTGTTGGCAAGGATATAATTTCACATGCATTACATTTTTATTATATTTGCTCCCAATATACCTTAATCTTTATCACTTCCAAAAAGATGAAGCACCAAAAGATGGAAGTGGCGGCCGGCACTAGCTTAAACCCGTATTTCCAGATGGCCCAACAGTTTTGTTATCCACTGTTTCCATTGAAATCAGTAAAGAATCGTGTATGTGTGCACCTTTAACAGGGTTGCTAGCAATGAGCACTGGCGCTCTAGAAGTACTTGCTGTAGCCAGGCCCATGTTAGGACTTGCAAATTCTCGAACCCCAACAATTATTGTCTGTTACCATATAATCAATTGGTTGCCTCAGTTACGCGACACTGGGGCAGTGGTCATTTGGTCTTTTAAGTGAAAACATCTAGCTTGCAAAGATATAAGTAAGAGCAATTCGCCATGGGCACTGAAAAATAATGTGCTATTTCAGAACCAGCAGCGGCACTAACACATTACAAGAGGTTATTTCATCAAAAAATTTGCCATCGAGTTGCTGGAGAAGCAGCGCTTTCGCAACAATAGCAACTAGAAAGACACCAGTACAGAAACAGTTTATTGACGCGTGCACTCGCTTATCTTTGTCGGGCGTCCAGCTTTCACCGTCTAACAAATATCGCACATCGCAGGACGCGCCTGCACGTATCGGAACTTCCTGGAGTGTAATCGATGGTTCCATCCGCTGTCAGTGACCGAACCTTGTTTAATCAGATTGCATGTATGCGCGACGCGAATAATGTTGAAATTTGTGGAAGACACGCGGGTCCCAGCGATTACTCTGGAACGTTCGACGACTTATATATAAAAGCCGACGCACTTGACTCGCTGATCGTATTTTGAATGATCACCGACTGCGTTCGACGCCACCGTTGTTCTTTTCGTGTAGCCTGCTTTTGACGGCGCAAGTTCGCCAAATAAAACGCTAGTTTCATTAATCACAGTTTTGCTGCCTTCTTCACCATCCCTAGGTGACATCTGGTGGATGTGCTTTACGTTCACGTACCGGACGCCCCCGACAAGCCGTAATCCAAGCCCGGACCACAAAGACAACACCAACGTCGTCCCTGAACATCGAGCGAGCCGTCGGCTACAGCAGCAGCCCCCAGAACACGGACTTCTACCAAAGCCGACGAAGAAGATTGTCCAAGAAGATCATACAGAGACGACCAAGAAGACGGCCCCAATGACAGCCGCAGCAGCCCCCATAGTTCTGCAACAGCCCAGGCAGCCGCCGACGTTTCGCGGTTCCACATTTGAGGACCCGGAAAGCAGGCTGGAGACGTATGATAGGGTCGCTACGTTTAACAGCTGGAACAGTGACGACAAGCTCCGATATGTCTATTTCGCAATGGAAGACGCGGCCAGGACGTGGTTTGAGAATTGAGAAGCCACCATAACGACGTGGGACCTGTTCCGAACCGGCTTCCTGCAAATGTTCACAAGCGTCGTGCGTAAGGAGCATACCCATGCGCTACTGGAAACCCAAGTGCAGCTTCCCAACGAGGCCATAGCGATCTTCACGCAGGAGATGGCCCGTCTTTTCCGGCACGCCGACCAGTAAATGTCGGAGGAGAAAAAAAGTCCGCTTCCTCATGCGGGTCGATAAGCAAGAACTTTTCGCCGGACTGATTCGCAACCCACCGAAGACCGTAGCTGAGTTTTCTGCAGAGGCATAGACGATCGAGAAAACTCTGAAAATGCGCACCCGGCAATGTAACCGGCAGGTGCTCACGCCACAGTGCGCTATCCAAGGACTGCGTTGCGACGACCTTCAAGAGACCATCAGAGACCATCAGTTCTTCGCGAAGACAAGACCTTGAGCGAAGAACTGTGCAAGGGCTTGCCTTCGTCGCAGCCTCAGGTGGCCTAAATTGTCCACGTCGTGAAAGATGAGGTTCAGCGATCGCTTGGAGTTCCTGAGTTGCAACCTCGATTACCGCAGCCCAAGCCAGAAGCAATGACCTACGCCGCCATCGCACGCCGTCAAGGTCCCCCTCCACGACTGCGCCAGGGCCCTGTAATGCCGCAGTTCCGTCGTTCGCCGCTGACGCCGCCAGCATTCCCACCCGTCCCCCAGCGCACCTACGGGAGCGAGACGGACATTTGGCGAGCCCCTTACCACCGTCCGCTCTTCTATCACTGCGCAGAAGCCGGCCATGTGCATCGCCGATTCGCATACCACGACTTGGGACTGAGAGGGTTCGCCATCAACGCGCCGCCTCCACAGCTTGGGGAGCGCCCACGTGGCATCGCCGAATATCTAGCCGCCACTCAGTGGAACTGTCGGCGACCGTCCCGTTCGCCGTTATCAGACCGCTACCTGTCGCCGCAACAGCGACCATACGCTGGACCAGCCCGGGCCTGTTCTGCGAGTCCATATACGGAAAACTAAAAGCAGCAACCGATGGAGGTGCGGCTGCTGTTCGTCAAACTGACGAAGATCCTCCTCCGCCGACGAAGAACCCGAAGAGACTATCTCGACGACATAACAACGACGACACACCGCCATCCCGACGAAGTCTGGAAGCAAAGAATACGCTGATGAAAGACGACCTGACAACGCGACGTTCTAGCCATAGGTCAACGCAATGCAGCCGTGATCCGACGCCAAGACCTAACTGTAACGCAAGACAAAGAACCACCGACCTCGACGTGCTTTTCGGCGGCCACGCAGTCACCACCTTAATGGAAACAGGTGCCGATTAGTCCATCAAGAGTGGACCCATCGCCGCCCAGTTGAAGAAAGTTAAGACTGCATGAGAAGGCCCTGAAATTTGGGCAGCTGAAGGACACTTCATAACGCCGAATGTAATCTCCACCGCAAGAATCACCGTTCATGATTGGACTTACCCTGCCACCTTCGTTATCCTCCAACAGTGTTCACGAGATGTCATTCTCGGTATGGACTGCGCAGTCATCCACCTGAAGTCGAAATCGATAACGCTGTCTGAAGATAAATCGTTAACGCCGGAGAGGCCTCGCGGCCACCATGCCTTGAGTGTGCCCGAAGATCAAGTGAGCATCGCACCGCGCTCCAGCATTATTATTTCAGTCGGCACCGAAACACTCGCTGACGTAGAAGGCGTCATTGAGGGTGACCAACGTCCACTACTCGACCGTGAAATTGTCGCAAAAGGGATCGCTGGACTGCACGGAGGAAAAACGAAGGTGTTGCTGACAAACTTCAGCCAGGAGTTCAAACACGTCAACAAAGGCACGACAATCGCGTACATCGAGGAAATTGTCGAAAACAGCAATGTATTTGCCCTCTCGGATTTTGCCGCATCAGCCCTGAGGACCATAGTTTCCGAACCAGACTTTGACATAAATTGAAGTCTCCCCATGAATAAGCAGCAACAAATCAGAAGTCTTCTCCGACGATACAAAGAGTGTTTTTCGACGTCATCGAGGATTGGTCAAACACCAGTCTCAATGTATCCCATAATAACTGAAAAGTGCGCTAGACCAGTTCACCAGAGCCCTTATCGTGTTTTGATGGGAGAAGGTAACGCTATTAGGCAACAAGTTGGCGAAATTCTGCACGACGACATCATCCAGCCGTCGAAAAGCCCCTAGACATCTGCTTTAGTCTTGGTGAAGAAAAAGGACGGAACCTTACGTTTCTGCATCGATTATTGTCGACTATACAATATCACAAAGAAGGACGTATACCCCTCCCACGAATAGACGACGCATTGGATCGGCTCTGCAACGCTAAATACTTATCATCGATGGGCGTCAAGTCTGGCTACTGGCAAACAGAACCCCACGAGAGAGATCGCGAAAAGACCGTCTTGATCACACCAGGCGGCCTCTACGAGTTCAAGGTTATGCCATTCGGACTGTGCTCGGCGCCTGCAACCTTTCAGCGCGTAATGGACACGGTGTTAGGAGGATTGAAGTGGCAGACGTGTCTTGTTTACTTGGATGACGTCGTTGTCTGCGCCGGAAATTTAGACGGTCACCTTAGGCGGCTTGCGACAGTATAGATGGCATAAAGTCATCAGGGCTTACTCTGAAGCCGGAAAAGTGTCGCTTCGCTTACGATGAGCTTCTGTTCCTAGGCCACGTCATCAGCAATTCTGGAGTCCGCCGCGACCTGCAGAAGACAGCTGCCATCGCAAAGTTCCCGCAGCCCGTTGACAAGAAGGCAGTGCGTAGATTCATTGGCATGTGTGCCAAGAAATCTACGCACTGTACGCTCTTTGTCAAGGACGTTTTACAAATCATGCAGCCGCTAACCCACCTAATCAAATGTGATGTTGAGTTCAAGTGGGAAACACCACAGGCCGATGTATTTCCAGAACTCAAACGAAGCATGCAGTCGCCGCCGGTACTTGCACACTTCGACGACGACGCCGATACCGAAATCCACACTGTCGCCAGCAGCCGGCTTCGGTGCCGCCCTAGACCAGAGGAAAGACAGACTTGAACGGGTGATATCTTATGCTAGCCGGTCGCTGTCAAAAGGTGAAGGCAATTATTCAATGACTGAAAAGGAAATCCTCGCCATCATTTGGGCTACAGCAAAATTCCGCCCTTACCTCTATGGCAGGCCATTCAAAGCGTCAGTGACCATCACGGACCCTTCAGGACAGCTGGTGCGGTGGAGCCTCAGACTGCAAGAATATGATGTCATGGTAATCTACAAGTCCGGAAGAAAGCACTCTGACGCCGACTGCCTATGACGTGCCCCCATCCATCCGCCGCCGCAAGACGACGGGGACGACGATGTCTTCCTTGGAATAATAAGCGCGCAAGATTTCACTAAATAGCAACGAGCAGACCCGCAGCTAAAAGGTCTCGTCGAGTATTTGGAAGGGAACACTGACGTTGTGCCTAGGGGAATTTAAGCGCGGAATGTCTTCGTTCACGCTACAAAATAACCTGCTCGTGAAGAAGAACTTCTCACCAGTCCGCGCCAACTACCTTCTTGTTGTTCCGTCAGCGCTGCGTCCAGAAGTACTGCACGCCCTACTTGACGATCCAACCAATGGGCACCTCGGATTCTCCCGGACGCTGTCGAGGACACAGGAAATATATGACTGGCCCCGTCTGACCGCCGACGTCGCCCGTTACTTAAGACATGCCGACACTGTCATCGACGCAAGACACCAACGACAAGGCCAGCAGGATTACTACAGCCGATCGAGCCTCCTTGCCGACCATTCCAGTAGATCGGGATGAATTTGTTGGGACCGTTTCCGACGTCAACATTCGGAAATAAGTGGATCGTCGTGGCAACGGACTATTTCACCCGCTTCGCTGAAGCTAAAGTTCTAGCGTAAAGCAGCGCAGCTGAAGTGGCGAAATTTTTCTTCGAAAACATCCTGCTGCGACATGGTGCCCCAGAAATCCTCATCATTGTCAGAGGAATGGCCTTTACAGCAGAGCTCACCCAAGCCATTCTGCAATACAGCCAGACAAGCCACAGGAGGACTGCTTAGCACCTGCAGGCGAATGGTCTCACACATGACCCTCGCCGACATGCTAGCAATATACGTCGACGTCGAGCACAAGACGTGGGACGCGGTCCTGCCGTACGTTACCTTTGCTTACAACACGGCGGTGCAAGAAACAACACAGAGTACGCCGTTTAAACTTGTTTACGGCAGGAACCCGACGACGACGCTCGACGCCATGCTGCCGCATGTCACTGACGAAGAGAACGTTGACGTCGCTACCTATCTCCAGCGTGCCGCAGAAGCCCGACAGCACGCCCGCTTACGGATCAGGAACCAGCAGCGTACCGACAGCCGACACTACCACCTCCGACTACGCTACGTCGACTACCAGCCCGGTGACCGTGTTTGGGTTTGGACCCCGAAACGCTGACGAGGACTAAGTGAGAAACTATGGCGACGCTATTTCGGACCCTACAATGTCATCCGACGTATTGGCGCACTAGACTGTGAGGTCGTGCCAGACGGCATTTCGCATTCACAGCGGCGCAGCGCACGATCTGAAGTGGTCCACGTGGTGCATCTTAAGCCCTTTTACGCACACTGACGAACTTCTTTAGTTTGTTGTTTCTTTGCTACGGGTGTTTTTGTTTATTACTTTCGTTCGTTTGCTGTATCGGGTCGATGCTTCTTAGGAGCGGGGTATTGACACGCGTACTTGCTTATCTTTATCGGACGACCACGTTTCACCGCCCAACAAATATTGCGCAGCGCAGGACGCGCCTGCATGTATCGGAAGTTCCTGGAGTGTTATCGATGGCTCCATCCGCTGTCTGTGACCGAAGTTTGCGCAATCTGATTGCATGTAAGCGCGACGCGAATAATGTAGAACGTTGTGGAAGACACGCGGGTCCCAGTGATTACTCTGGAACGTTCGCCGACTGATGTATAAAAGCCGACGCGCTTCATCCGCTGATTGAATTTTCGACGATCGCCGATTGTGTTCGCCGCTATCGTTGTTCTTTGAGTGTAGCCTGCTTTTGAGGGCAAAACTTCGCCCAATAAAACGCTAGTTTCGTTAATCACAGTTTTTCTGACTTCTCCACCGTCACTACGTCACAGCGTTGCGGCCAACTGGTCTTTACCTACACAATACAGGAATATAGGTCAGCACTTTTGTCTACTGTATGGCATAGAGAAAAAAGGCAAATGTTCTCACATCTTGGAAGCTCGTGGCCACAACGCTACTAATGTAATACTTGAAAGGGCCATCTTTAACCGCCAGTCAACGCACAAAAAGAAAGCATAGTCACTTATTACCAACCTGCAGAAGGTAAAGAGGTGCTTACGAAAATATGTTACTTTGGTTCTCTAAAAGATGGCCTGATTCATAATCGCTTGGTATTTGAACTTTTAGACTGTGGGTTGAGCGAAAAAAACCGCAGATTGCAAACTTATATACTGCAGCCTGTTGTGAACATTTTCAGAAAAAAAAAAGAAGTTTGAAGATACGGTACGAGCTATGCTGGCTATGACAGGTACTCTATAATTATTAGAAGCCAACAGAGACACCAAAGACAACATATGGGAAAATATATGTACTTATTATTTCAATTTAAAAAATCATAAATTCATGGAAATGAAAGTGGATGAGGAAGTCTCTGGCCGCAGGTGGAATACATCTTCGCATTACACGTTCAAAGCTCTTAGCAATCGAGCTAGCGTGGCGCCGTTTTGCAATCTACTTTCTGGGGTATTTAGTTTTTTTACTGCTCAGCTAACCCTCGGAATGTTAACCAGTGCCACCACTCACAATCTTTGGTGGCTGATGTTGAATATCCTTTCTGCCGCAGGCGTCACGATTGTGTGATCTTATTTCGTTGATGGCAACTGGTCAATAAACCCATACATACTACCTGACGACATTAATATTACCGGATTTGAGACCTTGGTAATGTAATGGACAAAGAGAAAGAGAATTGAGGGGCCCTATCTGTATCAATTATCACCCACTTTCATTTCATATAATTTATCATTTCTTTAATTCAATTAATAAGTTCACGTAATTTCCCCTATGTTATCCTGGGTGCTTTTGTTAGCCTATAATGTGATTATTAAAAATCGGGCCTCTCGGTTCCACTTCTTGCTCATAGATATTAATGAGACACCTATGCTAGAGGGAACACCAAGCACATGGAAACATATCATGGAACTGGGCAAAGTCAACACGTAGTGTTCTAACAGCATCAGCCGTACATGTCTAGGGTGAAGCTGTAGCCCAGTGCAAATCGAAAATCAGCGTCTAGCTTAGGGTAAACAGTACAACAATTGTGGGAAGTTGGGGCGCTACAACACAGCAAGTCAGAACGTCACAACGTGATACAGATTGCACATGCAATATTTAAGCACTGAACAGCCCATGCAGAATATTTTCCAAAGCAAGGTAGTATCCCTGGTATGTTGTAGCATTGGTATACAGCTGCCCAATCCGGTTCAAGGTTGATACAGGAGCAGATGCGAGTGTACTTCTGTTCTCACTGCACGACAGCAGGCACATTGGAAAGTAAAAAAAAAAAAAAACTGGTGAATAGCAAGGTTATGGAGTCGATTATAGGGACTTCATGGTACGGCACGGACACTACATTATTTCTGTTGACTATTACAAATGTTATTGAGCTGCACGAGCTCCAAACAACACGTACAATATTATCCGCAATTTTTTTAACTGTTTGCTCGTTATGGCGTCCCAAATGTGCTTCAGCCAGACAGCCAACCTCAGTTTAGCTCTACTGCATTCAAACAATTCTTGAGGATATGGGGAGTGAAACCAAACTATTCCCGAAAATACGGTGAGGCTGAGAGAGCTGCTCAAATTGTAAGAAAGCTACGGGTGTCACACAATACTACGGAAGCCTTCCTGACAAATACAGCAAATCTGGGGCCTGAAGGATACCCTCTGGTTTAGCTTTTAATGAGTAGCAGAGTGAAAGCTTTTCTATGATTACAACGCTACTGAAATCCGATTAGAGCAATACATCTGAATGTCGGCAACAGAAGAAACTACCCAAGCAACCACGGATATACGTCGGACGTGCTATGGATATCCGTTTCGGACATACCAGACATGTGATGGACGTCCATACATCTCCAGCAGACGTCCAGCAGACATCCGAAATGAGATCCTGCGGCGGACGTATCTCGGGTGTTATGTGGGTCATGTATATATACAGGGTGTCCCAAATATCATGCAAAAAGATTTAATATGTCACTGCCACGTAGCTGGAGAGAACGAATGTTTTCTTGCCGTCGCTTGGAGATACTCAGATTATTTGTGCATTCTGCCTAATTACAAGATCACTGAAATAATTATTCAACTTCTCAAATATTATAAATAGATTAAAAGTGTCCAAGAAGAATTGTAGAGCAACATGAAAAACTCCCGATACAGCTTTCTGTTGCTCAATACGTGGTACATCAAAGGTTTTTTTTTTTTTTTTCGAGCGTGAAAGAAGCCCACGAATACATGCAAAATTGCCGCGCGACTCGTCGCTGGAGCCACTTTGCGTGTATTCGCAGGTAACCTATACCCCGTGCAGTCGGGCTAACTCAGCTCGACTTGACGCTTGTTCAGTCCGACTGCTGGCGTTTACATGAACCCGACAGGCATATTCCAGCCAGACAAGCTGATTCGGCCCGATTCTGTCGGGTTCGTGTAAACACTCTGAAATAGAACAAAAAATTGGCGCCAAGCGGCCTAAGTCGAAAGTATTGTGCACCAGCAAGCATAACTGTTGCTCAGTTGTGCTTGAAATATTATTCGAATCAAGAGAAATATTCTAACCATACGCAAAAATTATTTCACAGCAAATAATCAATAAATTCTCACTTTCACAATAACCAGTATGAGCACGAGAGTACTCCCTTCAACCACTGATGGAGATCGCCAATCTCTCTTGACCAAAAGCTCCTTTATACTCCCTTAGCGGAAGGGTGACCATGTGACATCTAGTGCATCTGCTTCGAGATAAAGAGGATGGAGTTAACAGGAGTTTGCGGGTGCCCGTGTGACAGGTATATTACCTAATGCAGTAAGGTACGGAAACGGGCTAGACAAAGAAAGTCAAAAGGCGGGACGAAGACAAACAGTGTCTACGTCCCAACTTCTTTGCCGTGGTTTGTCCCGCTTTGTCCTGATTAAACAAGATTACTTAATACAGGCATAAACCACACTCTACACAAAATAGTGAAAAATATCATTCAAACACCATTATGTCCATGTCAGAAATAGAATGCATTTTCAAAGATATGAAAAACATGCAAATTGGCGCACGTGCAATCTCCTTACGACCGAAAGTTTTAACACAGAAAGCACTCCAATTTCTAACGGTTCGAGGTATTTATCTATTCTTTAACAATCATTAAAGTTCATTATTATGCACGCAAGGAGCATACACACAAGGAGCAAATTCACAATTAGATGTAGAAATTTCCATCGCAAATGTAATTTTAAAACAGTATAGCCGCTACTTGCACTTAGCGACCGCACAATACTGCATGCTTTTTACGTCTTTAAAAAAATAAATTCAATCAAATGCTATAAGGATCTTCAATATCCGCTGTGCTAGTGAGAAGCGACAGCATCTACCTGCTGAGCCTGAGGTAAGGTGCTACAAGCACCAGCATTAACTTCTCATGTTGCATTCTGTAATTTAAGGTGGGGGAATACCCCGGTCTGAATTTTGCGCCAGCTGGCGGCTTCGTCTCCACTGAGTTGTGGGTGAGGGGGAGGGTATTTCTTTCTGGTTGCACGCTGATGAGCGACGATCTCCCGGGCATTCGTTGGATTGGGGTCATTACAGTGGCTACCTGGAACCGTCGCCATGTTCCCCACTCGCTACAGGCCCGACTGCCCCTGGTGCGGCGGCATACCAACACTACAACACATTACTCGGGACTGTGGATCACACCCGTTTGATAAAACACACCATGCAATGGAGCAATGGGAGGCACAGGTAACCAGCTCAGACCTGGTGGGACAACAGTCCTTCATAAGAAAGGTCAAGCGGGCGGCCGAGGCCTGCGGGGCCTTGGACTAAAGGGGCTCCGACCACTGCACGTAAATCGTTTAAGACAATAAATGTTTCTCTTTCTCTCTCATATTGCCTCTGTGCAGCGGCAAACATCATCTGGCGTACAAACATTCGCAAGAATAGGATGATAACACATGGTAATGCATGTGTCCGGCGTACATGCACTGTGCACCATTCTGGATTTGTGATTTTTCCGGCCATTGACTGCTAGCTGTAGGCGCGAGATCAGAAATCTTCAAATAAGACCCCACATTCTGAAAACAGTTGCAGCCTTTCGGCGGGAAGGGGGGGGGATATATTTGCCACACAAGAATAATAATCATCTGTCTTGCCCGCATTTCCTTTCTTTAACGCTGTGAACCTCGCCAAGTCACGAACGGCATGCGCGTTATCAGCATGACAGAGGGTGCTAGACAGGAAAGTAACGAGCGCAGTGTTTTCAAAAAGGAAACGCAAGCAAGACAGATGACGATTATTGTTGTGTGGCAAATATACATGCCAAAGTGTGCAACTGTTTTTAGAGTGTAGTTTGCAGTGACGCTTCCTTTCCTGTTCACGGCTTTCACCTGACTTCCCAGGTAGCACACAAAGTCTTGAAAACGTCGTATTAAGAGATTCAACGTCTGAAACGGATTTTTGACCAAAATCGACGCATCAAAGGCGTTCCAAACAAGATAGCTTAAAAACGAGGAGTGAATACGTTTTGATAACGTTGGGAGCCGGGCAGCTTAAAAACAAGGGGTGAATACGTTTTGAAAACGACTCAAGGCGCCACCGCACGCCACGGCGCGTCAGCCTCTTTAGCGGCTTCTACAATGTTCAACAACCCATCAACGCGATCCAACCTTGCGCAAGGTGGCGATACCGTCGTCAAATCATGTGACCAAGGTGGCCACGTGATTCGTGATGCCGGGCGAGCCGGGCATAGTCGCGTCGTCATGGCGTCATCGCGTCACCGCACTCGCATTGCGCTGTGGTGTGTTTGCGGCTGTTCTGAATGTGCTGCCGCTGCCCTTTGCTATGTAAGTGTTGCAGTGTTTTGCTGTCAAGAAAACGATATTGTCACGTGGTAGTGACGGTGAAGAAAGCAGCAATACGGTGGAATACAAAACTAGCTTTTATTGGGCGCACCTGTGCCCAGAAAAACAAGCTACACTTATAGCACAACGATAGCGGCGAACACGGTCGGCGATCGTCGGAAATCTGATCAGCGGGTCAAGCGCGTCGGCTTTTATAGAGCAGTCATCGAATGTTCCAGACTAAACGTTGGGACCCGCATGCCTTCTACAAAGATCTACACCATTCGTGTCAAGCGATGAAATTAGATAACACAAGGTTCGGCGAGAACAGACAGCGGATAGAAGCATCGATAACTTTCCAGAAGCTTCGGATACATGCATGCGCGTCCCGCGCTGTGCGATAACATTTGTTAGGCGGCAAAACGTGTCGCCGGTAAAGACAAGTACACGTGTCAATACCCCCCTCTTAAAAAGCATCGACCCGATGCCGCAAACAAACGAAAGTAATAAAAGAAAAGCACTCCTAGCAAAGAAAACAACAAAATAAGGAAGTTCGTCAGCGTCCGTAAAAGGGTTTAAGACGCACCACGTGGACCACTTCAGATCGTGCGCGGCGTCGCTGTGAATGCGAAATGCCGTCTGGCACGACCTCATAGTCCAGCGCGCCAATACGTCGGATGACCTTGTAGGGTCCGAAATATCGTCGCAGTAGTTTTTCACTGAGTCCTCGTCGGCGTATCGGGGTCCACACCCAAACACGGTCGCCGGGCTGGTACTCGACGAAGCGTCGTCGGAGGTTGTAGTGTCGGCTGTCGGTCCTCTGCTGGTTCTTGATCCGTAGGCGGGCGAGCTGTCGGGCTTCTTCGGCGCGCTGGAGATAGGTAGCGACGTCAAGATTCTCCTCGTCAGTGACGTGCGGCAGCATGGCGTCGAGCGTCGTCGTCGGATTCCTGCCGTAAACCAGCTTAAACGGCGTGATCTGTGTTGTTTCTTGCAGCGCCGTGTTGTAAGCGAATGTTACGTACGGCAGGACAGCATCCCAGGTCTTGTGTTCGACGTCGACGTACATTGCTAGCATGTCGGCGAGGGTCTTGTTCAGGCGCTCCGTGAGACCATTCGTCTGCGGATGGTAGGCAGTTGTCCTCCTGTGACTTGTCTGGCTGTACTGCAGAATGGCTTGGGTGAGCTCTGCTGTAAAAGCCGTTCCTCTGTCGGTGATGAGGATTTCTGGGGCACCATGTCGCAGCAGGATGTTCTCGACGAAAAATTTCGCCACTTCGGCTGCGCTGCCTTTCGGTAGAGCTTTAGTTTCAGCAAAGCGGGTGAGATAGTCCGTCGCCACGACGATCCACTTATTCCCGGATGTTGACGTCGGAAACGGCCCCAACAAATCCATCCCAATCTGCTGGAATGGTCGACGAGGAGGTTCGATCGGCTGTAGTAACCCTGCTGGCCTTGTCGGTGGTGTCTTGCGCCGCTGACAGTCTCGGCATGTCTTGACGTAACGGGCGACGTCGGCGGTCAGACGCGGCCAGTAATACCTTTCCTGTATCCTCGACAGCGTCCGGGAGAATCCGAGGTGCCCAGCGGTTGGGTCGTCGTGTAGGGCGTGCAGTACTTCTGGACGCAGCGCTGACGGTACAACAAGAAGGTAGCTGGCGCGGACTGGTGAGAAGTTCTTCTTCACGAGCAGGTTGTTTTGTAGCGTGAACGAAGACAACCCGCGCTTAAATGCCCTAGGGACAACGTCGGTGTTCCCTTCCAAGTATTCGACGAGGCCTTTTAACTCCGGGTCTGCTCGCTGCTGTTTAGTGAAGTCTTCCGCGCTTATTATTCCAAGGAAGGCGTCGTCGTCCTCGTCGTCTTGCGGCGGGGGATCGATGGGGGCACGTGATAAGCAGTCGGCGTCGGAGTGTTTTCTTCCGGACTTGTATATTACCGTGACGTCATATTCTTGTAGTCTGAGGCTCCACCGGGCCAGCCGTCCTGAAGGGTCCTTTAAGTTAGCTAACCAACACAACGCGTGATGGTCGCTGACGACTTTGAATGGCCTGCCATAGAGGTAAGGGCGGAATTTTGCTGTAGCCCAAATGATGGCGAGGCATTCCTTTTCAGTCGTAGAATAATTGCCTTCCGCTTTTGACAACGACCGGCTAGCGTAAGCTATCACGTGTTCATGACCATCTTTTCTCTGGACTAGCACGGCACCGAGGCCTAGGCTACTGGCGTCAGTGTGGATTTCGGTATCGGCGTGCTCGTCGAAGTGCGCAAGTACGGGCGGCGACTGCATGCGTCGTTTGAGTTCTTGAAATGCGTCGGCCTGCGGCGTTTCCCACTTGAACTCGACGTCACATTTAGTTAGCTGTGTCAGTGGCTCAGCGATACGTGAAAAGTCCTTGACAAAGCGCCTATAGTAGGCACACATGCCAAGGAATCTGCGCACTGCCTTCTTGTCGATTGGCTGCGGGAACTTTGCGATGGCAGCTGTCTTCTGCGGGTCAGGGCGTACTCCAGATTTGCTGATGACGTGGCCTAGGAATAGAAGCTCATCGTAAGCGAAGCGACACTTTGCCGGCTTCAGAGTGAGCCCTGATGACTTGATGGCCTCTAATACCGTCGCAAGCCGCTTAAGGTGATCGTCGAAATTTCCGGCGAAGACAACGACGTCATCCAAGTAAACAAGACACGTCTGCCACTTCAATCCTGCTAACACCGTGTCCATCACGCGCTGGAACGTTGCAGGCGCCGAGCACAGTCCAAATGGCATAACCTTGAATTCATAGAGGCCGTCTGGCGTGATGAAGGCGGTCTTTTCGCGATCCCTTTCGTCGACTTCTATTTGCCAGTAGCCAGACTTGAGGTCCATCGATGAGAAGTATTTAGCATTGCAGAGCCGATCCAATGCGTCGTCTATCCGTGGGAGGGGGTATACGTCTTTCTTCGTGATTTTGTTCAGTCGACGATAATCGACGCAGAAACGTAGGGTTCCGTCCTTTTTCTTCACTAAAACAACTGGAGACGCCCACGGGCTTTTCGACGGCTGGATGATGTCGTCGCGCAGCATTTCGTCGACTTGTCGTATAGCTTCGCGTTCTCGCGTCGAAACTCGGTAAGGGCTCTGGCGTAGTGGTCGAGCGCACTCTTCGGTTATTATGCGATGCTTTGCGACTGGTGTTTGTCGAATCCTCGATGACACCGAAAAGCAGTCTTTGTATCGTCGAAGCAGACTTCTGAGCTGTTGCTGCTTAATCACGGGGAGACTTGGATTTATGTCGAAGTCTGGCTCGGGAACCACGGTCGTCGGGGTAGATGCAACAGAATCCGAGAGGACAAAGGCATCGCTGGTTTCCTGAATTTCCTCGATGTATGCGATCGTCGTGCCCTTGTTGATGTGCTTGAACTCCTGGCTGAAGTTTGTCAACAACACTTTCGTGTTTCCTCCGTGCAGTCGAGCGATCCCTCTTGCGACGCAAATTTCACGGTCGAGCAGCAAACGTTGGTCGCCTTCGATGACGCCTTCTACGTCAGTGGGTGTTTCGGTGCCGACCGAAATAACAATGCTGGAGCGAGGCGGGATGCTCACTTGATCTTCGAGCACACTCAAGGCGTGGTGACTACGAGGGCTCTCCGGCGGTATCGCTTGATCTTCCGACAGCGTTATTGACTTCGACTTCAGGTCGATGATTGCGCCGTGTTGGTTCAGGAAGTCCATGCCGAGAATGACGTCTCGTGAACACTGTTGCAGGATAACGAAGGTGGCAGGGTAAGTCCTGTCATGAATGGTAATTCTTGCCGTGCAGATTCCACTCGGCGTGATGAGGTGTCCTCCAGCGGTCCGAATTAACGGGCCTTCCCATGCAGTCTTAACTTTCTTCAATTGGGCTGCGATGGGTCCACTCATGACGGAGTAATCGGCTCCTGTGTCTACTAAGGCGGTAACTGCGTGGCCGTCGAGAAGCACGTCGAGGTCGGTGGTTCTTTGTCTTGCGTTACAGTTAGGCCTCAGCGTCGGATCACGGCTGCGTCGAGTTGACCTGTGGTTGGTACGTGGCGTCGTCAAGTGGTCTTTCGTCGGCGTGTTCTTTCCTGCCAGACTTCGTCGGGACGGCGGTGTGACGTCGTTGTTATGTCGTCGAGGTAGTCTTTTCGGCGTCTTCGTCGGCGGCGGAGGATCTTCGTCAGTTCGACGAACAGCAACCGCACCTCCATCGGTTGCTGCTTTTAGTTTTCCGGATATGGGCTGACGGACCGACCCCGGGCTGGGCCAGTGTATGGTCGGCGCTGTGGCGACAGGTAGCGGCCTGGTGACGGCGAACGGGACGGTGGTCGAGGGCTCCACTGAGTAGCGGCGAGGTAGTCGGCGATGTCACGAGGGCGTTGACCTTCCCGAGGGCGCGGTGCGTCGACGGCGAACCCTCGCAATCCCAGGTCGCGGTATGGGCATCGGCGGTACACATGGCCGGCTTCCCCGCAGTGGTAGCAGAGCGGGCGGTGGTCAGGAGCGCGCCAAACGTCTGTCTTCCTTGGGTAGCTGCGCTGCGCGACGGGTGGGCGGGCTGGCGGCGGCGGCGGTGGTCGACGGAACTGCGGCGTTACAGGGCCCTGGCGCGGTCGTGGAGGGGGACCTTGACGGCGGGCGACGGCGGCGTAGGTCATTGCTTCTGGCTGAGGTTGCGGTGATCGTGGTTGCACCTCAGCCACTCCAAGCGATCGCTGAACCTCATCTTTCACGATGTCAGCGATCGAAGCTACTTGAGGCTGCGACGAAGGCAGGACCTTGCGCAGTTCTTCGCGCACAATGGCCCTGATGGTCTCTTGAAGGTCGTCCGAACTCAGTCCTTGGATGGCATACTGCGGCGTGTGCCCCTGGCGGTTATATTGCCGGGTGCGCATCTCCAGAGTTTTCTCGATCGTCGATGCCTCTGCAGAAAACTCAGCCACAGTCTTCGGTGGGTTACGAATAAGTCCGGCGAAAAGGTCTTGCTTGACGCCGCGCATCAGGAAGCGAACTTTTTTCTCCTCCGACATTTCCGGGTCGGCGTGCCGGAAAAGACGGGCCATCTCCTCCGTGAAGATCGCGATCGTCTCGTTTGGCAGCTGCACTCTGGTTTCTAGTAGAGCTTGGGCTCGCTCTTTTCGCACGACGCTTGTAAACGTGTGCAAGAAGCCGCTTCGGAAAAGGTCCCACGTCGTTAAGGTGGCTTCCCGATTCTCGAACCACGTCCTGGCGGCGTCTTCCAATGCGAAATAGACATGCCGCAGCTTGTCGTCGCTGTCCCAACTGTTAAACTTAGCGACCCTCTCATACGTTTCGAGCCAGGTTTCCGGGTCCTCGAATGTTGATCCGCGGAACGTCGGAGGTTCCCTGGGCTGCTGCAGCACGATGGGGGACGCTGGGGCTGCCATTGGGGTTGCCTTGTCCACAATCTTCTTGGTCTTCTCAGGTAGAAGTCCGTGCTCCGGGGGCAGCTGTTGAAGACGGCGGCTTGCTCGATGCTCCGGGACTACGTTGGTGTTCTCTTTGCGCTCCGGGCTTGGATCACGGCTTGTCGGGGGCGTCCGGTACATGAACGTAAAGCACCTCCACCAGATGTCACGTGGTAGTGACGGTGAAGAAAGCAGCAATACGGTGGAATACAAAACTAGCTTTTATTGGGCGCACCTGTGCCCAGAAAAACAAGCTACACTTATAGCACAACGATAGCGGCGAACACGGTCGGCGATCGTCGGAAATCTGATCAGCGGGTCAAGCGCGTCGGCTTTTATAGAGCAGTCATCGAATGTTCCAGACTAAACGTTGGGACCCGCATGCCTTCTACAAAGATCTACACCATTCGTGTCAAGCGATGAAATTAGATAACACAAGGTTCGGCGAGAACAGACAGCGGATAGAAGCATCGATAACTTTCCAGAAGCTTCGGATACATGCATGCGCGTCCCGCGCTGTGCGATAACATTTGTTAGGCGGCAAAACGTGTCGCCGGTAAAGACAAGTACACGTGTCAATATTCTGTGATCAGTTTCGGTTGTGCGATATGTTTGTGTGGTTTTAATTTGGAAATCAGTAGTGTTTTCAATTGTTATGTGACCAAGGCGGCCATGTTATTCGTGAAGCCGGGCATAGTTGCGTTATCGCACTCGCATGGCACTATGGTCTGTTTGCGACTGTTCTGAATGTGCTGCCGCTGCCCTTTGTCATGTAAGTGTTGCAGGGTTTTGCCGTCAAGAAAACGACGTTCTGTGATTAGTTTGGGTTGTGCGATCTGTTTGTGTAGTTTAATTTGGAAATCAGTAGTGTTTTCAATTGGAGGGCGCGGAGTGGAGGGCACTAATCAGCTCCTCAAGTTCATTGTCATGTTATGTGAGGCGCCTTTTCACTGACGCTGTAATTAAGGCGTGAAGGGCAGTATAAGGACGAAAGTTAGAGGGACGAAATCGTGCCTGTGTGTCCCTAGCATCGGGATCGGTCGCTATGCGTGATCCTAACAAGAAAGCATTTTGCAGAATGCGAAGAAAGGCGGCAACATTTGTGTCTGTGCGTACCTTGCCGATCTCCGCAATAGAGCCGTCATCGTGGTATTTTAGTCTCCCGTTTAGCAAGAGTGTTGCAGACAAGGGAACTGGTTCAAACAGGCTTTTTTTTTTAATGTTTCAGTACTAGTGCGGTATCCCAAAAGGTGAGGTCAAGTGCTCGCCCTATTTTCTTTCCTCGCGCTACAGCGCACTGACAGAATTTTGCGTGCACCATACCGTGCTTTAATCGTTTGCGCTTCAGGTTCTCGATTGTGTTTTCGCCCCCTTTACCCACGTGACGGGTATTTCATGGTATTACCGGGTACCACATGTGTCTATATATTGTGTCCAATATATGAAATGGCCAAATTCGATTTTATTTGACGCCTTAAATGGTAGTAATGTATTGAGTCCCTTGTAGCTTTGTGCTTGTTATCAATTTTACTATTTGGCGAATGGATACAGCATGTACGCTGCATAACTCGCTTGTGGATACTGCATACGTGAGTCGAGTATGCCCTTGGTATAAAACAACTTGTATGCTTTAGGTAGTACGATTGTTTGCACTTTGGGACATGTGTCGGAATGTACGCTGTGCGCCCTTCGCGCTTTACGGCGGCCTGCCGAGTTCGTGCGGGTGCCATGTGTGCGCATGGAGTTCGCGAAGCGCTCTCGCAGTTTTTTTTATATATATATACATGTGTTCTGTTCTCGCGCTTCGCACAACAGGGCATGTCGCAGTTCTTTGTCCTTGTGCAACACATTTTCCTAGCGTACGTCTGTGCATTATTTGATACCGGTTTCACACGGGGCTGTTTTAGCCGCTATCCAGTCCGTTACAAATCGAATTTCTCGGTCGTGATTGGCCCCTCTGCGCAAGCTACGAGAGTGAGCCAGTCGCATCGATAATTTCCATCCGGATCGGGCGTGATCGCGATCGAGAGTGGTTGTGTGACACCGGTTTTACACATGGCTCCCACATAGGGAACACTTTAAGTTCAATGCTACTGAGTGAAGAGCAAGTGCATATATATGCCAGTGGTGGTATGTGGGCAAGTCTTTCTGGTGAAGCCAATACTTGTGCATTCAATACATTTCAATTACCAGAGTAGTGCATCAATGTGTCTACTTCAACAAAATGGAGCACCAGTGCAGATATCTGAGCATACCTGTCCAGGGCAGCAAGTGTGTCTACATTGAAACCCCTACCAGCATGTGCGGCAGTTCTATTTCCAGCAGCGGGACTGCACAATAATCAGTAGGGTGCTCTCAAGCTGTTTATCTATGAAGCTCTGCCTGGACTGTGTGCCAAATATTTTTGGACGTGAAAGTGGGGGTGAATTGGTAAACATCAGTGGAACTGTGCCTGGACTTTGTGGCAAATGTTTTTGGATGTGAAAGTGTGAGTGAACTGGCAAAGAATCTCCTCTGGGCTACATGTGTTAAACGTTTTTCTCATTCAGAGTGTTTTTTTTTACTTTAGGAGACGAGATGTGCGCAAAGTGTGACATGTCAGTGTGCTAATTAATGTATTTGCTGGTTTGCAAATTATTCGTTGCAACTTTGTGTTTGCCAGAGAGGTACAACTTTGCCTCTTGTAAAGGGCTTTTTAGATAAAACACATACTATTTATTATGACCATTGCTTCCTTTGTTACACAAATGCAGCTTCCAGTGCATTCCAGTTTATTTCCATGCTTACGTAAGTTTCTAATATGAGGCTTGCATATTCATTTCTCACGTTCTGGAGTGGCAAGATGCAGCATTACTGTCTCATCGTTCGCTGTGCTACAGTAGTGTTCACTTGTTACACTGAATCCCCCGTTTAAGTATTCTGTACTAATTTCACTGTTTGCTTTTTTGTTGTATGCTTATTTTTTCTGGCCATTACCTTCTTTGATACATCCTAAAGGCAATATTTCCAATTTTGCATTGTTCCCATTTTTTTTTTTATTTCTGTCACAGGAATGGTATGCGGTGGTATTTCTTTTTGTGCTCTTTTCAAGCTTCTAGCTGATAGGTAACATTGCTTGGAGGCAGTGACCATCCGATTCATACTCTTGCATTTTTCAGTCTACTTCTTTCATTCGCTCCGATGTCACTTCTGCATAACTCTAGTCCATCTAATAGCACGTGCACTTTACTATGATAAATTAGACACATTAGTCCACTCCAGGTTTTTCTGTTCATTTTTGTATGTGTACCTGGAATTTTGTTTATGTGCTAGTGAATGTTCACTTTCGAGTTCATTACAAATCCTTTCTGGGACTTTTGTCATTGTTGATGTACCTTTACTTCTATTTGCATTTCTCACACAGTTTGTTCGAACCTTGCATAAGCATTACTATTTAATAAAGTGTTTTTGCTTTGTCACAATGTTCTCATTTCATGCACTCTTGGCATGAAGGGCTTGGTCTGGCCACCTGCCAAGACGTGGCCATTTGTTCTTTGCAGGATGTCATTCCCATTGTGGTTGTAAGCATCGTAGCTTACTAAAGGTGGCATTAAGGATTTATTATTCCTAACAGGCTCATTTTCGTGCGACTTGGTAGAGGATGCGCCGGCTATGCGGGGAACAGTGCTTGGCACTGCGCCGTGGCTCTTACAGTCAACACCGACGCTTCTACTCATCTGGGGCGCGACTGGAGATCGTTGTTCGAAGCGCCTGATCAGTTTCACCTCACGCGATTGGCCTAGGCCGTGCCAACGGGTGCGGCTGACGACGTCTGCGCGGCAGAGGCCAGTCGCGTGAGGCGAAACTAAACGCGTGTTTTGAACAACAATGTCTGATCGCGCCCGTCACCCGCGAAAATTAGCTTCAGATGATCGTAAACCTTTCAAGACCGCTTCTAGACCAGCGTTTTGATAACGTCCTAAAAACGTTTAGAAATTGGTTGCGAATAGTTTTTCCAAAGGGATTACTTGTGTCTTTCCCAATCCTATTTCTAGACCAGCTTTTCGAATACGTCTTGCAGACCTGTTCTAGATCGTCTCAAGAAAGTAATTAAGCCGGACATTAGCAGAGATATACGACGTTTTCCCGCCGAAGTTCTCTCATTCGTGTCTTCTTTAACCCGTTTTTATCGTCTTGGATAAACGCTACAAAAACGTTACGTATCTCTTTTGTGCTACCTGGGTTAGAGCTATTTGCCACCTGTGAACAAAACAGGCTGCGATAATCAAATGTCTCAGATAGAGATGTAGCAGTCATACCTCAATAGCTGAGCAAGTGATTTCGGGCAGGTTTTGAATATAGCAAAGGTACCGACACTGCGCCGGGATTAATCGAACGATAACTTGGATTGGATTGCATCGCTGCAGGACTGTCATCGAACAGCAAGCGTTGTCAAGGCTTCCTTGCACATCACCACCAGTATAAATAGTATTGTTGAAAAAATTTTATTTCATATAAAATTAGGCAGTGAAATCACTGCTTGTTTTGAGAATAAGTGGCGTTGAACAACCAAATGTCGCGTGTTTCCGGCTCCCGAAATCACTTCCGCTGAATTCCGATAGCATAATTATAGCAAAAGCAAAGTCTTGGAAACTTCCTACCAGTACACAGCACTGATGATGTAACTTTCGCTGCTGTAATCGTTTGTGCGGCCAGTGAAAGCATAGCCTTTGAGATTTGTTACGCTTTATGCTACAGTAGACTCGCCCAAATATTAAAATCTTCCTAACAGTCGTCTTGTGTTGTAGCGATGTGTCAGCCACTCGTTTCGTCCTGCAAAAATAACTCAGAATGTGTGTTCTAGGAGTGCAGAAACATGAAAATGTATATTAAATTGGGTAATTTAAATTTGTAACTATATTTTTTTATATTAGGACATTGATCCATGTTCTAACTTATGTCCAAGGCATGCCCATTTATGTACAGCCAGGGGGAGTTCTAAATAGAATGTCACCCTCAAATCCTGATCAGATATAATCTGGTCATTAGAACGGAATATAGGCAATTCTCGTACGTCCTGTCGAAGTCCGGAATCTATATTTAGATGGCTGGACATTTTGACTCGTGGAGGACGTCTCATTGATATCCATGGTTGCTTGAGTAACAGACTGAGAAGCTAAGAACTATAATATCCGGTGTAAGACAGGAGAGAGAGCAGCAAGGCATAGTTATGCCACATGCAGCTGCACCAATATCATATCTTGTGCACACATTTACAGTCAATATCCAATAGGCAAACAAACGCCTTCAAGTCTCTCAGCACGCATCACTGCCCTTGTCAGACTATAATTTTACTGGAAAGGCTGGGTACTCCTCTCACAGCACTTAACTTTGAGGCTTCTGCAATGCCTGAACTCGTGAAGACTCTTCTTCAGAAGATAGGGGTACGTGGACTTGTGAGCAGAGCAATGGAAAATTATCATCGGTACCATAATGCAGGTCACCGCCTAGACTAGTATATAGCGAGTGAAGGGGCTCTGGAATTAGTGGCTGCACCCGCACCCATACTAGGATTTCCAGGCTCCACGACCACACTAAATGTTTGCGAGGGTGCTGCTCAAATTTCTCTGTTGGGGAGCAGAGCATAACTGACGAGGCTGATCACTTTGCGGTTGCTGCACACGCGCTCCCCACTGAGCACTTGTGTCGTTCCCACAGATGATGTGCATGAGGCGATACAAGGTGTAGCGCCGCATTCAGACAACTGCGCTGCTAAGGGGGAACCCAGTGAAGCTTATCTGCAGCCCTGGGCTCATATGACAGCAATCAGCGTTCATCGCCTCTGCATATGCTGTTTATGAAACGACACCTGCCGGCATCAGCTAGGACCAGCTAGAACTGATTGCTGAACACATGGAAGTCTAGAACATCTGCTCTGCAACCCTGTGCCCCGCCATCTCCTGTTTACCTTTAGCAACTTGGAGCTTGCAACACACTCCAAGATGGCACCGCTCTTTACCGAAGGCACAGAGCGATCTCATGAAAGGGCCTGCGCAAGCCTGGCGAAATTCCTGGAGGAGACGGGCCTGGTGTTCCACAAAGCAACACTGCGTGGCCGAATAATACAGTGCACAACACCACGCTGCAATGTGCTGTCCCACACATATGGGGGGCATGTAAGTTGATTACTCCTCTGTCTTTCTAATTTTTAAATATGTTTATAGGCATGTATTTAATTCGTCCCGTTTTCAAATATATCCTCTTGTGTGACTGCATTCTATTGACTTTCCTTTGCCCAATCTTTTCTCTTAGCCTGTATCTTTGTCAAGGTTGCAGGATGGTTCAGGTGTCCACTGAGAAGCAAGACAGTTACGTTGCCTGCAGTGCATTATTTCCTACCTCCCTTTGTCTATAAACAAACAGGCTGCAGGAGGTCATTCCATCACTCGGTGGTAGAAGGCGGGCAGGATGAAACATTTCGGGGGGCGGGCAGCTGCCTCGCCCTTCACCTAACTTTAGAGCCACTTCTGAATATCTCTCCTGTTAACGTGCCGTCAGTGGACTCTATCAGTTAGGTGACACAGGTGGTGTTAGCCTGACAGCCCACGATGGCAATAGCTCCACCTGTTTCAATTGCTTTACTTTCTGGAATACCAAATTTTATATTCGTGCATGGGTTCACAGTGCACCAAAGTGTTACTTTAGAAAACATTAAATGGGCTACCACTTCTGCATAAGTCCACAGCCACACAATGAATGCGAGGACGGGAAGGCATGAGACTTTCTTTTGCACTGTTCGCTCCATTCAGTGGAACAGTAGTGGATGCACACACGGATGAGTGATTCCAGCGCAATCCTTGACGTAACCTCTTTCTCTGTGCATTGAAGCACCGGCAGAACCAGATTAGTGTTCTGTTTCGCCGGCCACAATGCACATGGTGCAGAGTGTAGAAAACTTCGCGCCAACTGCAGCGAGGTCACCAACACGCTTACTTGACTTCTTAATCTGCAGTGTACCAACCTTGTCCGAAGTTTCTACAACAGCATGGCTTCTGTACACGTTAGTCCTTTGAGTACACGTGTTGCTTGCAGCTGTGTCCAGGTGCATTGGAAGTCGGAGCAGATGGTCTCACTTGAGACAATTATTACGTTCTCTTAGGTACAATGATTCTGGGGGTCCTTGGCAGCACTTGGTTTGCTAGTGTATCCGCTTTCGTTACAATAAATGCCTGTGTGAGAGGGTATTTCTGAAATCTGACGATCAAACAACTTCCTCCGAGCTCTTTACCTAGAGCTAGTGACTGAACACAAAACTTGTTGGAAAGCATCCTACGATGTCGCTGCTGACTTGCTGATTTCGAATCCGTGAATATCACGACATCCTGAACAGGGCACATTGTCATTTTGCAAAATGTGGCACACTCTGCGATAACTATACCAACTGGTCCAGACAGGAGCATGCAATACCAAGGGAGAGAATCGAACACGCAGCTGAGCGCGTGCCTGTATCTACACTACTCAGCCTGCATACTTTTTGATAGTTGTTCTATGGGCACATAAATAAATTCTAATACTTCCAAATAAAATCTACTCCAAACATAAGAAAGCCTTCTGCACCAAATCAGTACAGTATATTTTTTTTATTTGGAAGCAAAATGAAATATAAATGTGGCACGGAGCATGTGTTAATTTCCGACACTCTGCTGTACTCACTAATATGTTACTGCCCGAGCATTACAGGTAGAGTAAAAGCTGTCCAGGTGAACTCTACTTATCATGTTACTGTGGCTGCCTGATGGGTTTCTGATTTCAGAAGAGTTATTTTCTTTTAGACTTCACCAAATTGACAGCATTAGTAAATGAAATCATGGGGGTCATAGTTGCTGCAAAATTGACTGTATATGACCCATAACCATGCAGAAAAGACAAAAGGAACTCCTCATTCGCTTCAGCTCATCACCACTTCTGAACCGTTGCCTGCACACAAGTGACAGCAAAACAAATTCACAGTTTCTGTTGATGTGAAGTATACTGGTCTTAATCCGTTTTATTTGAACACCTTTTGTGTAGGCTTCAGAAGATGCCTACCAGAGCCTGGAGGTGGGTTCACGGTCCGTGCACACCATGAACGAACACAATCCTGCTTATCTTGAGATCATCCGTGGTTTTGAGGATCAGTTGAACCGTGCGCAGAACGGAGGTGATGCAGCTGGACTTATGCTGGCCTTCACAGCCACTGCTGCTGCTGGGAGGCCAGCATAAGTCCACAGCTGTATGGTAAAAACGGGCTGTATGGTAAAAACGTACGCAACTGACAAACGTTGCGAGACGTCGACCAGAACTCACAAGAGGCTCCACGCGTCCCTACAGGGCGCCCATCAGCTGAGCCATCTGCCAAGAACCAAGGAAGAGCCCCCACTCCCTCCAGCACATCACTCCGAATGTGACTACTGCAAGGATGCACTGAAAGGTCTCAGCCTCCAGCCTGGCGGGTTCTATGACGGACCTCAGAACAGTGTCAGTACCTGTCTGCCTATGTCAACTAAGTTCAGAGTCAGCAATGAAGGAAGGTTACATCACAATGCTCTGCTTACTCAGACAAAATACTTCCTTTGCATTGCAACTTCAAATGCAGCACTAGTGCGTTAGAATGAGCATAAGGCTGAGGACACCAGCATAAAACTGAAATAGCTCTCTTGCAGAACTTAGTGAAAAGCAACAATTTGAGAATTTTTCACATAGCTAGATCCATAAACATTTGAGCAGGTCATGCTCAATGCTGATCGTCACAAAATAAGCGCACGCTCTTACAAAGTGCAATGATTCTTGCTGGGACAAGTGTGCTATGGTGCTGTTCCACCTGACATTCTTTAAATGCCTTTGCTCTAGTAATTGTGAACATAGCTTAAGAAAAGCCTTGTTTGGAGCTCTATGATTTTGGATAAAAGAAAGTCGGCTTCGTAGTGCCTAATGATACCAGTGATCTGGCGGTCACTACACAAGGAAATGACAGTAGATACAAAAGCTGGGCTGTTATATGGTGTGCATCTTACAAAAGAAGGTGTAAACTGTATGACACAGAAAAATAGGAACAGACGGGACTAGGGCTGACATAGCGAGGGTAGATATATACAAACACCCAGAAATATTGATGAAACATAGCAATTGGTATTTGGACGACATGGACATGTTTTCAATTAAAAGGTAAGTGAAGCACAATCATACCTTAACATAGGGTTACGGTGAAATAATAGATGCGATGTAGTGGAAGGAGTGAAGAAAGTGTACCATAGCAAATGGATTTATACTTAAAGTGCAGCTAGGACTGGTGAACAATCACAGAGCTGATGTAAGATTAGCATAATGTGCGCATAGGAAAATTACAAATCAAGCACTACCGGGAGATACGCCAATCAATACATTGAAGTATAGGTATTCTGAGCAAAATATTTCGACAAACAAATCCGGAATATAAAAAGTTATATAGCTGACCACGGCACGTGCATGTACAGGAGAAACTCGCAGTGACGAAAACAAAATAATTTGTCAAATACTAGGCAAACGGCAAGGACTGAATTGGCCCAATTTAGAGGACGTCAACCCTTAACCAAACTGTGTTGAAGAGCAAAGACGGAGGAAATGTTTTTTGCCTTTGAAGCAAGAGTGCGTCCTTCTGTAATTCTCAAACGTGGCAGCAGACTGGGCGAAAAATAATGAAGCTGGTTAGCCTATGGCGAAAAGCTAGAATCACTTGCATTATCACTTACAAAAAACCATCTGACACCGGTGGAAAGGATGAAGAGCCCGCTTTCAGAGCAGCACAGCCAACTGTATGATGACATCGAGGAAGCCAAAATTGCAGAGTGCTATCCTGCTGCTGTGCATTACAAATTCGTTGCAATCGTGTGTCATACAACACCAGTGATGTGTGAAGTGAATCTGCAGTCAGTGCCCAGGACTATTGCGGGCATTCCTCCTCTCATGCATTTTTCTTTGGAAATTGTGTGTGTTTACACTGCGATGACATGTTACTGAAACATATCTGTTATTTGTTTACATGTGTTAAGATCCCTTGGGAGTCATCTGTGAGAGAGTACCGACTGCTTTCTCTGTGCTGGCCTGCTCTCAAATTGCCTGAATGGGACTATGTTCCTGCACAATAAATTCACAGTAGACGATCCCATCTCTGTTGCATGGCAATTCCTATTGGTGATTCTACAAATGCATGCCAGAGCACCACAGGTACTATGCGGCGGTAAGCTTGACTAGGTGTAATTGGGGCTGCTATTGGATTGCATTGGACCAAACTTTATTTGTACCTGAAGATGGGCGCTCGCGCACCCCGACAAGGGCCTACGTCGATTACGAGGTTGCTGTTACTCGGCGCGGGTCTCCGCTCACCGTTGCCGCTTCGCTGGGTCCCTGCCCTTTCAGCGCCCCGAAGACCAGCTGGACGGCGCCGAGCTATTGGTCTTGGTCGTAGCTCTTCGCCGCTGCCTCGAGCCGCGGCGCGAGCGTTCTTGATCATGCTTCCTCTAGATTTTTTATTCAGTCTCACAAGATATGCGTGGAATCTGATGTCTCCCTCCGGCAGACCCTGCACTTATCGGTCGGGCATGTCTCGGGGCGCATGCGATGCATCAGTCCCGGGCTCGGTATCGATCCGGTCCGGAGTTGTCTCAGTAGTTCCGCTTCCACTCGGCTCAGCCTTGGTTGCGGGGGTGGTAGAGTCCCGCGAGCCAGGCGGTAGGCATTCATGATGTCGTCGTAGTCCGTCATGCGGTCCGTGGCTCTGAACCACGTCGGATCGTTTGTCCCCGGGGCGCGGTTGGTTAGCGCTCGCGCCGCTGCATGTTCATCTCATTCTGGTTCTCATTGCGTTCCGACGCGTCGCCTGCGTGCGCCGGGAACCACTTGATTCTTACTTCCCTGCCTTTTAGTTTGGCCGCTCGCCGTACGCGCTCTGCCTCCCTGCGAGATTTGGCCTTTGGCGAAGTTTCGCACCGCCTGTCTCGAGTCACTCAGCATCGTGTGGCAGTCTGTGTCGGCAATGGCCAGGGCGATGGCCACGTGCTCCGCTTGTTCCACCCCGGCGCTTCTCCGGCTCGCAGCCGTCCTCATGGCGCCGGTTGACGCCTCTATGACAACCGTTGTGAAGGCGTTCCTTTGGTATTCAGCCGCGTCCATGTACCGCGCGTGCTCGTTGTTGGCGTGAAAGTCGATGACAGCCTTGGCCCTCGCCGCTCTTCTTCCCTTGTTGAACTCGGCATTCATGTTCTTGGGTAAGGAGTCGATTCTGGTCTGGCGTCGGACCTCTTCGGGGACGGGGAGCTTTATCTTCGCCTCGTTCGAGCGTCCTATTCCCAGGTCGTCCAGTATCTTCCTCCCGGCTTTGGTCGTGGACAGCCGCTACAGTTGAGAGATCCGTTGCGTTTCGGCTATTTCTTCGAGCGTGTTGTATATCCCGAGTTGTAAGCAGCGGGTCGTGCTCGTGGACTTGAACAGGCCCAGCCCCATCTTGTACGCTTTTCTGATGATTACGTTGACTTTGTTGCAATCGTAACAGTATTGCATCCCCATAACAGTTTTGCAGCCATCTGTGGTACGCTGCAGCGTACGCGACGTGGGTGATGATGAAGTAATGGGCGAGTCTAGTTAGACTCTACACTCTCATTCCAGCCTTCCGGGAAGTGACTCGTTCTAGGAGTCGAATCACGTTAGACGCATTTGTCGTGACACGGGCGATGCTTTCGGCATTTCTTCCATGCTTTTCGATGATCATGCCTAGGATCCTGATTTTTCCGACCTAGGGGATCACGTTGCCGGAATTGGTTACGATTCTGAATTTTTCCTATTCGCGTTGTCTGGTCTTGCCTCCGCCGTTGCTGGTAGGTGGGAGTATGAGAACCTCCGATTTGCTCGGCGAACATCTCAGTCCGGTGCCTTCCAGCTGATCTTTTATCGCGTCCACGGCGGTTTGCAGCGCGCCCTCGATGTGGGCGTCGCTGCCGCCCGTCACCCACAGCGTAATATCGTCCTCGTAGACAGTAGCCTCCCGTCTTAGATGTCCGCGAGCTTCTCGGCTACTCCGATTATTGCCATGTTGAACAGCATCGGCGAAATGACCGATTTATATGGTGTGCCGGTGCCTCCGAGCTTCTCTTGCGCCTGTAGGTCGCTTGCTCGTAGCTCGGCGGTCCTGTCCGTGAGGAAGGCCTTGATGTAGTTGTAGGATTTTTCGCCCATGTTGAGCTTGGGGTATTGGGACAGAATCGCCGAGTGTTTCACCTTATCGAGGGCGCTCTGCAGGTCAAGCCCCAGGACTGCCTGGTTGTCGCGGGCGTTGCCGCCATCGTGGGTGATTTAGTAGTTGAGCTGCAGCATCGCGTCCTGCGTACTTAGGTGCTGTCTGAAGACGATCGCCGTAGCAGGGTACAGCCGTTCTAGTTCTAGGTAGTCTTGACACGTGTTGAGCAGGACGTGCTCCAGCACCTGGCCCACACAGGACGTGAGCGAGATGGGTCGGAGGTTGTCCGTATCCGGCGGCTTCCCCGGCTTGGGGGTGAGGATGGTCTTGGCTGTCTTCCACTGCTTTGGTAGCGCGCCTGCTCTCCAGCACTTGTTGAAGTATTCATTGAGGTGCTCAATCGAGCCTTCGTCGAGGCTATTGAATGCCTTGTGCGTGACGAGGTCCGGGCCTGCTGCCTTCTATACAAAAGTCGTGCACTGTATTTGATAGTATCACGCTGTCAAAACAATCCCTTGCAAAAAACTGACAAGCAACTGCTTCAAATCGAAACATGGCAATTATTCACAAAAAGGCTTGCACAATGTGATGGGGCTTTTGCCAAAAAGCTTATTTGTATCGCTATACAGAAAGGATTTCTGGCATTGCATCTGGCCGAGTGCTTCAGTATCAAGAAGCCAACCTGTTGGTTACTCGACCCTTCTTCATCGTTCTTTTTTTTTGGTACTTGGAAAAATATCTGTACTAAGATGAGGCAGCTTTCATTTATGTGGATCACGTATATATCAGGAATAATTCAAGAACCTGAAGCTATATTACCAGTCAGTTAACTCTTTTCACCATCTTTTGGGATGGCTAGTCTTTTTTTCGGTGCATGCTTCTCTCTGCTAATAAATATTTCTCAAAACCCCCGTACAGTGCTGTAGTTGCCGAAAATGAACTTGTGTGCCATTTCGAACGGATACGATTTTTACAGTGCAAAAATGTGCTCGTGTGACCCCAGGCTTTTATTTAATAGGCATTCTTACGCTCTAAATCGTGATGCAGGGTTGATGGGAAAATAACATGCCAGTCCACTGCTCCTCGTGATGACAACGCTGCGCAACACACTTTCGGATGAAAGCATTTTCATTTACTGCACTTCTGCTTGCACATACAATGAACTCAAGCTTACTTCAGCATGTCTTGAGATTTAAGAGCGAATTAAGGACTGCTTCCCCGTCGGTACACAGTTTCTTCTATGCCAGATCTCGGAGTTATAAGGCTAAGTCTAGAAACTTTATGCTACTATCAATTGTATAACATCTTCACTTGCTTTGTTTTGTCACGAGGTTTCTCTGAGATCTCTTGTTAGCATGGCGGATGTAGGTCAAGTATATCCACTTGTGGTCGTAACTACAAGGCATCATAGGTTCCTCTACACACTTTTTCATATCACGTCTTGCTTGTGTGTGTCTAAACGATGTCAGTGAAAGCAAGACATGCTCGTATATTTAGAAAATGAGAGATGATTTATGAAGACAATGCTCGTGTTGCTGCTTCCATTTCATGGATGTCTTGAATCATTTGCGATCTGATAGGTATTCTTGTTTTTTTTTTTTTTTTTTTAAGGGGAGGCGGGGGGAGTTATATGCATTTCATTATGGTGAATGTGCTTTAAAAAGCTTCTCCCCAATACTTATATGTATTGCGGTGAGATTGTATAGCAAACGAAGATCAAAATCATACCGGCACAGGTGAGCATCTGAGGCAATAATAAAGGTGAGAACCGTGGCCCAGTGGGGTCTCCAGTATTTATAACATTTTGCTTACACATACTAAGCGCGTAAATTCTAACTTCGCTTCACTGCAATAGACTAAGCTTTATTGTGAAGTCCTCACGTGAGGAAATGAGATAATAATAAAGGCGAGAACCGTGGTCCAGTGAGGTTAACAGCTTTTATAACGCCTGTGTACGAGCGCAAGTTCTCACTACGCTTCACTGGAATATGCTGTATACTTCGTCGCATCACACTGGTGCATTCCGTTAAAGCCAGAAGAAATTAGTGTTCTCTTCCTTTTTGTTAACTTTAGAATCACAGCAGCGTACATTTATTCTAATAAGAGAAGGGGCAATTACGTGTTGGCCACGCACTTTATCTTTATTGATAGCGTATCGTCTCGTTGCTCACGGAGTATAAGGGAATGATATCCCACGCGGAATGGTGTTCAGAGCTGAGCCACTCGCACGGCAGCAGGAAAGTGCTTATGGTTAGAAGCATATCTTGAATGATTATTTGACGCACATCTGCAAATATATACGCGCTTTTCCTTCCGCTTGGCATGATCTCAATAACTCTGTGTGTCACCGAATTATTTTAGACAAGTCCACGCTCCGCGTAACGTTTGCGGCGTAAGTTATAGCTGGTTGTACTAGGGGTCTCGGAAATGTGCACTTTAAACCGTAACAAAAATTTGCCGTGTCATCGTTATTGTTATGGCCTTATCACATGGCTCCATCATTCTGCAGTCTTCTTCCTTTTCGCTGTGGCAGTGTCCACTTTCCTCATGAATGCTTTCAGCTTCGTTGAAACCGGAGTGACGCGGCTTTCGGCAGCGAGGCGTAGCGTTGTCAATGGCATGCGCACCACCGTTGCGCTGTGTCGCACAGCCTCTGTTGAAGCATTTAATATTGCTTCACGTTCCTCGGGTGCGCCACAATGCAAGGTATGCGTGTTCCTATCACCAAAAGGGGGTCAGTGCCCGCTCCTGCATGGCGTTCAGCGCGGCTCTGCAGCGGCAGCCAGCGTCGCAACGTAAACAAACTCAAAGCTCGGAGGCAACGTCGGAGGCCACGGCCCCGAGTGCCGCCATGGTAGCGGAAGTGGCCTGTGGTGAGAACCAGTAGGCGTGCACCTCTGAACCCCTGAGCTGCGTCGGATATGTTTTTCGTAGACGGCCGGCACGAGCGGCCACCCTGCTGCCTGGAGGACATAACTCCCCCCCCCCCCCCCCCCACCGGTCACGTACTCTCCCCTCGAAGCCTTGCGCGCGACGGAACGCGACGCGCTTCCTTCCCGCTTTCCGCCGTTGCGTGCGCGAGATTGAGTCGCGAGCGCCGGCTCACCCTCGCAAGCTTCAACTCGCACATGTATTACACCACGCGCGGCGGCAATTTTATCGCCCTTGGCCTTTATAAGGATGAAGGAAAAAAACCATTCACGAAAGACAAAGGACAAGAAGAGGTTTTTTAGAGCACGAAACGAGACTAGAGGCAGTGGCAAGACACGGACACAGAAGAGATGTTCACACCAGAGTGACTGGACTATCACCTGAGCTTTATTGGAAACGGCATCACAAGAACTTCAGTTTGGCCTAGTTGGTCTTTACTGCATGTCATATTGGCCGTAAATAAAAACGGTGACAGCGGAAGAGTACACAAAAACGACACGGGTGGTAACTTTCAACCGGTTTATTCACGGCAACCCGTGGGCATACATAGGCAAATACAACATGCGCAGAACGTAGCGAACAAGGACACTCATCAGCCTAGCGGGGCAACCAATTATCAAAAAATCTATTTCCGATTGAAACAACCTAATAGAAGTGTCTCTAACACACACCTTGCCTTTCTTTTTTATTCGATATGTCTCCACCAGTTCGCGTGTAGTCAGGTCCTGGCTTCTCCCCAGAATCTTTATCTCCTTGAAAAGTGGTGCACAGTGGTGCGCAGGGGCTGGCATTACGGTGCGCCCAGGCAAGTGCACCAATTCGTCTTTCGTTAACTTTTGTTCATGTTCTCTGGCTCGATCATTCCGGCACCGGCCTGTCTGCCCTATGTAGGACTTGCCACACGCCAGAGTAACTTCGTACACAACTCCTACATCGCATTTTGCATACGGTTTGGTATAGTTCTGGCCACAGCCTTGCCTTTTTTTAGAATCACGGGTGGTGCGAGAACTGAGCCACCGCCAGCCTAAAAGGGGCTGAAAAGACAAGGGAGACTCCAAACCTTCCTGCCACCTTCCTTAGGTTGTGAGTGACCCTGTGAATATATGGTACCACTTCAGGTCTTCCGGCCATAGTAGTCGTCCTCACCCTTGCTTTGCTCCTAGATCATTTCACTTTCTGCAGGAGGGTTTCCACCACTGGCGTTACCATCGAATCAGGGAACCCTGCCTTCTTAAGACGGGAAATTTTATTGTCAAAGGCAAGCTGCATCTTGTGCACACACGACTTGCGGAGAGCCATCTTCAGAGCATCGCTACTCCTCGTTTTACAACCTTTGACTGGGAGAAGTCATATGGCACCAATCCCTTCTGTGCCCGAGGAAAGTACTCCCAACACGCGTGGCCTTTAGCAAAGGAAATGCATAGGTCTAAAAAACGCAGGCAATTGTCGAGTGGAAGTTCGTGAGTAAAAGAAAGCCCTTTGCCGAGTTTCTGTGTTCTTTTCTGCTGTCCCTGTCTTTATTTGTGGTCAATATGATGTACAAACGGCATAGTCCCATGGGTGCCGTAAAATTTGCTTCTCACATGCGAATGAGTTTACATAGGCCAAATCGGTCCATGTATTAATGACCGGTTGCGCGAGCACCACTCCTCCGTGAGGTCCGATGACTGTGCAAACTTGCCTCGCCATTACAATGAATGCGGTTGTTACCCATTGTTCAGCAATATAGCGATTCTTAGTAGAGGCAAGGGCAAATAAGAGCGAGAAATCCTGGAAGCGTACTACATCAGGGCATTTATTAACGACTGCATCAGCACGACCTCGGTGCGCTTACTTGAAAAAGAATTTGCCTTTTTAGTTTGGTCCCGATAGATGCGATATCTTGTCTTTTCAATGCTCTGCGATTAGTGATGCTGCTGTTGCGCATGCTCTTTTGGCCTTGCTGGGACTATGCCGTTTCTAATAAAGCTCAGTTGATAGTCCAGTCCTTGTAGTGTGAACATCTATTCTTTCCCTTTGTCTTTTGTGAGTGTTTTTTTTCCTTCGACTAGGTACCAACTGGCACAGATGTCAGCTCTGCTTTATAGGAAACTTCATGGCGACGGCGACGCCCACGGAACAAATGCGCCTGGAGTGTCCATGTAATTGCTATCACAATAAAAGTAAATGGCACGCTAGTGAATTTTGACGGCGGGTTTTACAGCGTATACCTTCAAACCTTAACCAAAGGAAAGTGTACAAGAGTGTTCCATGCCATCGCTCAAGCTAATTAAATTCCAACTAAACACACTTATACGCTCCGGACTCGAAAGATCTCTGGGACGCCAGCACGGAACAAGTACCGAACTCCTCAACGCATTAGGGCTTCATAATACTATAGATGAGCTCATGGAGGCGCATTCGATGTCAGAAATTGCAAGACTCTCCAACACTAAGCCAGGGTGCAAAATTCTAGAAGAAGTCGGAATACTGCCTCGAGGAGGAGACATCTCTAAGTTCAATATACCCAAGGAGGTGGAGACACAATTACTTGCGGACCCCATACCTAGAAATATTCGTACTGTCCACAACAAGGGCAGAAGGGACGCCAGGGCCAAATGCATTCTGGGTAAACTGCACCAACAACAAAGCTCAGCTCTTTTTGTCGATGCAACTAGTTATGAATCAGGCAGCCGCCACGCTATTGCCGTGGTCGACTAGAACGGAATATAATAAGCGTGGCGTCACTAAGAACGAGCTCAATTCATGCCGCCGAAGAAGCAAGCATAGCTATTGCAATTACAATGAGAAGCTCCACGATTTATCTCCGATTCCTGTACAGCTACTAGGAACTACTAAGCCGGCTTCGTCACAATGGAAGCGCACAAGTTACTTATACACAGTCTTAATACTCATAATTACGAGCAACTGGATAGCTCACACCTAGTCTGGTTTCCGGCTCATCAGGGCCACTCGGTCAGCTCCAATGGCTGCAATTCTAACGATCAAGCTCACTCTGCTGTGCGAGATCTCACATGCCGAGCATGAGATCAGGAACTGCTCCACGATGACTATGGCTCCTACAAAGACCCACTTAGTACTTTTCACGACATCACCTCACACTATAGGGACGGCAGGAGGTTTTTTCCTCCCCCCATCAGAAGCTCAACCGAGCTCAGGCAGTCACATTAACAATGATTCAAACTAAATCTTATCCCACACCTTCTGTGCTTCGCAAAATTGACCAGGATTTTCCCGCGGAATGCAAAAGTTATGGGCACACTCCGTGTCTATTTGATCATACGTTTTGGCTGTGCCCCAACGAAAGGGCTTCGGATGTCAACAGTGAGGAAGACTGGAGTCGGCGCTTATCCAGCGAGGTCCTCCAAGATCAACTCCTGGCCGTCCGGACAGCTCACGACATCGGGAAAGCTTTTGGCCTACCGGTGCCTACGTGGGCGGAGCCACCGACTTAGCCTGGGGGCTTCTGCCCTTGGGCCCTAGTTTCTCTGGACCAAAATAAAGTTCTTGCCATGCCATGCCATCACTGCATTCTACCGGTGGTAACATAATGGGCAGAAACGTGGAGGTTAACAAGGAAGGTCCAGGGCAAGTTGAGCACCACGCAAGGAGAAATGAACGAAAAATTTTAGGCGCAACATTGAGAGACAGGAAGAGTGCGGTTTGTATCAGAGAGCAAACTGGGGTAACCGATATTCTAGTTCACATTAAGAGAAAAAAATGGAGCTGTATCTGGAGTTTTTCGTGTCGCCGTACAATTTTCTTATTGATACTTTGAATCTAATTTTAATATTGGACAAGTTGATTGATTAATCACTGAAAGCCTCTGCTTTCAATATCGTCGTCTTTCCTAGGACTAGAGAACCTGATTACTGAACCGCGGCCAATCACAATCGTCGAATCGGTTGCAATATCCAATATTGTCGCACCATTCCGCCGTACGCCACCTCCGATGTTGCACCTTCGCCCCCGAACATTTAGCATCCTGGGAATCCGAGGTCGAAGCCCTTCCCAAGGCAGCATTCAAGTTGGCCCTTTTTATCAATTAGTTCAGGTTGTCAGGTTCAGGTAGAGGGGTATTTTCGTTGACCCATCAAGAGTCAGCGTGAATGCTGCGTAGACTTCTGGATAGGCGCTGATGAAGGGGGGGGGGGGGGGCGGTTGTCTCATGGTAAACATGAATAATGCCCTTGACCTTGTTGAGATGCAACAGAATTCTCCGCCTCCAGGAAATTCGACCTCAGGGTGACCATCTGTCAGGTTGCCCGAAGCGTCAAGGTTCCCTTCCGAAGTTATGACTGAGCGTCCTCTGCAGCTTGGAGTGCCAGTACTCACGTCACTGCGGCGTTTTTCCTAAGAAAACACAAGCACACACACACTCTGCTCGGCGTGCCCGAGCGACACGCCTAGCGGACGGCTTGATGCCTGCACCACTTTACAAAGTTCTACCCTTCTCTCTGTCCCTCTGGTTTTTTTTGTTTTTTTTTTGGTCGCGGTCAGCTCTCAGCAAGGCAGGAATTAGTTGCCCATCTCATTAGCGTTGACGGTGATACGTACAGAAAACGTTAAGAAAACACCCCGAGTTCATTGCTTATAACCCCCGGCCCAGTTCGTCTTGAGTTCCTATTCTGGCTGCCTTTCTTGTACTTTGTCTTGAAGTTCTGTTCCTGCAAAATGAAACGCCCTGTCAGCAGTCTCCCGTTCTTTTTTCGGCATTTGTTTCTGCCATGCAAGAGGGCAGTGATCGTTCTCAGTCGTGAATTTCGTGGCTTCAATATAGCATCCTAGCTTTTGAATCACCAATTCTATGCGCAAACACTATTTCTCCGAGGTTTGAAACGCCTCTTTTCGCGATGCCAGTTTTAGACTGAGGTAGAGCACGGTTAAGTTGGGCAAGCACGACACCTAGACCATGGTTGAAGGCGCCACACTATAGAATATATTGTATGCAAATTTATGGCGAGACAAGCACAGGTCGTAATGACAAGGCTTTCCTCTAACAATCTGCCCATTCCGGATAAGGCTTCGCAAATCTTCCTCCCTTTCTTTTCTCTCGCAACATATTTTTTCCCAGGCATCCATGAGCTTGTCCTCATCGAACTCCACTTCGGGAATCGGAGTACGAATTTTAGACATCCTCTTATGAGTATTATCCAGAGCGACCTCTGCTGGCGACAGCCGCAGCTCTTCTTTATTTTTTATTTTTTTGACACTGTGACGTCCACGCTTTTCCGAGAGCTGACTACAACTTCCCCTGTACCGACCACACACGCGGTGGCAATGAAGGCCAGCTAATTGCCCCATAGAACCCTGTCCTGACTGTCCGGCATAACGTAGTCGCTCTAGCACTCACCCAACCTCGAGCTTGCGAAGGTCGTCTCTGCCCGACCCACGTTCCCACGCCCTCCGATCTCAGATCATGAAACTGCCTTCTGCAGCTCTACTTTCAAGTTTCCTGGAGTTTCAAGACCGCACGCTGTTACTGCAATGTCTTTGTCTCTCTAAGACACGACGAGCAACTCTGCTGATCCCGGATCCACAGAAGTCACTCTACCGCACACAGTTTACCCCAGTCTCACTCGTTTATCCAATTGTTCGTTCCTTCTTTTTCGCCATTTGCTTGATTGATAATCATCGTCAACTGTTTCTGCTATTTTTTTCCTTACTATGATAGTGAACATCAACGCTATGGAAGCAAACAAGGCATTTGTTGCAGCCGTGATGAGCACGCCTATCTGCGAGGACTGCGACAGCACGGCAACACATTGAGGGATCGCTAACGCGAGAGAATAATGTAGTTAGTGGTTCAGCGTGCTTATGCCCCACATATTTTAACCTGAAGCGTGCAGTAAAATACGAAATCGTTGGAAGTACTTTCCTAAAATTTGGGACAGGAACTCCCGATAGTTAATTGTCATATAGGGCGTAGCATACTTTGGGATCATTATTTATGAGGCTTATATTCTAGCCTGGAAAGCAAGAATGCCGTATTTTAAGACTTGGGCAACTTTAATGTTACCACGCAGACTATGAGGATCTACACAGAAAACTAGTTTTCACCGCCATTTACCACCAATATTGTGTTTGGTAAATTAATCTTTGGCGATTTCTCGAGAAATATCACACCTTACACTCCTTCCTTTTGAGCCCTGGCCTGCTTTCGAACGAGTCCTCTCCAGAAACTTGTATGTGTTGTCGTAGTGGCAACGCACCCACTGCTTCAGTTTTGCTCACATACCTTAACCAAGCACGTACCTTAACCAAGCACGTACCTTAACCAAGCACGCTCTCGCCTGTGTGAAACAGCGCCTCCGTAAGGGCTGCCGTTTCTATACGTTCTCTCGCTGCATTCTCACGTGTCCGTTCCTCGTCACTGAGCTGTTTGACAGAGCACGACATAGTCACGTATCTTTAATATTCAAAGTAATACAAGGAATGAACTCGCCAGAAATTGTTTCCCCGCCTATGATGCGACACATGTCCCTCATGGTCGAGTGCACCGGTCGGGTGTAGAGAAAATTCTTATAGCTTTGCCTTTGGGAACATCTCGGCCGGTGCATGTTCTCAGACAAAATACCGCGTTCGAGGTTTGTGTACCCACAAGCAGGTGACAGCGTACAGAAGCCTTTGTATCCCCGAAATTCACCTATTCAAGCTTACATGGCGCTACGGGTTGTTTGAGGACGAACTGGACAGGGCAAAAATCGACCCCAGGCAACAATCCAAAGAATGCTGGGCATTAAAACACTGCCGTATTCATCTAAAGTGCCGGAAAAAAAGTTGAAGAGAGACGATCGTCTTACCTTCAGCAACTGTCTTAATTATACGACTGTGCAAAGCACTAGTAAAAATTGGTTGCCTGTATGGTGTCACAGGAAATGTCGTGCTTCTGCATAATTCGGAAAGCATGCTCGGCCATGTCCCTATGGCCTTATAATACCTTAATGCTGTTTTGCCTACTTAAAGTATTTAATGTTGTTGGCGAGGTTCCGCACAAGCATAAAGTAGCACCTATATGGAGTAGCCGACTTCGATGGCAATGAGTGCCATTGGGGATCAAGTTCGGCATTTCAGCCTACAAACATTTAGAAGAACCTTTTTACGTTGCATACAAAAGTACTGATTAATGTTTGCATATCTTACACTAAAAGTAGCCTTCGGAAACGCCGAAATTACGTGGCGCGAATCTCACCAGTCTCCACCAAGTGGGTATTAGTACAATTAGAAAAGTACCTGCAAGTTCTCCCGCTCGTAGGGTTCTATTTCAATCGGCGATTGTTACTGTATGGCAGCCGTACCCAAATATTCTCACCTTGGGGAACGCCACTTGCCTGCACAGGGTACCGTACGACCAGACCGCCCTCCTCTACTTCTTTTCCCCACCTATGTACTTATACACGACGTCGTGATGATTGCTGTGATGAAAAAATTGAACAGAATAAAATTGCGAAAAAAAATAATTGCCTAGTATATCGTGAATGCGAAAAAAAAATATGCTAGGCATTAGATTGCACCTTACAGGTCCCGAATCCGTGATTTAAACCACGCTCACCACAGTGCAAAGTTTTGTTCTGGAGCACACTTCGAGGAGCGAAGTGCTAGCATGCATGGCGCTGTATATGCAGGGTATTTTTTATATTTTTATAAAGTAATGAGAGCAGCGAAGCTCGCCTTTTAGAGCGCAGCTCCTAGGCGCCCGTTCCTGCGTTTCGCGTTGGTGCGGCCCCTTGGCGTCGTCCCTCGGCGTAACCGAGCGCACTAGCACAGTGAAGGACTAAAGAACGAACGCGAAGCGCAGCAGCGGATGAAAGACGGCGATAGGGAAGACAGTGCGAGGAGGAAGGGTAAGAGAAGGGTATGGCGAAAGTGTGAGAATAATACCGCCCAAGACGGGCTCTGCGGTGATGGTCGCTACGAGAAGGCACCCGAGTAGCATGCGTAGTCGCCAGCAAATGATGCCACCGATACCATATATGGAAACAAAGTGCTGCATGAGCGGAGGTCTCTCTGTGGCGGCTCCTGTGAATCTCGCCCACGCAAAACACACGCGCTGTCTCTGGTGGTCTCCCGATAAGCGAGGCAGTCGCACAACACTTCGCACCGTTTGCAACGTGAAGCACGGGACGGGTTGTCCGAGCCAGCTAATATATGGCGAAATGAAAACGCGTATAGAGCTGCGCTGAAATATTGAATTACGGAGTATCGTACTAGCCGGTAATTTTTTCAGGGAAGTTTCTAGGCAAGGCGGATATAGTTTGTCGCTATTACCATGAGCGTCATACGTATAATTATCACAACTTATTTAATCACCATATTCTTAGCACCATGGGGCCCATTGACTAAATGGCGAATTTGAAGGCAGCGACAGTTTGATGCTTACCCATCATTTAAAAAATGAGATTCTTTCGCAGCATAGAACGCTAGCAGTGGGAAACACATTGTAGCAAGCAACGCAAAGTTACTTCTGTGCTTTGAATAGTAACCACTAACTGCAAACTGTTCAGGCTTCCATCGTACAAGTTCTGTTGATTACGGCATTGATACAGGCCTCTTCTTCTGCTGATTACCTAGATTATAATGTTATAGTTTACCTATAGCGTACTTGTCACTAGAAAAAATTCTGAGCTCATCTTCGTTACAAAATCAAACCCCCAGCCACGCTTGCACAGATTGTCATCGAAGTGAGCTATTCCAAATATATTTTCCCTGTTTGCGCAGAATTCCACCTAGCACGTGTCACGGCGCCAAGGTATGAATGTAACATGAATCACGGTTTACTTGTTCGTAAACATGATAGTAATGATTGTACTTTGAAGCTTAGCGTGATGTGCCTTTGCGGAAGTGCTTTCTCCTGATGAATCATTCATATTGTTATGGTGATCAACCGGATATATCACAAGTTTTCTTCCTATAAATTTTAATTGGAAGCAATACAAAATTATTTTCGTGTGTTTTACGAACAGCCTAGAATGTGCAAACTGCATTTCCTTTTATATAATATTTAGTCACACATGATGGTCTTTAGTATCCTGAAAAATATTCACTGTAAGAGAACAATTACCATCTGGGGCAAGCTGGTAAATAGGCAAGAACGTTTGCAGTATTCCTGAATTTACACTGTGATTTGGCAAAGTCGAAACTGAGTGGCTTCCATTGCCAAGCAAACTGTTTAAACTGAAAACTTTAACCGCAGTAGGAACAGAACGATTAACGGAAAAACAAGAACGAGCTGGTGATTCAACTTTATTTAATCATTTATAAATCGTAATGCGAAAAGATTGAATTGGTGCTATTAAGTCAGTCATGAGGGCGGCGACCAGAGTGCTGTAAACGAAGAAAAATACAAAATCGTGACCGATTCAAAGCACATTTAAATGATCTTGTGCAGTATAACGTGGTGATACAGTTAGGCAGGATGTCTCTTTGCTGAGAATCCTATACACGCTCCGTAGTTACATTTAAGTGTTTTGAATAAAGAACCACTAACATGGCATTTCTGGCTTACGATTTCTTGCGAGAGATGGGAGCCGATACGCTCTGACAACTAAAAAAGACACTTGCAATGAGTGTCTGAACGTCCAAGACAAGTTACTGAAACATTTATTTTAATACGAATGCCGTTCTTTGCTTGCTTCAGCGGTTACGAGTCTCAGTCTTCATTATTACTTACAGCCAACCTATCTATCTATCTATCTATCTATCTATCTATCTATCTATCTATCTATCTATCTATCTATCTATCTATCTATCTATCTATCTATCTATCTATCTATCTATCTATCTATCTATCTATCTATCTGTCTGTCTGTCTGTCTGTCTGTCTGTCTGTCTGTCTGTCTGTCTGTCTGTCTGTCTGTCTGTCTGTCTGTCTGTCTGTCTGTCTGTCTGTCTGTCTGTCTGTCTATCTATCTATCTATCTATCTATCTATCTATCTATCTATCTATCTATCTATCTATCTATCTATCTATCTATCTATCATCTATCTATCTGTCTGTCTGTCTGTCTGTCTGTCTGTCTGTCTGTCTGTCTGTCTGTCTGTCTGTCTGTCTGTCTGTCTCTCTCTCTCTCTCTGCTCGTCTACCTAGATAAATACCTATTGTCAAGTTGCAAGAAACCAGGCCACATTTAGTTCAAGCGTAGAGCCCGAGTCTCTAACCGTCAACCGAGCAGACAAAAAACTCAAGCGCCCGTGCCTGGATCAATGGGTCTTCGTCTGATTCTTCACTGGCATCCGTTAAAAGAGGTGCCGGTACATGGCCAGAGCGTGGACAGAAGCGTTTTCGCCTGCTTCGCAATTCAGATACGCCTGTTGCAAGGTGGCATTATTCCCTCCACTCAAAACATCATCGATCGGCTGCTAAAAGAAGCGCCCGCACTACACTGTGCGCGTATAAGTAGACGCGCAGACACATGCACAACACAAACGCTTGCTGACGCGTACTTTTAGAACGACCGGTAGGGTCTCTAGGAAAACAAAAATAAAGCAAAAAGAACTACATGGTCCAAAAACTTTGGGGGTTATGAAGTGCGGTACGGCTTCAGCCGCACGACATGTACACTCTCGGATAGTGTTTATCGACGTCGGGCTGGTTTGCTTCCGCCAGGAAGAACTTCATAATTGATGTCGATCACTCGACGCAATACTTTTTAAAGGCCGAAGTACTGGGTGAAAAGTTTCCAGGATAGGCATTTGAAGCGGACAGGGGTCCAAACTAAAACCCGATTTCCTGGACAGCACTCGATTTGTCGAAGGCGGAGGTTCTGTCGTGTGTGGATGCACTGTTGGTTCTTTAGGTTCATGCGACGCAGTTGGCGTGCTCCTTTGGCGCGCTGCACTAAGATCTCGGCGTCTTTGTCAAGGTTATAAAAGTTGGCGCATGGGAGCATTGCTTCAAGCATTGTCACAACTTCACAAGCATAAACAAACTATAACGGTGTGAAGCATGTTGTCGCTTGCGTAAAGGTGTTGTACCCAAAATTAAACTATGGAAGTGCTTTATCCCACATTTTGTGCTGTACGTCTACACACATAGACAGCATGTCAGTCATGGTTTTGTTGAGCCTTTCAGTCAGGCCATTCGTCTGTGGGTCACACGCAGTTGGCTTTCGATGAGTCGTGAAACTTAATTGGAAAAAATGGCTGTGGCTTAGCTAAGGTTAAGCCCAGGATGCGAAGCATACTAGCCTTTATTTTAGTTGTTGGTGAACTGCTGTTGCTTGGCTATATTTGGTTCGGCTAGTAGAAGAAACAACTCATGCGTTACTCTGCTTCGCCTTCAAGAGTGGAACGCGACAGCGTTCCCGTCGACCCGCCAAGGGGTGTAAGACAATGGGCTACGGCGCAGCGACTACGCGCCCCGCATTGGACGCGGTGAGCGTCGAGCAACGCAGCGTTCGGCGCGGCAACGAAATGTGCGCCTGAGCAAGCGACGCACGCCTGAGCCTTAGAAACAGCTCGTTTCTAAGGCAACACCGCATTCACTAGAGGCGCTTTTGTACCGCTTCGAAGCATCGTACTCGTGGCTCAGTCATTCTTCTTCCGGCTACCGTTCGGTGCGGACGCGGAATCATGTGCTCCAGCGGAGCGGCGACAGCGGCCTCTGCAAGCCGCGGAAACAGGATTGAAGACAATGACGGTCAGGACTACGAGATCATTTTGCCTACATTGCCCACCGGACGTGTTGTGGTTAACACCGTTTTTTTGCACGGCGACGTACGAGTTAGGCCCTACAGGGTTGAGGATTTCCGCGACGCCCTAGCCAACGCTGGTGCGCTTCCCGACGTGGTGGCGTTGGGGGCGTACCAAATCAACCATGTTTGGGCGGTGACTCTCAACAGCATCGAAGCAACTAAGAAGCTGGCCGCTCTCAAGGAACTGGAAGTAAAAGGACGCCGCTGCATTATCTTCGATCCAGATGACCAACAGGTGAAACTACGGCTGCACTGGATGTTGCACGGCGTGGCGGACGACGACATTCGGACGGCTCTCGCTGCTTACGGCAACGTATTCGAAGTGACCCGGGAGCGTTGGCGTGTCTCAGGCGTCAAGGAGAAAGTGTCCACAACGAGGACCGTGCTCCTGAAGCTGAAACCCGGTTTGAAGGTCGATGATCTACCTGACCAGCTACGCGTTGCAGGAGAGTTGGCCCTTGTGGTGGCGCCTGGGCGGCCTATGCAGTGCCTACGCTGCCGTGGAACGGGCCACGTTCGACGTGAATGCAAGGTGCCACGGTGCTCAAAATGCAGACGCTATGGTCACGTCGACAGCGATTGCGTCCGCACATATGCGGTGGCTACGGAGCCGGCATCGCAAGACAAGTCGACGGAGCTGCTGATGGACGTCGACGAGGCGGAAGAGGCAGCGAAAGGAGCCGAGGAATTGGGCAAGCCAGCAGGAATGACCGACCCGTCGGGGCTTGCCAGTGGTGACACAAGCACGTCTAGCAACGGAGAGACGCACCCCGATGAGAAGGAATTGCCTGCCAGAGGTGACACAACCAAGTCAAGCAACGGAGAGACGCACCCCGAAGAGAAGAAATTGCCTGCGTCTCGGGCGAAGGCGTCAGAGAATGGGAAGAGCGTTCCGGCACCCAAGGTCGGCGAACCAGGGAACAGCTCGCCGAACGCGGACCTGAGCGGTGGCCGCGCAGTCAGCGTCTCCGCGCCAGCCAAGCGCCCTTATGGCCACACCGGCAACGAAGGGGATAAGGTGGCAGCCACCAGCATCGAGGAGCCGCCTGCGAAAACAACTCAAGCCAGGCGGGCCAGTCTCCGGCAGCGACCTAACATTTCGTCTGAGAGGCGAACTGGCGATACAGCACCTACGCTGCAAGTTTCGGAGCCTGCACAGGGTGGCTCCGGCATCAACGATGGCGTCTAGCCATGCGCTAGACGCGGAGGGTAAGCACCATGCTCTCGGCCTTTTCACTTCCTTGCGAAAATGGCTCCTGCATCACCGTTGAGGGTAGCTACACTTAATGTCAGGGGCTTGGCAGGAAAGAAAAAGCAAAGTCAGGTGTATTGGCTTTTAACGGAGCGCGACATTGATATATTGGCCGTGCAGGAAACAAAAGTTGACGGTGAGGAAGAGACCGGGAGCATGGTGCGACGTTTCACGTCTAGATTCTATGCTATTGTAAGCAAAGTCAGGTGTATCGGCTTTTAACGGAGCGCGACATTGATATATTGGCCGTGCAGGAAACAAAAGTTGACGGTGAGGAAGAGACCGGGAGCATGGTGCGACGTTTCACGTCTAGATTCTATGCTATTGTAAGCCATGCCATCGGCACATCTGCTGGTTGTGTCCTTTTTATTAAGAAGTTGCCGGCTTTGGTCGTGCATGCTGATTTCTCGTGCTTGTCAGGTCGGTGTGTTGCTGTCGATTTCACACTCAGCGATACAGAATGGCGGGTTTTATGTTTGTACGCACCAAATGTTGTGGATGAAAGGGTCGATTTCTTTAGAAGCGTTGAGCAGCGTCTCAGTTTCGATAAACAGCTGAATATCATGGGCGACTTCAACTGCGTCCTGAGTGCTTGCGATAAGACTAGTGATCGGGGGTTCAGGGACGCAAGTACTGAGGTACTGTCGCAAATCATACACAAATGGAACCTTGAGGATGTGGCGGAGTGTATACAAGGCGCGGGTGGTGTGAAGTACACACATTTCCAGCGTGCAAGTCATGCCCGTCTGGACCGCATTTATGTAGCGCTGGACGTGATTCCAAAATGCAACAGTTATCAAGTAGTGCCGGTGTCTTTCTCAGACCACTGTTTAGTAGAGTGCGGGATTGGGGCACAAAAACGTGGCAGTGCTTTTAGCTGGGAACTGTGGAAGATAAATAACAAGCTGATTAAAGACGATGCTTTCAACCGTGCGGTAATTGAAGAAATCGGCAAAATAGAGCCGAATAAAGAACTGAAAACATGGCAACAGTGGGAGCTTTGTAAGGAACATCTTAAAATAAAAGCAATAGAGTGGTCTTGTTCTATGGCGTACGAAGAGAAACTAAATGAACGTAATCTAAGGTCTATGCTTGTAAAACTGCTCGAGAAAGAATGCGAAGCGCCTGGTAAATGGATCGATGACATTAGGAAAACGAAACAAAAAGTTGAAGTGATAGAAGAGGAGCGTTATCGTGGTGCGCTGGTCCGGGCGAGAGCGGAACATGTAGCTGCTGGGGAGACGCCGTCTAAACGAGCGCTCGCAATTGAAAAAGCCCACGCTCGTCGAAATCACATAGACAAAATAGAATGGGGAGGCGTCTTATCGTATGATAACGAACATATTAAGCGTGCATTTTTTCAGTACTATCAGGCGTTGTTCGCTTTACATGTTGCCAACACGAACACGTTTAAGGATAAGTTCCTTGGGGCACTGCCGCGACTCAACGATGAGCAGAAGGATAGGTTAGAGCTGCCAATAACCGAATCAGAGGTAGAAACGGCGATGGACAATTTAAATCCTGGTAAATCCCCAGGACCGGACGGGTTAAGCGCGGCGTTTTACAAAGCTTTTAAGCGTGGAATCGCGCCAATATTGACGGTAGTGTTTAATGAAGCTTACGAAATTAACGAATTGCCTCCGTCTTATGCTAGATCACATACTGTCTTAATCTCCAAAACTGACGAAGCAGAGAAGTTACGACAAGTAACAGCGTACAGGCCAATCGCACTCACAAATGTGGGTTACAAAATTTATATGAAAGTTTTAGCGCGAAGCTTACAGTCCGTAATCCAGGAAATCGTTGGACCGCATCAAACGTGCGGGATTAAGGGACGATCTATTACGACTAATATTCACACAGCAAGATGCGCGCTGGAGTGCTGCGATATTACAAGTAGCCGCGTGGCCATCTTGCAACTAGACCTTGAAAAAGCTTTCGACTGTGTCGCGCATGAAATTTTGCTTTGCATACTAGACCATGTTAACGTTGGTTCTGTTATTCGCGAGGGTGTCGCCCTGGCGTATCGGAACTGCACGACGAGATTGATCGTTAACCAGAGTCTGGGGGCCCCAATTAGCGTGCAGCGGTCGGTACGCCAGGGTTGTCCCCTCGGCCCTCTTTTGTTTTGCATATACATAGAGGCGATGTGCTTAAACATCGTGAAAAAACAGACAATTCCCGGCTTTCGGTTGCAAGGAGCGGAAGTCAAGCTGTTGGCATATGCGGATGATGTGGCGGTTTTTTCAACCAGTAGGGAAGGTGTAACTGAGGCTATTAAATGTGTAGAGAACTTTTGCCAAGTCACAGGCAGCAGAGTGAACTTAGCAAAATCACTAGGGCTCTGGCACGGAGAATGGCAATCTACGCCCGACCGCTTTGCAAACGTGTCCTGGGTTACGACCCCAACGAAGTATTTGGGAGTACCTTTAGAATGCTACCGTGATAGCGCGACATATTGGACAGCGCAGACGCATGATACACGTGGAAAGGCGGAAAGGTGGAAAGGAACGAACTTATCGATTTTTGCTAGAGCCACCGTGTGCAATCTGTTCTTTATTAGTAGGCTGTGGTATGTAATGCAGGTGTTACATTGTGCAAGGCTCAATGTACAGAAGCTGCATCGAATTTTCGCCATTTTCGTGTGGGATGCGCAATGGGAAAGGTGCAGCCGAACAAATTTGTTCAGAGGAGTCAAGAATGGTGGATTGGGCCTGGGACACCTTTTTTTTGCGGCAGATTCTCAACAGGTTTCTTTTCCTTCGCGACGTCAGCGATCCTTTCTTGCGCACCGCATGCCAAGTAAGGCTCGGGCGCGCGTTGCCAGACTGTTGTTTCAACCGAAACACTCACGGGAGGCATTTTTGGATATTTTAGAGAAGTTGTCGCAAGTGTACGATTCCTTGCAACGAGGTTTTCAAATGAATATTTATCTACTGTCAAAAAGAAAAAATTGTACAAGGATTTGTGCGACGTTGTTCTGCCGGAGCCAATGTACAGAGCCTTGTACAGTGGAGGCCCTGGTAGGGATGTGTTAAAGAGAGTAAAAGAAATGCAAGTTGCGCCAGGGGTTAAAACCTTTTTTTTTACGTTACACACTGGAACGTTGCCAGTAAAAATGTTTTTACAGGAAAAGGGCTTATTTCTTCCATGGGGATCTCACTGCCTTATCTGCAAACAACCAGAAACGATAGATCACGTTTTTCCTCATTGTTGGGGAGGGGTATTTTTTTGGGACGTACTACAAAGAACGTTAAAGAAACAATTCCCCCTCGACCCTCATGGAATACGGTATCTACCCATTACTAACGAGGATGGTTTTCCGTTTGATTTAATAATGTTAATTGGCCTCCACAGTATTTGGCGCTCTCGAATGGCAGGATACTACTGTGATCCCGACGCACGACCTACGCGAATTTATTTCCGTGAAACTGTGCATCGGTTTGTTGAGATATTGAAGGCCGGTGGCGATACCCCCGAGTGGCTGTCAAGGGTGGAGCCATTGATGGCTCTAAATGAATTTTAATGTGGCGTTGCCAGCCCCCTACCAGGCTGTTTATGTCAATACTACGTGTTCATTGTATGTTTTATGTCTTGTTTTGTGTATTGCTATTGCTGTTGTTTCTTTGTCAAAGTCAGGCATTAAAGAAAAAAAAAAGTACTCGTGGCTCAGTGGTAGCGTCTCCGTCTCGCACTCCGGAGACCCTGGTTCGATTCCCACCCAGCCCATCTTGCAAGAGTTGAGCCAAAGCCACCTAGAAAAAGCGCAGCTGCTTATATACCGCCGCGACGTCGCGGGCGACGGCGCGAGTTGGAGCCCCGTTTCTCCTCTGTCGTGACGTCACGGTGTCACGTGGTATTGAAGGCGACACCGCCGCGCCTGAGGAGCTGGGTTGAGCTCTAGTAATATGCTTCGCATAAAAGTATTGAATAAGCCGTGCCACAAATGGCGTTCCTTGGTCTCGAATAGCATACGATGGTGCGGCCTGTCACAGTACAGCGTTCTCCACAGAAAGGTGCGCAACCTCGGAAGTTGTGCTTCGAGGGAAAGCCTTTCTTCAGCATGGCGCGTTAAATAGCTGTGGCGATGATTATCCGCTCGTTTCCCAAAGATAACAGAGTGAACGGGCCCAAGAGAGCCATGCCGACTTGGTCAATTGGTCTTCGACGTGGGTGAATGCCAAAATTTCAGTAATCCTGGGTTTCAGTAATCCTACAGGTTTCACAGCTGGGGGCGTTCGGCGCTAGCGCTGACGACAGGCTTGGACATAGCGCTTAACACGTGTGGCAACCTTTGGCCTATAGTACAATTTTCGCACTCTCGCAAGGGTTCTGGTGCAGCCTTGGGGGCCAGATAGAGGGTCGTCGCGGCCCGCGAACATAATTTTGTCATCAAGCTCTGCTGACACAATCAAAAGTGATGTTTTCTTTGCTGGCAACAGAGTTCTTCTTATACACTACGCCTTGTCGTAAACAATCTGACGACAGTCCACGAGATATTTGCCGGGGCAGAGAGGCGTTGCGAGTTCGAGAACAGACCGTAATTCCTCACCTGCGCGCTGTTGTAAGGACAAACCTGTCACGCTTACAGTCTAAAGGAAACAGCTGCCGTCCTCACTCTCTTAATAATTAGGTTCGAGAGGCGCGTGCGACAGTGTGTCTGCGGCTTTGTGTGTGCGCACAGACTTGTGCGCGATGGTTACGTTGTATTTATGAAGGCGTAGGCTCCACCGTGCCATTCGACCGGAAGGATCCCCTAATTTTGTGCGCCAGCACAACCAGTGGTGATCTGTGACGATCTTGAATGGGCGGCCGTAAACGTAAGGTCGAAACTTTCCAAGGGTGCACACGACGACAAGGCACACTTTCTCTCTAGTGGTGTAGTTGGACTCTAGGCGCGACAGAGTGCGACTTGCGGAAGCGATAACCCTTTCAACGCCCTCCTGACGTTGCACGAGTACCGCGTCCAGACCAATCTTACTGGCGTCTGCATAAATTTCAGTCTCTGCCTATTCGTCAACGTGTCCAAGAAAGGCCGGCGACATCAGGTGGTGTCGGAGCTCGGTAAAGACTGCTCCTTGTACAACGTTGCAAATGAACGGTACATTGTCTCTTGCGAGACGACTAAGTGGTCCAGCAATCTTTGAAAAATTACTTACCCGTAGTACGCACCCAGACCCAGGAAATGTCGGAGAATTTTCTTATCGGCAGGGGCGGGATGGACACCTTCCACGCTCATGATATGAGCGTTAAACCGGAGCTCTTAGTAGGCGAAGCCGCATCCTTGAACTTGAAAAAGGGGTACCAGCGAAGCACAAAGGGACGCGCACGTAAGTGAAAGACGTTAGACTCGGGCGGATGCTGGTCCGTCCGTGTGTAACTCTTTTCCTTGTGTGCGCGTCCATTGTGTTTCGCTGGTACCCCATTTTTCAAGTTCATCATGCAACAGCTGGCCCAACAGCTTGCGCTAAGGCATCTTTGAGGCTTTAGCGTAAGTTTAACCGATCGGATTGCCTCAAATACTTGACGTAGACGGAATAGACGCGCGGAAAATCTGGCTGAAAAACGAGCAGATCATCTAGGCGGGCGACACAGCTTTGCCACTTCAGGTCGGCACGCAAAGATTCCATCATCCGCTTTAATATTTGTGGAACAGAGCAGCCACCGAACTGAAGCACCCGGAACTCGAAAAAACCATCCGCAGTGAAATAGACGTCTTTTTTTTTTTTTTTTTTTTGCACAGTCCCGCTCGGCGACCTCAATCTGCCAAGAACCGCTTTTTACATCAATGGATAAAAAATACACAGCTTACCGTAGCCAGTCGAGAGAGTCATCGATGCGCTGTAGCGGCTAAATGTCTTTTTTGGGGCGTTGTTGAGCTTTCGGTAATCAACACGAAAGCCAAGCAGGCTATCCTTCTTTTTGACGAGTACGACTGCTGATGACCACCGGCTGCTTGAAGGCTGCATAGCCCCATCGTAAATGGTTTCCTTTACTTGTGCTTTGAATGGATCATGTTTTTTTCTGAAAGACATGATGCGGCTGCTAGTGGATAGGACGTACCTCTTCGTACGCGATTATTCTTTGTTGCGTGATTGGTATTTTACTAACTTTAGACGGACGAGCAAAGCACGTCTTGAATTCTAGCAATAGTGGCCGTGGTGCCCTCTTTGTTTCCTCCGGCGGGTCGCTATTGATGTCAATGCCTGCGAGCAAGGCTTCATCGACGTCGGCTCCTTCAGAAGCAAAACAATCAATGTCCTCCTCCAAGTCTTCAGCATAGGCGATGGCAGTGCCGCGAAAAAGGTGTCGATGCTCATTGGCTAAGTTTGTAGGCAATAGCTAAGCCGGGCCATCGCGAACGTGTACGATGCCTCGTGCCGCATCAATTCCTAGCGTCAACAAAAGGGAAATGCTGCCTTCTGCTATGACTTAACCATTGCTCGTCCCCTCAAATAGCACCCGAACCATAACGCTGGAACGGGGCGCTATCATGACGTGGTCGTCAGAAACGCGGAGACAGGCTTTATGGCGGCACGAATCATTTCGTGTCGTAGCTTTCGTCGTAGAGAAAGTGATGCAACACTACCTGAGATTGATGATGGCACCATACTGCCGGAGAAAATTCATTTCATGTAATAAATCACGTGCACATTCACGCAGAACAATGCAGCTAAGCAGCAGCTTGGACTTTCAGATTTGTATTATAGCAGTGTTCACGCCTAGAGGTGCCACAACGTGTCCGTCAGCTGTACGAATTCGCGTCCAAGTCCGCGGTGTAATAACTTTCTCGAGAAGGCTCGCCAATTTTCGGGGAAGACGAGGAAGTGGCTCCTGTGTGGAACCCCGTTTTCTACTGCTCTCATTTTACGAGTATTTGTGCGTGTGTTTTGGAGGTGCCGCTCCCGACACCTTTGGCGCTGGAAGCGGAACCAGCTAGACGTCCGGAGGAGACCGACGTCACAGCGTCAAGCGCTCCGAGGAAGCGAAATCACCTGATGAGCGACAAAGGCAGCGAAGACACCTTGCTGTACTACTCTGCTTCAGAAGAAGATCTGTCGGATGGCGGAGACATGACAGTTGTGAGGCAAAAAGGAAAGAGGAGAATCGTCACTGCTTCCTCGTCTTCAACAAGGACGACGGCGGCAGCAAGGGCCAATGAAACGTCTCATATCATCCTCTTCTTGCCCGACACGCCGACCAACAACCTGAATCGGCTAAACAGGCAAGCCAAATCTGTCACACTGGAGGTTCTTGTTCCAAATGAGATTACGGATATGAGAATTAACACCCGTAAGAACATTCTCGCGGTTGATGTCAAGAACAGAGCAGCATTGGATATCTGGAGTACAGTGAAAATGCTGGGCAAGATAATTGCTCGCACCCTAATACCACAGGACAGCAATACCACATCAGGTGTGATTTATGATGTCGATGAGTTAATCGACGACAACGATCTACCTATTTTGGCCAAACCTGTCACAGCAGATATAACTCTTATTGAAATCCGTCGCCTAGGAGGTTCACACTTTGTGAGGATAACGTTCAAGGGAGGTAGCTTGCCGTCCCACGTGAAAGTAGGATTTTTTCGTCATCTAGTGCGACCGTTCCTTCCAAGACCACTTCAGTGACGTAATTGTTTGAAGATCGGGCATGTCAGCGGCATATGCAAAAATTCGACTGTGTGCGCAAGATGTTATGAGCAGCACAGCGCTGATGCTTGTCATGCGACACACTTCAAGTGTGCCAATTGCTGTGGTCCCTATGAAGCATCGTCGAAAGACTGCCCGACACACAAGAGAGAGCGGAAAGTCCTACAACAAATGGTGAGAGACAACTCAACTCACAAAGAGGCCGCCACCAAAGTGCGACGGCGTCGTGTCCACCGTCACCACAGACGATCCTCATCTACTAGAAATACTGATACCGCCGCAAGACAGACGCTACTTCCTGAGGCTGGTGCTCCCAAGGCGCTCACCCACACTAACAACACGGTGTCTGATGATGCAGTGAATACCTCTAATGCAAACGAATGGCCTGCACTTCCGACATTAAGTCCTCCAGCCCAACAAAGGTCGGTGGTGGACTACCAACGCACCAATGAGGGCACAGATCACGTGTGAGGTCAAAACAAGCAAGTACTCGCCCTAATTAAATCTATAATGAAAGTCATTCGCGTGCTGATAAATGACATGCAGACACCATCGGCTCGAGGTGCACTACAAGTGCTGGACGGCCTGGATCCGGTTCTTGCGAGCCTCGAGTAGCAAGCGCAATGGTTCTACCGCGTCAGCCGTTCTTCAGACAAGTCAAGGAAGCATCTATTATGCAATGGAATGCCCGTGGCCTGAAATCCCGCGTTGATTTTCGCCATCACGTTTTCACCAATCGATTCCCCATTGTTGTCGTCTGTGAAACGAAGCTACAGAAACCCGTCCGGATCTCAGGCTATGAACCTCAAGGGTCATCGACATGTAATGACATTCGCAAAGTGATCATCTACACACGGTCTGAATTGACTTACGTTGTTCATCCAGTGTGGCCACATGACAGTAATCAGTATGTGTGTTTGACTGTGAAAAAACAAAAACTTTCGTTTCCTTTAGTGGGCGCTTACCTTTCTCCATGAAGTCGTTTCGATAGGCAGAGACTTAATGACATTATAGATGCGACTCCTGGTCCATGGATGGTTGTTGGGGACTTCAACGCACATCATTCACTTCGAGGAAGCAACAAGATAAATTCCGAAGGAAGAAACCTCGTGTCCTTTGCTTGCGACCACGAACTTTGTTGTCTAAATGATGGCAGTCCCACGTTTCTGCGCGGCCGGACGTACAGTAGTTGTTTAGACTTAGCTTTTGTTTCGCGATGCCTCACTCGCTGCGTACATTGGTTCGCAGATATATAAACCCACGGAAGTGACCACATTCCTACCTACCTGAAGATAAAAGGCCAAACCAAATCCTCTCAATCAAATTTTAAACAAAGAATAGATTGGCCAGTGTTTAAATCACTTATGGAAGACGCATGCCACGAAGGTATTTCGTCCACACTCGAATTTGAGATCGCCAAAGCTCTGCAGGATGCTATGCGCTCATTTCGGCCATTAGAGAAATACACAGATTTTGATTCGGAAATACAGAGCCTCCGTGCAATCCGCCGGCGAGCGGAGCGACGGTACAGATGGACTAAATCGTTCCACGACCTTAGAGAGGCCAGACGCATTCAAAAGAAAATTCTGCGTCGCCTTGCTGTACTGCAAGATCAACGATGGAAATCGTTTTATCAGTCTCTCCACCCGCGTAAACTTCTGTCGGTTGTCTGAAGAACAATCCGTGGATTTCGAACAGCTTCTGAACAGCTTCGTCCATTTAAGTCTCTAGCCCTACATCAAGGACGCCGAGAAGTCGAGGTAGCCGAAGATTACTGCGCAAGGATCGCGGGTCCGGCGCTCACGTATTCACCTTGTGCACCTATCCCCATTGTGCCCCCTTGCTCTCGACATCCTCGTATGGACGCTCCTTTCTCCATCGAAGAATTGGAGTCCGCACTTACTGGGTGCAGGCGATCTTCGTCACCAGGACACGATGGCATCACATACTCTGCGCTTGCAAACCTCGGTCAAGAGGCCAGAGATGCCCTTCTTGGCCTATACAACGCATCATGGCGTGACGGCCTGGTCCCTACAACGTGGAAATCCAGTCGGCTTGTTCCACTCCTCATGGCTGTTCCACTCCTCACCGACTTAGAGAACAATCTAGTTTTCTTTTTTGATATAGCCATACGTATGATCCTTACTGAAAGCCACTGGTAGTGCTGCAGAAGCGAGCAATTCATTAATTTTTGTCGGGTTCAGATTACGCAGCCTCTGTCAAGCCACTCTTTAAGTGACATCAAATCATGCTTCGTAGCCTGTTATTAAGCTCTAAAACTACAATTAGGGTGTATAATTGTAAAAGTAACAATTGTCCGCTTCACTTTATCTCGTTTGTCTTCCCTATTTCCAACACGAGTCTACGAAGCCGCCAACTTCTTGCAGCCACTTGTAAAAAAGTGCTTATGGCAAAAGGCAGCCGTCTAGCGTTGGTTGCAGTCCATGCGACAGTCTTCCTGTTCAAGTGAAACGGAGTAAATACTTGTAAAACTGCTCAAATATAATTTCTCTCTCTCTCTCTCTCTATCTCTCTCTCTCTCTCTCTCTCTCTATATATATATATATATATATATATATATATATATATATATATATAGTTACAAATAAGATTGATGCAAGGATCCAAATGCTTCACAAGTATTTTCATAAATCTTGAACATTTAGGCAAATCATGTCCCTTACGCATTCAATGTCAATCGCGAAAGCTCCCAGACTGACAGATTCCGAAACAGCATTTTCGTGCCGGTCTTTCAGGTTCTACCGCTGCTGCAGCACATTCTCTAAGCAAGGCTTCTGTGAGAAACTCGGTAACTCGCATATGCGGACTACGAAGAAGTCAAACGACAAGCTGCTCTTGACAAGCCGCATCAAATGACGGATCTTGTCATCCGGCGTGCTAAAGTCGGCTCACCTGAAGATACGCGTCATGTCTTCCGCGTAGATAGTACCACTTTCATAAGGCTTCTGAGCGCGCAATTGAAGAGCCCGTTTTCATCGATCTCGGCGATCAGGTCTTGAGTAGGTCTTGAAGAGTAGCCAACGTAGCACATGCCATGAGGTCAGGGCCTCTTCGCGGTTTTTGAGCCAGGTGCGAGCGCCATCCTCGAGGCTGAGATACACGTTCCTTAATTTCGTTCTGTCGTCCCACTTGTTGAAAGCTACTACTCGCTCAAGGTCGCCCAGCGAGTCTCCCCCGTCTTCAAAAGGGTTGCTGTCGAAGGAACTTGGCCCTCGTGAGTTTTTCTGCGTGTACACAATCGGTACTCTGACCTCCATAAATTTCGCAACTGCCATTGTTCTCCCCGAAGATAGTACAGTACAATCTCAGGGGCTAATCCCCGGATTCTCCAGCTGGCACGGTCCACTGGTGTAAGCCCCGGTATGGCACTGATGTTCTTGCTAGGGAGAGGTTTGCTGCATAGGTCGGGGTTACCCAGCACCTCCACCAGAATTGTCACGTTCGAGGAGAGCAAGCCCCCTTTAGCTGAGGCGTTGAGCCCGAGCATCTGGCCGTCAACAGGGGACACAAAAACCAAGCACCCGCGTTTAGACCGATAGTTCTTCGTCTGTTTCTTCTTTGGTGTCCGTTAAAACAGGAGCCGGTGCAGGGCCGGCTGCTTCTTAGAGCGGCGCCTGTTGCAAGTTTATATATCTGTACAGCCTCTTACGCCGACTGAGTGGCAAAAGTTGCCTACTTGTGTGGAGCACTAGGTATGTGCTCCAGGCCGTGATGCTGTCGTGGTCCTTCCATCATCGTCATTTCACCGTCATGATCATACTATCTTCATGCCTATCGTCTTCACGCGTTCTGCTTTGGGCCCTTGGGTATGGGCACGTGCTCCTTGCATCGCTGTCATTTCAGCTTTGTCATCCACCTCTTATCATGCCGTCATCACCACACCATTGTAGCCATGCAATACTCACGAATGTTTTGTGACACCGTCATCGTGATGCAGTCGTGTTCGTTCAATAGTCCAAATTCCAGTTTATGACATGACTCCCGGCATGCTGTTATATTCATACCTTCTAATCTGAATCAGGGCTCCGAGTCGTCTAATTGCTTGGCCCACCAGCTTGTGTAGTCGGGATGCCGTCATGGTCATCACATCGTCGTCGTTTAGCTTTGCCACTTTACTCTCGTTATGCAGTCGCCATCCCACCATTGTTGTCACACAGTCGTCATCACGCTGGCGTTTTATTGTTGTCATCACTGCAATAACGTCATCCCATTGTCGCCGTGCCGTCATCATACTACCACACTCGTGGTTCCATCGTAGTCAATCTTTGTCATTCTATTGCACTCTTCCTGTCGTCATTCAATCGTGATTATGCCGCCATTGTCTTGCCGTCATCGTCAAACAGTCGCTATCATGCGTCCATTGTGAGACCGTCGTAGTCACTGTCATGACAGCGCCATCGTCGTCACACTAGATTCGTCATCCTACTATTGTCGTGCCGTCGTCATCACGCCAACCTCCTCATGCATGTTTCATGATACTGTCATCGTACAGCCATTGCCATCAAACACGCGTAATCAACCCATTGTCATGCCGTTGTCACGCCATCGTCGTCATACACATGTCATCTTGCATTTGTTGTACCGTCATCGTGATATCATCGCGGTCATTACGTCCAAGTCATTATAACTTTGACATCGAACACTCGTGATGCCGTCGTCGTCAGCCATCGTCGTCACAGTCTTTGTCATAGCGTTGTCAGCATGGCATTGTCGTCTCGATGTCGTTTTACCATCGTCATCACTTCAGTAAGGTTCTACCACTGTCATGATCCCTTCGCTTGCCTACCAGATTAGTCGATCCATCGACGTCATTTCTTTTTAGTGAATCTATCGTGAACATGCGGCCATTATTATGCCATCTCCGACGGTGTGCCGTAGTCGGAAAAACGCTATGATGCCTTCGTTGGTAAACCGTGGTCATCATGCTGCCGTGGTCGAACCATCTTCATCGGATTGCCGTCATATCGCCGTCGTGGCTCCATCGTTCTTATCTCACTGTCCTCGTTGTCGTCACGCTGTTGTCGTTACACCTTCGTAACAACTTAAGAATGGACTTCTCGTCGTAATGATGCTGTTGTCGTTATACCGCCGTTGTCATCCTATCGATGTCATTTCTTCGTCATTCCATCGTCGCTACGTCGGCGCCATACAGCCGTTGTCAAGCCGTCATGGTCATGAACAACATAGGCAAGTGAGTGGCATTGCATAGTGGGACGATTTCAGAGCATATGGCATATGTCGGAAGTAAAAAGGTCTCAAGATTGCCTATAAGCGTGTTAAGTAAGCGTTACTTCAGGAATACGAGGTGATGGTGGGGGTGTTGTTGGGCGGTAGTAAGAGGAGCGGTAGGCCTGGCCATCGAGCCCGGCCACTGCTCTAGTGTCCCTTACGATATCAATGTCGCGTTTCATCACATTTCCATCAAACCAGTCTGTCTTAAGAATGTTATAAGAAAACATGAGGACTTTTTGCGGGCTAAAAATGATCTTTCTGGAAGCACGTGGGACTTCTTTGCGGGCTATAAGTATTCCTTCGGGAATACACAGTGTTTTGCAGACAAGCATGCGGTTGTGGTGAGTAATACCGGTATCGTTATGGATCTCTACAAAATGCCGAAAGTACAAGTTTGCACGCTGAAATATTCGGCTACAAGATTATAATTATCATGTTAGCCGCCCTGCTGGAGTACTAAACCAGGTTACAGACGCTCTATCACAAAACCCAAACGACGAAGGCGTCCTGAAAAACCCAGAGGGCTGCATCATGTTGTCCCAGCAGCAAGTTTGAAATATCCAACGCGTAGACAGAGATTTGCTGCCCATAATTAACTCAGTTACGGGAACAACAAGCGATTCCCCTTTTTTTACGGGAAGGTATTTTATCCCGTATGCATTTGATTAATCAGCAAGACGAACGCCACCTTTTAGTAAGCCCTGGCTCTTTGCGTTCCCATATTTTACGTGCCGCCCATGACACCCCATAAGGACGCCACATCTGTCAACAATCCAGTGTGCGGAAGATACAAGAGCACTTTTTGGGCGACCAAGGATGAAAACAAGCACTCGTGCATACCTCGCAATCAGTGAGGTATGCCAACAACACAAACGGCTTCCGGGGCTGTAACCTGGCCCCCTTACAGCCATTACACCTTCTGAGACACTTTCTATTACAGTGGGAATTGGTTACCTTAGCCCTTTGTCAACAACGACCGCGGGTAGCTGTTACATTATAACCCACCGCGGCGTTTTAGTGGCTAACGTATTGCGCTGGCAAACACGAGGTTGCAGGATGGAATCCCTGCCGCGGTGGCCGTATTTCGATGGGGGTTCAATGCGAGAATACCTGTGTGCCATGCATTTGCGGCCCGTTAAAGATCCGATGGTGGTCAAAATGAATCCGGAGTTCCCCACTGTGGTGTGCCCGTAAGCGAATTGCGGTTTTCGCACGTAAGACCTCACAATTCAAACTGTTACATCGCAGTCGTTGCAAAATAGTTCCAAAAGTTTTTGGAGGTCGCCGCCGTGCCTTCGCTTGCGGCCAGCTGCGTAATAAGGAATACAGAGAACCGCTTCGAATGGAGACAGGGCATACCAAAAAAAGCTCATCTCCGACAGGTCGACTACTTTCCACAGCCACGACATCCGTACTTATCTCATTCAGGCTGGAGTTGAGCACCACTTTGCATTAGCCTACCACCTGCAAGCCAGCGGTCTGAATCAGAGATTGAACCAGACCATCCTTGCCCAACCTCCTATATGAACACAACAATCATTACCAGTACTCACGTACGGGGCAGAAACCTGGAGGCTTACGAAAAGGGTTCTACTTAAATTGAGGACGACGCAACGAGCTATGGAAAGAAAAATGATAGGTGTAACGTTAAGGGATAAGAAAAGAGCAGATTGGGTGAGGGAACAAACGCGCGTTAATGACATCTTAGTTGAAATCAAGAAAAAGAAATGGGCATGGGCAGGACATGTAATGAGGAGGGAAGATAACCGATGGTCATTAAGGGTTACGGACTGGATTCCGAGGGAAGGGAAGCGTAGCAGGGGGCGACAGAAAGTTAGGTGGGCAGATGAGATTAGGAAGTTTGGAGGGTCAACATGGCCACAATTAGTACATGACCGGGGTAGTTGGAGAAGTATGGGAGAGGCCTTTGCCCTGCAGTGGGCGTAATCAGGCTGATGATGATGATGATGATGATGATGATCCTTGCCCGACACACCCCATTTTCTACACGGAACAAGCCGGGAGAAACAGATTAGGACGAGCATCTTCCAGCGGCAGCACACGCAGGGAATACCGCCTTGCCGAGTTCAGCTGGAACGTCCCTCTATGAGTGTTCTACCGTCAGCTGCGAAATCTGGGTGCTACACTTGCCTTAAACACACAGGTCAAAATCGCGAGTTCATCGCACGGCAGACAATCTCCCAAAACATCCTAGAAGAGGCACGCAAGAGAGTTTCTTATGCGCAAGAGGCGCGAAAGGGATACTACAACCGTCGCTACCGTGCAACACCGCAGTACAGGATCTCAGGTAAGTCTGGGTAATGCGAGGCCGCTAGTTTCCGATCCAGAAGTTGCATGCGAAATACGAGGGACCTTTTTTGGTCACTGAACGGCTGGGAGCAACACTTGGTGAGTCGGCTGAACCGGCTTCTGACGCACCTGCGGACAGAAGAAAGTGTGGCAATTTTGTTGTGCACGCATCTCAGTTGAATAAAACGGCTCGTCGGCAAAACTTACATGCTCTGGCAAGCTGTGCTCTCTTTCAAATGAACAGCATATGCAGTCGTGTTCATATGTAATGAAAGAGGCGCACAAGCATGAGCCGTGCGGTAGGAAAGGACGAGGACAGATCTTTAAAGAGCAGCTCAAAGGAACCGGCGTTCTGTCTGTCCTGTTTCTTCCGTACATATTCTAGGGTTATATGCGCCAAAATCACAATCCATTTCAGAGGTAAGCTGTTGTGGAGAGCTCCGGATTAGTGTTCCCAACGCGAGGTTTTTATCGTCCGCCCAAATGTAACCGCAAGGGCCTATTTGCATTTCGCCATCAGTGCGGATGACGTCATATGTGCACGCTACACATGCATGACCAAGTAATCGTTTTTCCCTCTACATAATGGTACTAAAGTAAAGCGCATGGCTAGTACGGTTGTAAAGTTATATGTGGTAATAGTGTTATATGATCAGGTTAGGCGTGGTGTTACTCGTTTTAACTAGCGGGCCCTGTGCTGACCAAAGTGAAAGACCTTTCATGTAAAAAGACACTAAAATGTTAGTACACTTTCGCAGCACCGTTAGTATTTCCTCGTAAAACAAAGAAGTAAGTGTTTGGTTTTCACAATATTGCGATTAACATTATTCGCCTACTTCAGACATATTGAGCCTGCCTATCTATCTATCTATCTATCTATCTATCTATCTATCTATCTATCTATCTATCTATCTATCTATCTATCTATCTATCTATCTATCTATCTATCTATCTATCTATCTATCTATCTGTCTATTTACCTTATTCCGACGGACACAGTGCCTCAAGTTGTCTACTAGCTTGGGCCACTAGGTATGGACTGTTGCGGTCCTTCCATCATCTTCCTCCCGTTTTTGTGATCTGTCTCTAGTCAAGCCGTCGTCGTCACGCCTTCTACGTCAATCAAGTGGGGAAGTCGACCCAGCGGCCTTGATGCCATCATTCTAGTTTCCCATCAGGTACTGATAATGCCGTCATTGTAACGCCATCGTCGTAATGCATTCGCCATGCAATCATTGTCAAACTATTGACGTGAGGCTTCGTCATCGTTCCATCGCCGTTACTACAGCTTCGTCATTTGATTGTCGCCATGCCGTCTTTGTCACGCCGTCATCGCCCCACCATTGTAGTCATACCTTTGTTGATACGGCGTCGTTGCCACGCGGAAGTCTTACTATCGTCATCACTTCGGTAACGTCATCCCATCGTCGCCATGATGGCGCCCTTGTGATGCGGCGTTCGCAGTTCCATCGACGCGTAAACTTTGCTATTTTACCCTTATCATGGCATCAATAACTAATATTAGCGTTATGCTACTGTTTCCATGCCATCGTCGCCGTTACGTTGTCGTCAGAAAATTGCTATAATGCTTCCATCTTCTTACCATTGTCGCCACCCCAGGTACGTCATCCGAGTCTTGTCATGCGATCGTCATCATACAGGCTTCGTGGTAGTGACCCGTGTGCTTTTCTTTATCGGGTGTCTGCGTTTCACCGCCTATCAAATGTTATCCCTCAGCGTGGGACACGCCTGCATGTATCGCAAGTTTCTCGAATGTTGTCGATGCTTCTATCAGCTGTCGTCACCGAACGTTATGTAATCTAATTGCATGTATGCGTGAAGCGAATTTTGTAGTACTTTATGAAAGACACGAGGGCACCAGTGATTACTCCGGAAGCTTCAATGATTCATGTATAAAAGCCCACGCTCTTGACAGGCTGATCAGATTTTCGACGACTGCCGACTCCCTTCGGCGCTGTCGTTCTTTCAGTGTAGCCTGTCTTCGAGGGCACAGGTTCGCCCAATAAAATGATAGCTTCGTCATCCACAGCTATTCTGCTTTCTTCACCGTTCATACTGCGTGACATCTGGTACACGTGCCCGGTACGCTCATACACCGAACGCCCCCGAAAAGCCGTGATCCAATCACGAACCCGGAAGACCAGGCGAACATCGCTCCGGACAATCGAGCATGCCCTACGCTACCAAACTTGCCCCCGGCGCAAGCTCTTCTACCCGAGTAGAGCAGAAGGATCAACACCAAGCCAGCAGCAACAATGACAACAGCGTCGCCATCAATGGTAGTGCTTCAGCAAGCCAAAGAGCCACCTACGTTCCGCGGAGCTTCATCAAAGACCCGGAGGCGTATATACAATTGCTTGTGCGGGGCATGGCACTTGCGGAGACGCCGGTCGTTTTGGCGGATGCGCGAGTAAAAGTGGGTGTGAGAGAGGAAACGTGGGGACTTTCGCTCCTTGAATATATGACTGCCTGGGCACTATGGAGGAGTTTCTTAGCGCGTGTTGTATGCATTTGTCCCTATGCGTGCCGGCAGAAGTCGCGGGGGGCGGTAGTGCTAAACTTAACGTAGCAAGTTGGTGACTGGACGTAGATATATTTATTCAATCGTGTTTCTTTTTTTTACAAATTGAAACAACGTGTCATTATTTAGCATTATTGGCGGCGCCTCCAGGACACCAAAGTGGCAACAGGGTTACTAAAGCTGGAACCAGGACTAGTCCGTGGGTTGGGGCTCGCCAAGGCGTTTGCGTGCCAGGAGTGTATAAGATCAGCTGTCAGCTATCGCGGACATCCAATTTTTTATGCGAACACCCCCTGGCATGCTTCGGCCTCCGCGACCCCAACCCACGGGTCATCCTACTTCCAGCTCTGGTCCCCCCGCTACCCCTACAGTGCCCTGGAGTCCTCCGCCACCTGCTTTATTATAACCTCAGGTGCTCTCCTGGGGCCTCCATTTGCCGGTTACATGTGCCTTCCTGAAGCAGTGCTTGTGAAACATTCAATCTATCTGCGCGACGAAAAAATTGACCCGTGACTTATACAACACCAGTCAGAGCCTTGCCCCTTCAGACACAGCGATCACCAGGTGGGGCGTCCGTGCGCACACCGCGCGGGCAGCCAGCGCCGGAGCGTAAACAAACTTGACTGCACTCCGCAATGCCGTCATGTCTAATGCAGAAACGCATACAACACGCGCTAAGAAATCTCCTCCGTAGTGCCTAGGCAGAGTCCCATATTAATGGAGCAAAGGTCCCCAGATTTTCTCTCTCGCACCCGCTCTTTCTCGCACCTGCGCAGAAACGTCGAGCGCCACGAGAAACGCCATGCCTCACTGTACCTACTAGCGATTGTAGAGATGCGACCCGGAGACCTGGCTCGAGAAATTCGAGAGTGTGTCAGTCCAGAACAAATGGAACCCTGAAGACAAGTTGGGTCACATCTATTTCTCATTGGAAGACTCCGCCAGTATTTGGTTCGAAAATCGGGAGTCCTCTTTAACGACACGGCACTTGTTTGCAGCCAGTTACTGAAGGCTTTCACAAGCGTCAAAGCCTATCGAAACGTCGCCGTGTTCACGGAAGAAATTAGTAGTCTTTTTCCATGACGTTGACCCACAAATGTCTGAGGAGAAGAAAGCACGTCTCCTCATGCGCGGTGTAAAACAAGAATTCTTCGGAGGTCTTCTGTGCAACCCGCCCACGACTGTGGCAGAATTTCTACCAGAAGCAACGACGATTGAGAAGCTGTTAGAATGGCACACCAGGCACTTTGATCACCGCTCAATGCTAGACTCTACACAACTTCAAGCCCTATGCTCTGACGACTGGCGATACGCAATCAGACAAGCTGCGCGGAAACTACGGAAGATGTTCCCACTGCCACAGCCCCAAATTAATTTGATTGCTGACGTAGTTGGGGAAGAAATACCGCAGTCATTGGGAGTTCCGGAAGTACAACGGAATTGCCATAGCCTCAGCCTGAAGCAATGGCCTAGCCACCGACGGGGGGGTGAGGCGTTTCCCCCCCCCCCCGTGCGCGCGCCAGGGTTCCGCAGCGCTGCAATTCCGTCGTCCACCGCCACCATTGCCAGCATGTCCTACGATCGCTCTGCGCTGCATTCTAAAGAAGACCGAAGTATGGCGCGCCTCGGACTACCGTCCGCTTTACTATCACTGCGGAGAAGCGGACCACGCCTACCGTCGGTGCTCATATCACGATAAGCGATTACGAGCTCCGCCGTCAATGATCCCCGTCCACAGATTGGTGAGCAGTCACGTGACATCGCCGTATACATCGCCGCAATGCAGTGGAGACCCCCACAACCTTCGTGCTCATCGTCGCCAGAATGCTGCCCGTTGCCGCAACGCCCACCACACACCGGCCCACCCCGGTGCCGGTCCGTAAGCCCCTATATGATTAAATAAATGCGGAAACCGATGGAGGTGCGGTTTCTGTAAGTTCAAACTGGCGAAGACGCTCAGCTGCCGACGATGGCCCTTCAAGATTTATTTCAACAATGCAGCAACGACACGCCGTCATCCCTACGAAGCCTGGGACTCAAGAATACGTTGACGAAAGCCCACCTAACGACGCCACGTACTCGCCGTGATCCGACACCAAGACCTAATTGGAACGGACGACAAAGAATCACTAACGTCGACGTTCTTCTCGACGGCCACAACGTCGCCGCGCTTCTAGACGCTCGAGCCGGCTACTCTGTCACCAGTGGATTATTCACCGCCAAGCTGAAAAAGCCGGACAGGACGGCATTGCAATCTGAACCTGGAAACGTTTACCGCTCGAACTTTATCTAGTGAGGCTAGTCTAGAACTGCTATTGGAGGAATTAGAGGGCAGTAAATGGGATATAATAGGGCTCAGCGAAGTCAGGAGGACAAAACAAGCATATACAGTGCTAAAATGCGGGCACGTCCTGTGCTACCGGGACTTAGTGGAGAGACGAGAACTAGAAGTTGGATTCCTCATTAATCATAATTTAGCTGGTAACATACAGGAATTCTATAGCATCCACGAGAGGGTGGCGGGTCTTGTTGTGAAACTTAATAAGAGGTACATATTGAAGGTCGTACAGGTCTACGCTCCTACATCCAGTCATGATGACCAGGAAGTCGAAAGCTTCTATGAAGACGTGGAATTGGCGACGGGTAAAGTTAAAACAAAATACACTATACTGATGGACGACTTCAATGCCAAGGTAGGCAAGAAGCAGGCTGGAGACAAGTCAGTGGGGGCATATGGCATAGGCACTAGGAATAGCAGGGGAGAGCTAATAGTAGACTTTGCAGAAGAGAATAATATGCGGAGAATGAATACCTTCTTCCGCAAGCGGGATAGCCGAAAGTGGACGTGGAGGAGCCCGAACAGCGAGAATAGAAATGAAATAGACTTCATACTCTGCGCTAACCCTGGCATCATACAAGATGTGGACGTGCTCAGCAAGGTGCGCGGCAGTGACCATAGGATGGTAAGAACTCGAATTAGCTTAGACCTGAGGAGGGAAAGGAAGAAACTGGCACATAAGAAGCCGATCAATTAGTTAGCGGTGAGAGGGAAAATACAGGAATTCCGGATCAAGCGACAGAACAGGCATTCGGCTTCAACTCAGGAAGAGGACCTTTGTGTTGAAGCAATGAACGACAATCTTAGAGGCATGATTAGGGAGTGTGCAATAGAAGTCGGTGGTAACTCCGTTAGACAGGATGCCAGTAAGCTATCGTAGGAGACGAAAGATCTGATCAAGAAACGCCAATGTATTAAAGCCTCTAAACCTACAGCTAAAATAGATTTGGCAGAACTTTACAATTTAATCAACAAGCGTAAGACAGCTGACATAAGGAAGTATAATATGGATAGAATTGAACATGCTCTCAGAAACGGAGGAGGCCTAAAAGGAGTGAAGAAGAAACTAGGAATTGGCAAGAATCAGATATATGCATTAAGAGACAAAGCCGGCAATATCATTACTAATATGAATGAGATAGTTCAAGTAGCTGAGAAGTTCTATAGAGATTTATACAGTACCAGTGCCATCCACGACGATAATGGAAGAGAGAATAGTCTAGTGTAATTCGATATCCCACAAGTAACGCCGGAAGAAGTAAAGAAAGCCTTGGAAGATATGCAAAGGGGGAAGGAAGCTGGGGAGGATCAGGTACCAGCAGATTTATTGAAAGATGGTGGGTAGATTGTTCTATAAAAACCGGCCACCCTGTATACGAATGCCTCATGACCTCGAGCGTACGGAAATCTTAGAAGAACGCTAACATAATTTTAATCCATGAGAAAGGGGACGCCAAAGACTTGAAAAATTATAGACCGATAAACTTACTGTCCGTTGCCTACAAAGTATTTACTAAGGTAATCGCAAATAGGATCAGCAACACCTTAGACTTCTGTCAAGCAAAGGACCAGGCATGATTCCGTAAAGTTTACTCAGCAATAGACCATATTCACACTATCAATCAGGTTATGGAGAAATGTGCGGAATATAACCAACCCTTATATATAGCTTTCATTGATTACGAGAGAGCGTTTGATTCTGTCGAAACCTCAGCAGTCATGAAGGCACTACGGAATGAGGGTGTAGATGAGCCATATGTAAAGATACTGGAAGCTATCTATAGCGGCTGCACAGCCACCGTAGTCCTCCATAAGGAAATCACCAAAATACCAATAAAGAAAGGAGTCAGGCAGGGACATACGATCTTTCCAATGCTATTCACAGCGTGTTTACAGGAGGCATTTAGACACCTGGATTGGGAAGAATCGTGGATAAGAGTCAACGGAGAATACTTTAGTACCTTGTGATTCGCTGATGATATTGCCTTGCTTAGTAATTCAGGGGAACAATTGCAATGCATGCTCACTGATCTGGAGAGGCAAAGCAGAAAAGTGGGTCTAAAAATTTATCTGCAGGAAACTAAAGTAATGTTTAACAGTCTCGGAACAGAAGAGCAGTTTACGATAGGTAGCGAGGCACTGGAAGTGGTAAGGGAATACATCTACTTAAGGCAGGTAGTGACCGCGGATCCGGATCATGAGACTGAAATAATCAGAAGAATAAGAATGCGCTGGGTGCGTTTGGCAGGCATTCTCTGATAATGAACAGCAGGTTGTCATTATTCCTCAAGAGAAAAGTGTATAATAACTGTGTGTTACCAGTACTCGCCTACGGGGCAGAAGCCTGGAGGCTTACGCAAAGGGTTCTACTTAAATTGAGGATGACGCAACGAGCTGTGGAAAGAAGAATGATGGGTGCAACGTTAAGGAATATGAAAAGAGCAGATTGAGTGAGGGAACAAACGCGAGTTCATGACATCTTAGTTGAAATCAAGAAAAATAAATGGGCATGGGCAGGACATGTATAGCGGAGAGAAGGTAACCAGTGGTCATTAAGGTTTACAGACTGGATTCCAAGGGAAGGGAAGCGTAGCAGGGCGCGGCAGAATGTTAGTCGGGCGGATGAGATTAAAAAGTTTGCAGGGACGACATGGCCACAATTAGTACATGACCGGGGTAGTTGGAGAAGTATGGGAGAGGCGTTTGCCTTGCAGTGGGCGTAAGCAGACTGATGATGATGATGAAGCTGGAAAAAAATTAAGACTGCATAGGACGGCCCTTAAACTCAGAAAGCTGGAGGACACATCCTAATGCAGACGGTAATCTCCATGGGTAGAATTACAGTTCATGACCGGACTAATCCTGCGACGTTCGTTGTCCTGCAACACTGCTCACGAAACGTAATTTTCGGCATGGACTTCCTGTACTAACAAGGCGCAATCATTAACATGATGTAAAAGTCGATAACGTTGTTCACAGACCGAGCAATACCGACGGAGGGGCCTTCCAGTAAGCGTGCCTTGAGTGCACTTGATGACCAATTTAGCATCCTGCCTCGTTCCAGCATTGGCAATACCGTGGTAGAAGGCCACCTCGAGGGCGGCCAACGTCTAATGCCCGACCATGACCAAGAGGGATCGCCAGACTGCACGGAGGAAAAGCGAAGGTGATGCTGACAAACTTCATCCAGGAGTTAAAGCACATCAACAAGGGCACGACGATCGCAAACATCCAGGGAATTGTGGAAACCAGTAATGCGTTTCTCCTCTCGGATTCTGCCGCATCTTCCCCGACGACCATGGTTCTCGAACCAGACTTCAACTTAAATACATGTCTCCCCCTGAGTAAACAGCAACAGCTCAGAAGTCTTCCCCGACGATACAAAGATTGCTTTTCACGTTATCGAGGATTCGACAAACACCAGTCGCAAAGCATTGCATAATAGCAGAAGAGTGCGCTCGACTACTCCGCCAGAGCCGTTATCGAGTTTCGACGGGAGAACGTTAAGCTATAAGGCAACAAGTCGATGAAATGCTGCGCGACATCATACAGCCGTAGAAAAGCTCGTGGGCATCTCCTGTAGGACCGGTGAAGAAAAAGGACGAAACCCTACGTTTCTGCGTCCACTATTGTCGACTGAACAAGGTCACGAAGAACGACATATACTCCCGGCCACAAATAGACGACGCATTGGATTGGCTCTGCAACGACAAGTATTTCTCGTCGATGGATCTAAAGACTAGCTACTGGCAAATAGAAGTCGACGAGAGGGATAGAGAAAAGACCGCCTTCATAACCACAGACGGTATCTATGAGATAAAGGTCATGCTATTCGGACTGTGCTCGGCGCCTTGCACATTCAAGCGCGTGGTGGACATGGTGTTAGCAGGATTAAAGCAGCAGACCTGTCTTGTTTATTTGGATGACCTCTTCGTCTTCGCCAGAAATCTCTACGATCACCTTAGGCCGCTTGCGACAGCACTAGAGGCCATCAAGACATTAGGGCTCACTTTGAGGCCGGAAAATGTCATTTTGCTTACGATGAGCTTCTGTTCCTAGGCCACGTCATCGGGAAATGTGCAGTCAGCCCTGACCCGCGGAAGACAGCTGCCATCGCAAAGTTCCAGCAACCTATCGACAAGAAGGCAGCGTGTAAATTCCTGGGCATATGCGCATAACACGTGCGCTTTGTGAATGACTTTTCACGCATCGCTGTGCCCCCGACACCTCCAACTAAAGGTGCAGTTCAAGTGGGAAACGCCGCAGGCTGACGCATTTTAAGAACCCAAACGACGCATGCAGTGGCCACCAGTAGTTGCGCACTTCGATGAGGACGCCGATACAGAAATCCACACTGACGCCAGTAGCCTAGGCCACCATGCCGTCCTAGTCGAGACGAAAGACAGACTTCAACAGGTGATAGCTTACGCTAGTCGGTCGCTGTGAAAAACGGAAGGCAATCATTCTACGGCCGAAAAGGAATGCTTCGCCATTCTTTGGGCTACAGCAAAATTCCCCCTTTACCTATATGACAGGCCGTTCAACGTAGTAGGAGACCATCACGCGATGTGTTGGCTAGCGAACTTAAAGGACCCTTCAGGACGCTTGGAGTGGTGGAGGCTCAGGCTGCACAAATGTGACATCGCTGTCACCTACAAGTCCAGACGAAAACACTGATGCCGACAGCCTGTCTCGCGCTCCCGTGGAGCCACCACCCCAAGATGACAAAGACGAGGACGCTTTTTTAAATACAATAAGTGCAGACCACCTTGCAGAACAGCAGCGAGCAGACCCGGAGCTCAGAAACGTTGCTGGGTAGTTGCAACGCTAGACCGACTTTATCCCATGATCATCATCATCCTTTATTGGCTTTTAAAGACCCCTGTAAAGCATTACATAAAGGAAGGGGGCAAGGTGAACACAAAATATAACGAATATAAGTGGCAAAATGAAGCAAATAATAGCACACAGGCAACTATAGTAAAAATAAAAGGAAGTGTATATCTTAATGCAGGAATTTGAACATTAAGATAAAGCATCAGGTTTTCTTTAAATATGCAGGGTCACGCTCAGTGTCAATAGAACTCGGAAGCTGGTTCCATTCCTGAATTGCAGGAGGCAAGAAAGATTGGTTAAATGCGTTAGTAAACATAAGATCCTCATGGAGTTTAATAGATGGGATGACGTGCGAAACGATGGAACTAGTAGTTAATCGCGCAGATAAGGAAATTTGTGGTACAATTTGTGGAATAGGCATAAGCGAGAGAGTTTACGTATAAGGGTCGGCGGGCTCATGCTGAGAGATGACTTAATATTACCAAAGTCATTGAATGCTTTTCTGGTCACGAAACTCCACCGTTACAGCTTGCTATATTGCCGCAGCTGCCGCGAGGAGGATCTGGGAGCACGGTGGTAGCTAGACTAAAGCTGCGCGCTGCGTCAGGAGAGCTGGGCCCCAAGGAATACGGCGGCATCGGCTGTCCGTTTCCCTCATTTTAACAGCTTATTTGTTGATCTGACGGCTTTGAGCATTGTGTACGAGGACACAGGGAACGTGTACGCGACCGACGATGCGTAATACTTGCTGTGTACCACGTTGTCACTCCGGCTTCAGAGGTAGGAGCGAAAAGGTATCGTTTTTTGTTTGCCAAGGGACGCCGATGAGCGTGAGAAGTGGAAACGTGCAACAGTGGGATAGTAAGCTGGCGGCTTTACCTTCGAATCTCAACACGTCAGAGTGAGCGAAAAACATTTTGACATCAAGGACGTTATTCGAAGCGATAAGCTCATTGTGGGGGGAGATGCTGTGTCCTAGCGACGCGAGAAGGCTAAGCTGCGACCTGGCGCCGTTCCTAGGCCGATCGAAGGGCTGCCAGTTTACTTAAGCAAGCCGAAGCCCTGATCCCGATCAGCGAGGATTCAGCCAGCAGCAAAAAGACGTCGTTTGTTGTCGTCTGAGTCTGCAGAAGAAATTCTACCCTCTTCAAGCACGGAAGCATCCCATACACCCGAGGCTGGCAATAAAGGTAAGCTAAGCACCCTTGCCTGGCGATGCTGCACGTTTTGCCCATCTGCTTGCTGCTCTCAAATGCCCCAAAAGTACATAAATTGAATGTTGCGTCGTTCCGCAGATGCGATAGTAGACATCTATGGGTGCACGAGCACAGCCTGCCAAACGTAAGAAGGCGTCTGCTGCTTTTCAGAGTTGCGGGCAGTGAAGTGCCAGCTCAGGAGCACGAAGCCGTGACTCCGCCGTTGCCAGATGAAGCTCGTGAAGATGACCGCTTTAGCAAGCAGACAAAAACGAATGGATCAGTACATTCAGAAGCTGTCTTCTCGCAAAAAGCTGATGTTTGATTAGTGCATCATGAAAGCAAACGCGAAGTTTCCAACAGCTGTTAGGTAAGCTACTGGTGACGCGTGCAAATGCTCTATTACCTTATAATGACCTCATATTGTGTTCTGCGTCATTTTAAGGGACTCGGATGGGACCGAAGCTCACAAAAAAGTGTATCTAGTGCATTGGCTTTGTCAGCTTGGGATACTACCTAATAAAGTTCTAATTACGTGTGATTCGCATGTCACAACGCATCAGTTTATATGGATTGTAGTAATTGCTTTGCATTTATTTCAGCATTGCATTTTCTTTTTGCATTGTGCTTGCACGCATATGAGCATTCTCATAAACGCAAAAGAAACCAGTAACCCTTCTATGGTGTAGGACGCTTAGTAGTATTCTACTTTACGATAGACAAACCTTTTCATTGTTGCTTGTGGCGTTAGCACTGCACTGCATTGAATGTAATTCTTTGGTTGTTGGTGGCCTCTGTCATATACTGTGGTACTGCACGCAGCTCACACTGGCAGATGCACTTGGTGCGTACTGTCATCAGATACCTCAGTATATTTCCACTGAGCATGCACATCGCCACTCAACCACCACTGCATGCACATCGCATCTCAACCACCACTGCCGAGGATAACCTCGGCAGTGGTGGTTGAGATGACCAGCGCTATGGCAGCCTCCTCCGCCTCTATGGACGTGCGCGCCTGTATTGTGGCAGCTTTGATGTAACCAAGTTGTTGTGACACGGCACTTACGGCATAGGCTGGTTTCTGTGGGTTGCTAGCGGCGTCGACACACACAGTGAGGTGGTCGTGTTGGTGTTGTTTGTAGAGGGCTTTTGCCCTGGTCTGCCTGCGTGCGTCGTGATGCACGGGGCAACGTTACTAGACTAGCTTTTCTAGAAGCTATTCTAGTAACGTTGGCACGGGGTGCATGTTTTTAGGCAGGGGGAGAATAGTGATGCAGTTTTGTATGTCCGATGGTAAAGGACATGTCTGATGGGCCTTGGAAGTCGGGATTAGTCCTAGTTCGTCCACGATGTGCCGACTTGTGGTGGTAGAGGACAGCCTCTCAATTTGGGCTGTGCGATGGGCTTCCGTGAGCTCATCAAGTGTGTTATGTACCCCCATGCGAAGGAGGCGCTCGTTTGGCGTGTGCCTGGGGAGGTTAAGTGCTGTCTTATACGCTTGACGTATAAGGGCATCCACTTTTTCCGTTTCCGCCCGGTTGAGATGTAGGTATGGAAGCGAGTATAGTACTCTGCTTATGACAAAGGCCTGCACTAACTTTATCAAGTCATGCTCCCTCATCCCATTGTGTCTATTGGCTATCCGCTTAATCAGGCGCATAGTGTGATGTACTGTGGTGGTGAGTTTGTTCAAGGCCGCCGTATGTCTGCCGTTGTTCTGCATGACCATGCCAAGCACTCGTAGCTGTGTGACTTCTGGAATGGAGTACGTCCTCATGTGGATACGGATGCTGGGGTTTGGAGTTGGCTCTGTCTTCGGAGGTGAATAACAAGAAGTTCCGACTTGGTGGGGGAGCATGCGAGACCTATTGCCATAGCCCGCTCCACCACCACATCGGCCCCTGCTTTTAAGGTCGCCTCCATGTCGCCTATGCTGCCTGTAGTGGTCCGCAAGGTAATATCATCTACATACAGGGAGTGTGAGAGGTTGGGATGAATTGCCAGGTCTCTGGCCATGGGAATGAGAGTAAGGTTGAAGAGGACTGGCGAGAGCACTGACCCTTGCGGTGTGCCTCTGCTACTCAGTTGGACCTTGTCTGTTGTCAGTTCTCCCACAGTAAGGACCGCAGTCCTAGCCTGTAGGAAGGCTGCGACATAGGCGTGAGTTCTCCCGCCTACGTGTAGATCGGATAAGGCGTTCAGCACTGCGGTATGTTCCACATTGTCAAAGGCCTTGATCAGGTCGAGTGCTAGTATGGCTCTTGTGCGTTTGGCATGCCGGGGGTGCAGGACTTCTTCAGAGAGCTGAAGCATGACGTCTTGCGTGCATAGATGCCCGCGGAACCCAATCATTGTGTGAGGGAAGAGATTATGTGTTTGCGTATGCTGTTGGAGTCTTTCTAGTATGACATGTTCGAAGAGCTTACCTAGACATGAAGTGAGTGAAATTGGACGTAGGTTTTTTAGATCTAGCGGCTTGCCTGGCTTGGGAATAAAGGTTATCGTTGCATTGGTCCACTGTGGTGGGAGGGTTCCTGCGGCCCAATGCGAGTTAAAGAGTTGGGTTATCGTCTGTATCGACCTGTCATCAAGGTTTCGAAGGGCTTTGTTCGTGATGTTATCCTCCCCTGGAGCGGATGTGGTTCTGAGCTCATGTAAGGCTGCGCGGACTTCCCAGACAGTGATGTCTGCATCTAGTTCTGGGTTGTCCTGGCCGGTGTAAGGATGTAAGGGGACCCTTGTGCTGTCCGTCAGATATAGGGTTTGCACAGAGTCCAGTAGTACTTTGTCTTCCGCTGGGTTGCTGTGCAGCAGCCGCGAAAGGCGTCAGCTCGGCAGTTAAAGGACCCCTGGAGGACGCCACAAGCCAAGGAGACAAGGTCTGCGCGCGCAGCATCGAGGGGCCGCCTGCGAAGACACCAACGAGTAGGCGCACGAACCTCAGGGCAAGGCCTGGGGGCACGGCGCAGAGGAAAGTTAACGACAAGCCACTTTCGCAAAGTGGTGAGACCGTCTCACCGGGCGGTCCCGGAGGCGTCTAGCATTGAGCTAGAGGCGCAATGTAAGCGCCATGCTCCGGGCCTACCTTTTCCAGAAATCAACGATGGCTTCTCAAACGTCGCTTACACTGGCCACTTTAAAAGTTCGAGGTCTGGCCTCTAGGAAAAAACAAAGTCAAGTGTACTGGTTGTTAATGGAAGATCTTGACGTTTTGGTTGTGCAGGAGACGAAAGTGGAAGGAGAAGAGGAGATGGCGAACATGCTGCGGAGGTTCACTGCACGGTACCACGCCGTTGTGAGCCACGCTATCAGCAGGTCCGGAGGGTGTGTGCGCCTTGTTCGAAGGAATCCAGGACTGTCAATGCAAAATGTTTCTCCTTGTTCTTCCGGTAGAATTGTGCTGTGTGATCTCACATATAGTGATACTGCGTGGCGTGTTTTGTGTGTTTATGCTCCAAGTGTGGCGCAGGAACGCGTAAATTTCTTTTGTAACCTAAGACAGTATTTGTGCATTGATAAGCATCTTATTTTGGCTGGGGATTTTAATTGCGTTTTGAACTCAAGTGATAGGTCAAGTGGAAGAATGGTTAAGGACAAAAGCAGTGATGTGTTGTCACAAATTAGAGCAGAGCATGAGCTAGAGGATATTGCAGAGTGCCTGGAGGCTCCCGAGCTATGAAGTACACGCATTTTCAGGGCAACAGCCATGTTCGCCTAGATCGACTCTACCTGTCAGTGGATACGGTCCCAATGTGTCGCAGTTATGGTGTTTGCCAATTTCTTTTACTGATCACTGCCTCATAAAATGTCAAATAGAATCAAGGAAAGAGAGCAATAGTTTTTCATGGGAGCTATGCAAACTGAATTGCAATTTATTAAGGGGTGAATCTTTCAATGAAGCAGTGATGCATGCAATTAAGAGTATCCACGGAGATACTGGGGACAAAATAGGAGAACAGTGGGAAATCTTTAGGCAACAGATAAAAATTAAAGCGATAGAAAGATCCAGCATTTTATTGTTTGAAACCAAAAACAGAAAGGGTTCAAGATGATTTTTGAAAAGCTAACAGCGCTTAAATGCGAAACGCCAGGTGTGCATGTCGAAGATCTGCGTAGTATCAAACAGAAATTGGAGCTTTATGATGAGAACCGTTATCGCGGAGCGCAAGTGAGAGCAAGGGTAGATTCGAGACTTCGACTCGAAAAAGGTCGCGCCCGGCGGAACCATATAGATGTTATTGAAGATAAAGGGATAGTAACGAGAAATAATAACAGCATATGACGTGCGTTTGCTCGACATTACGAAGCGCTCTTTGCTTCTAGACCTGTGAATGCGGAGAGGTTTAAAGAAGAATTTCTTGAGAGAATGAAACGGCTCCAAGATGACACCAGAACAGAGTTGGAATGACCCATATCACAAACGGAAGTAGAAAAGGCTATAGATAACCTGAATCTCGGCAAGTTGCCAGGGCCTGATGGTCTGAGCGCTTCGTTTTACAAGACGTTTAAAAAAGAATTGTCTTATCTGCTTACAGTTCTTTTTAATGAGGCTCACAAACTAGATGTCCTGCCCCGGTCATTTGGGGAAGCACATACTGTATTAATACCAAAGACAGAAGAGACTGAGAAGTTAAATTTGGTTTCCTCATGCAGGCCTATATCACTAATTGTGATTATAAAATTCTGATGAAAGTGCTACCAAGGCGGTTACAGAAAGTAATTAAGGAATTGGTTGGTCCTCACAAACATGTGGCATTATGAGGCGGTCGACTGTGACTAATATACATCAGACGCGGTGCGTGTTGGAGTGCTGCGACATTATGCAAGTAGGAGTAGCAATTCTACAGCTCGATCTGGAGAAAGCGTTTGATTGTGTACCTCATGGTATCTTGCTTGCCATCCTTGACCACGTTAATTTCGGATCCATCATTAGATATGGGGTAGCTTTGTCGTACCGAAACTGCACTACGCGTTTAATTGTTAACAAGTTAATGGAGGCCCCCATTAACCTAAAGCGTTCTGTACGCCAAGGCTGCCCCCTGAGTCCCCTTCTGTTCTTTATATATATTGAAACAATGTGCCTAGTGATAATTGAAAACAGCAGTATTCACGGCTTCAGATTAAATGCATCGGAAGTTAAAATTGTGGCGTATGCGGATGACGTCGCAGTTTGTTGTACAGATAAAGAGAGTGTAGCTGCAGCCATCGCTGGCAAGGTAACTGGAAGCACGGTAAACTGGGGAAAATGCCTTGGATTCTGGCACAGAGAATGGCCTTCTACCCCGGTCATTTCACCAACGTCAAGTGGCCAACGACACCCGTTAAATACCTAGGCGTACCTCTGGAATATTACAAAAATAACGATGAGTATTGGCAAGATCAAACAAGAGAAACACAGATAAAAGCGAACAAGTGGAAAGGTGGACGTCTGTCAATGTTTGCAAGAGCTACAGTTTGCAATATATTTTTTGTCGCCGAACTGTGGTATGTAATGCAGGTATTGCATTGTTCAAGGGAAAATATACAGAAGTTGCACCGAGTCTTCGCAGTATTTGTGTGGGCTTCGAACTGAGAAAGATGCAGTCGAACGAATTTGTTAAGGCGAGTTAAAGACGGAGGTTAGGGAATGACGCAGCTTTTTATACGACAGGTCATAAACCGGCTTTTATTTTTCCGCGACTTAAGCGATCCTTTTTTGCACACGGTGTGCCAACTGAGACTAAGGAACGCGTTACCTGGATATGTAGTCTGTACACAGGACATGAGCGGTCCTATTTGTGCATGTCTTAAAAAATTTATTTTAAGTGTACGGTTCTTGTCCGCTAGATTTTGAAATGAGTACATTTTTGCAATGAACCGTAAAACTCTGTACAAAGATGTATGCGATGTAGTTCTCCCTGTGCCAATGTACAGGGCCATATACAGTGGAAGCCAGGGGCAAGACGTGCTTAAGCAGGTGAAAAGAATACAAATAACGCCAGGGGCCAAGTCTTTTTTTTAAGCTTCACACGGGTACGCCCACAGTAAAAACCTTTTTAGAAGATCGTGGTTTTTTCTTACCCTGGGGCTCGCATTGCTTGATCTGTAAGAAACCAGAAACTATAGATCATGTATTTCTAGATTGGTGGCCGGGTGTCTTCGTTTGGAATGTACTTCAGAGGACTATCAAAAAGATTTTCCTTTAGATCCAGAGGGTATTAGATATTCATCCAAGGAAAACGATGATGGACTGCCGTTTGACCTTATTATGCTAGTTGGCCTTCACTTCCTATGGCGCGCACGTATGGCGGGGTATCACTGCGATCCAGATGATCAGCCGGCACGAATGCTTTTTCGAGAATGCATGTCGAGGTTTGTAGAAATTCAGAAAGCACAAGATTGTGTACCTGCGTGGCTGTCAAGGGTGGAACCCTTGACCGCGCTCAAAGAATTCTAATATAGTCAGCCCTGTAAAGCCGACACTTGGTGCAGAAAACTTGCTAATTTATCTTGTTTTCTCAAATGTCATTTGTTGTTTGACATAGTAGTACAAAACAGGCGATAAACTCAAAGGAGAACTCATGGCTGAGTGGTAGCGTCACCGTCTCTCACTCCGGGAGACCCTGGTTCGATTCCCACCCAGCCCATCTTGCAAGTTACTTTTATTTATTAATTGCTTCCGGCATTTTGCGCTCACGGCCAACGCCGCCAGCGCCGACTTTTCTGCGACACGAGCTCCTTAACGCTGTCGCGTTAAAACTGCATAGTACTGGCATGGTGGCATTTTTTTAAGCCAGCAGAAGTCAGCAATCCTTTTTGTAGTTCACTTTACGCCTATCGTTTTAAATCTCGGTGTATACATACGTGATGCAACACGTTGTTTAATATCCACATATATATTTGGTGACTAAGCTAGGCATTTACGTGAATTTCATTGTACTGGCACATTTATCAGCATGCTTATGAATGCAAAAAGCAGGCGCTACTTCTTCCCTAGGTACAAGAAGAAATGGCTATATCATTGCGTACTTGTGAAAGTAAAGCCCCCCCCCCCGACAGCTGTTTACACTTTTCCACAAGAAAACGGTTTCCTTCCCCTTCCCAACCCTCGCACTCTGTACGGCAACCTGAGAAGCCTCAAGGCCGCTTTCGGCTTTGATGCACGCTATTTTGAAATTTTGCGAGAAAAACTGCAAGGAGGTTTTGGAAGAGAAGGCCAAGGTTATAGACCACCTGGAATTAAATTACTATTGTTCTGTTTTTTGAATAAGCGGCGTAACTAAAGAAAACATTTTTGCAGGTGTGCTCATGTTCGATGAAATGAGTGTGAGGAAGTGTTCACATCAGAGAATCTGACATGTCCCTTTTGGGGAAGGTCGTTTTTTCTGAGCACACGAGACCAGCAGACCGAGAAAAGGATGGTGAACTTGTGCTCCTGTTTTGTATTCAGGCTCTTTCTTGGTGGCTGGTCCCAGACAGTAGGCAGTTTCTGTGCGTCTTGTCCTACACCAGGCTCAATAGCGACAAAATTACTGCTTCAGTGCATTGTGCACTTTGCGAATGCTTATGTTGCGGTGGACGCCATCACGTGTGACAATTATACGTCAACTCAATCAGCTCTGATGTTTCTGGGTAAATGTATAAGTATTATACCTGCAGTTCCGACTTGTATAGGGAAACAATTGGGCTAACAAGCATAATTTCTCTTCAGGTATTAGCGGTGACATAAGGAACACCAAGAACACGTTCTAACACCCGTGTGATCCATAAAAATTTGTTTACATGGTGATAGACCATCTAAATGTATTCAAGCGTGTTCGGAACAATCTGCAGAATGTTGGGCAGTTTCTGGTAAGAATTAAGTACTCGCATTTGCACCGCTAGTGCTGCAGATTAATTATTTTTCTTTTAAAATTTATTTTTGTTCTTGTTACAGCTGCGCCAAGGCCAAGAGGTTTTTCACTGCCACTATTCTGCCCTACTAGAGTATGAAGGAGAGCAAGCCGGGCTTCGCGTAGTGCGCAAGCTGACTAAAGCGAACATTGCCCCTAATGCATTTCAAAAATTGAGCATGCGGTTTGCTGTCCCGGTAAGAAATAATCTAAGCTAATCTTTATGTCGTAAACGAAACACGTTACCACAACCTTGTTTAGTTTGTGTCCCTGAAACCAGGGAAGCATGGTGGTCTAAAAATCATTCTGTGCATTTTACAAGAAAGCACTACTGCAGCCATGGAGTTCTACAGCAAACAAGAGGCATGCCCGAAGCTGCATCCCTCAACAGCAACGTCCGACTTCACAAGACACATGAGCAAGCTGTTTGACAGCCTTTATTCTCGCAGGCCAGAGCATGTAAAATGCAATGAAACCGAACACACTGCTCTGAGTAGCTGATATTTCTGCTGTATTATTAACAGTCCTTTTCCTTATGCTGAAAATGTTATTGAATTTCAGATATTGAAGGAGCATATAGCTTGGCTGGAGGATAGGCAGAAGTACATCGAGTCGCTGCCTGCGCAGAGTCGAGCATGTTTTCTAACCAAGCCAACGTGTTTAGCGCATAGAATAACGCTGCGCAGTACAGTAGCACTAATCGAGAGCTTCCTGAGCTCTGGGTTCGGCTATGTGCTCGTAAGCAACTTCGAAGGAAGATCCCTTGGAGGCAACTGTATTTACATTTCAAGCTAATGTGTTTGCTCCTTTTGTAGGGTTGCCTGGTCACCGGGTGAGGAAACGCGACGGTACAACAAACAGTCGTCAGCAAAGAAACGTAAGGATGATGGGATCCCAGAGGGGAGCTGATTGATATAGATGAGGACAAGCAACGCTCCAAGCACAGAAACTTGAGGCACACCTGAGATTACTTAGAGCGTGGCTGAATGACACGCCCTGATGACGGTATGCTGACAGCGGTTCGTGACAAAACAGTGAATCCAGGGTACTGTCAGGGAATCAATGTTGAAGTACGTATAAGATTTCCAACATAAGACGTCGGTGTGGGGCGCAGTCGAAGCCTTTGGAAAACCTAAAAATATGAGATCGGTTTCAAATAGTGATTCCAAATTGAAACGAAGATCAGTTGTGAAGTCAAAAAGTTGCGTCTCACATGAAAGACCAGGGCGGAAACCATGCTGCTTTGGAAAGAAAAAAGTTATTTTCAAGGTGGTTCGGGACTTGAGTATATAATATCTTTCATGAGCTTACAAGCAATAGAAGGTGATGAAATGGGGTGGTAGTTGGATGAATCCAAACGAATTCCTGGCTTGAATGCTGGGATCACCCTGCTTAGTTTCCAATCATCTGGGAGCGAGCTATCAGCCAGAGACTGGGGGAATATTGTCGCAACGTCATAACAGGGGTCCTAGAGCCCTATTCATGAGGCACGGCAGCAGGTCTTCTGTTTAATACTGAGCGCAACCACGACTTCTTCACTGCTCCTAGGCAAAAACACTCATGCACACCTGCGTTGTCCTCGTCTTCATCGGAGTACAGGCGCGGTAACATGATTTGCAAGATATGGGTAGAAATTTATTTAGCGGACTTGAGTATCGTTGCAGAGCTATCGTCAGAGCCGGGGATGCTTTATAGCTTGAAATTGTCGATGAGTTTTGCAATGCCTTCTGCAGTAATGTGAATGGGGAGCATCTGGTTAAAGTTAGAACGAGGTGACAGAGGTATGTTTTAAGCGCGTTAGCGAGTGACAATAGATGAGAAGTAATCCATTGTAGCGTTGGTCTACCGGTACCAGAGATCCATCTGGCGTAAGCAAGAAAACTTTCTGGCTTTTGCTACGCGTAGGAGTGAGCACGTGTCAGTATTTCTTTTAGGATTTGAACGAAGGACGCTAAGTAGGTCCTGATTGTGGAAATTTTTCTTTGAAATTCTTAATTGATTTATGGAATCCCTAAGAGAGAAAAAGTATATATCCCATTTAAGAGCAGAACTCGATACTTTGGCTGCACGAAAAAGGTGTTTTTTTTTTCTTTTGAGTTAGTTTCCTCAAAGCGTTAGAGTACCAGGATTTGCCGGCATTGCCACGAATGGAGACGAAAGAAATGTAGTTGTAAATTAGTGATGAAAAGTTTATGTATGAATGCCAACCAGTTTTTCTTGACCGGCTGGTGGATTCGCGGAAAAAAAGGAAGACTATTTCTTCATCATGGTTGATGCGAGTGAAATCAGCCCTGTTGTAGTAATGTATGCGTTTCGTTGATGGTTGTCGAATTGTGGTTGGGATGGATAGCTCATATAATAACATTTTATGATCGCTATGGTGATCTACACATGACATTGTTTGTATTAACTCTGCATCAACGACAAAAACTAGATCAAGTGCATTGTTACTGCGAGTCGGCTTGCTGAGTGGTTGTGTGAAATTAATACTAAGAACGAGGTCAACAAATGCTTTGTACAAGCGGGAGGATCCAGCTAAGGTGCTTCAGTCAATACCGAGAAAATTTAAGTCGCCGCAGAGTATGCACTTTACGCGAGCAAAGCGATAATTCAATTCGAGGATCGAGTGCAGTTTACTTGTAAAATAAATGTCAATATCCCGCGCTCAACCATGAGCAATGAGTTTGTTTGTTATTCCAGGAAGCGAAAAGTTAACACAGAGAATTTGGCGCCCGCAGTTTATGTCGACAGTGGAGGAAGGCGCATCCGGTTTTATGCAGGCGAGTACACCACCACCCCTGCAACCCACCCTGTCGTCCTTGTGAAGGGCAAATGTAGTGATATAATCAAGTGGTTAGTCGTCTCAAATATCTGCGGACCACCATGACTATGTGAAGACTGTGATGTCAGTGTTACTATTTTGTAAAATGGCTTCCACGGATTCCTTCTTGGGGATAAAAGTGCGAACGTTAGCAAGCAGAATACGCATGGTTCTACACGCAGAATCATTGGTACCTGTTTGAAATGGCTGGTGTGGTAGCAAAGACGGGCGCTGGCAGAATCGGGATGGCTGCTGTGCTTTTAATTGTTTAGTTTTACTTACGTAGCGCGGATTGTCTGCGCTTTTCTTAGGGAACCATATCCCGGTGAGGAACGTTTCGCCAGCCTGCGGTAATTATCCTCTCGTTGTGCCCGCGGCACTCCGGTCAGAAGTAGTGCACGCCCTGCACGATGATAAGACAGCCGGGAACCTTAGCTTTTCCCCGCGTGCTCGCAAAAATACAAGAGAAATACTATTGGCCGCACCTGTCCGTCGACGTCGCGCGTTATGTCGAGGAATGTTGACACTGGCAGAGACGCAAGACACCACCGACAAGGCTGGCGAGTTTACTAAAGTGGATCGAGCCTCCTTGACCCCCCTTTCTCCAGATCAGGATGGACATTTTGGGGCCATTTCCGGTGAAAACACCTGGAAACAAGTAAATTGTCATGGCTACCGGCTACCTCACCTGCTACGCCGGAACGAAAGCTCTGCCTAAAGGTAGCGCAGTTAAAGCCGCCAAATTCTTCGTAGAGAACATCCTGCTGCGACATGGTGCCTCAGAAGCCTTCATCACAGACCGAAGAACGGCCTTCACTGCCGAGCTCAGCCAGACCATTTTGCAATATAAACCAGAATAGCCACGGCAGGAGAACTGCCTACCACCCGCCGCTGAATGGAATAGAGACGGCTGAACAAGACCCTCGCCGACATTCTTGCAACGTATGTCGACGTCGAACGCAAGACGTGGGATGCCGGCCTGCCATAGGCAACCTTCGCTTATAACGCGGCGGTGCAAGAAACAAAGCAGACCACGCCGATCAAGCTGGCTTACGGCAGGAACCCGACGACTACTCTAGACGCCATGCTGCCACACGTCACCGACGAAGAGAATATTGATGTCGCCCCCTATCTGCAGCACAGCGAAGAAGCCCGACAGCTCGGCCACCTGCACTTAAACAACCAGCAGAGGACCGACAGCGGGTACTACAATCTTCGACGATGCGACATCGAATGCCATCCCGGCGATCATGTTTGGGTTTTGACCCCGATACGCCGACGAGGACTCACCGAGAAACTATTGCGACGCTATTGCGGACCCATCAAGTGGATCCGACGTATTCGCGCACTGGAGGTCGTCCCAGACAGCATTTCGCAATCACAGCGGTGCGGCGCATGGTCTGAAGTGGCCCACGTGGTGCTTCTTAAGCCCTTTTACGCACGCTTATGAACTGCGTTATTTTGTTGCCTCATTACGGCTGTTTTTCTTTTTCGCTTTTGCGTTGGTTTAAAGCATCGAGACGATGCATATTAACGGGGGGGGGGGGGGGGGGGGGCGGATATTGCCACGTGTACTTGCTTATCAAGTGACCGCTTTTCAACGGCTGCCAAATTTTATCGCTCAGAGCAGGGCGCGCCTGCGTGTAGCGCAAGTTTCCCGAATAAAAGACGGGGAATTCGGGAGATGGAAATTCAAGACGATGAGCAAAACGTGAACAAGGTGAATGCAGGAGCCAACGTTTCGACAACTGGACTTGTCTTCTTCAAGGCGACGCATGCTTTCATCGCCACAGTATATATAGGTGGGGTTCTTTGGTTCTGGTCAGATTAAACGGACATCACACGGACACAGCTAAAAAGCTTCCCAAAGCCGTCGCCGAGCATTTCAACCAACCAGGTCATAACTTTGATGAACTTAAACTCTACATCCTACAGTCAAATTTCCGTTCTGAACGAGAAAGAAAATACAGGTAATCATACCTTATCCATAAGTTCAAAATATTGCAACCAATAGGCATAAACGTTTCAAAGGGAGCTTTAGAATCTATTCGCTATGCTAAACTTCAAGCTATAGGCAACAACACTTAGGTTGATTTCCTGGCGTATCCCCCCCTCCTTTTTTTCCCCTTTTCATTCCTTTCCTTTTTTTTTTCAGCCGGCGTGTCAGCCACCCTTGATACGCCGACTAACGCGCGTGCCTTGACAGACCGGGGGGGGAAGGGGGGGGGGTGCCCTGGCTTTGACCTTGTGCACAGCGTTCCTTTACTGTCATTTCGACACGCTAACACATTTTCCTTCCTTTAGAAGAACCCCACCTATATATACTGTGGCGAGGAAAGCGTACGTCGCCTTGAAGAAGACAAGTCCACTTGTCGAAACGTTGGCTCCTGCATTCACCTTGTTCACGTTTTGCTCAAGTTTCCCGAATGTTATCCATGCTTCTATCCGCTCTCTGATGTCACTGAACCTTGTGTAATGTGACCGCATATATGGGCGATGTAAATTGTGTGGTACTTTCTGGAGAAAATGCGGTCCCTAGCGATTATTGTGGAACTTTTTCACGATCGTCGACTGTGTTCGTCGCTATCGTTGTTCTTTCAGTGAAGCCTGTTTTTGAAGGCGCAGTTTCGTCAGGTACAGTTTTGCTGCTTTCTCACCGTCATCACTATGTGACAATACAGTCATCCGAAACTCGTCATTTCATTGTCACACTACCATTGTTGTACCACCGTTGTCAATGCGTCATCGTCATGCGTTTGCTGTCATACCACCGACGATGTCACCGCGGTCCTTCCATCGTCGTCATTCTAACTTCGTCGCCATTGAATTCTCGTCGTGGAGGAGTGTTCATAATATTGTCGCCATGCCGTCGTCACGCTGCTGTTTTACCATCGTCCTACCTCCAGTAACCTCATGGCATTGTCGACATGCCGTCGCCATCATGCAGCTTTCGTCGACTCATACATGTCATTTCTTTTGCGTCATTTTATTGCAGTGATGCTATCGTCATTCAAGCGTGATTAGGACGTCGTTGTTGCGTTATTATCGTGATTGCCTCGTTGCCGGACAGACGCTATCGTCGGTGCACATCTATACATCGGCTCTCATGTCAATGCGCTCGTGCCATCTTCGTCATTGAAGCTTCGTCATTCGGTTTTCGTCATATCGTCTTCACGCTATCTCGTTATACAGTCGTCGTCATCCCAGTGTCTTCAAGTCGCCGTCGCCACACCGTCGTCTTTACACCGTTGTGATAATTTAAGAATCGCCATCTCATTGTCATCATACAATCAGCGTCATACTGCTTTTGTCGTCCCATCGACATTTATTTATTTATTTATTTATTTATTTATTTATTTATTTATTTATTTATTCGTTTATTTATTCATACTATTGGCCCGCTGTTGAGGGTCGTTACAGGGAGAGTATATGAATAAGGTTCTCAACACAATCACACATTATACTCGGGTCAACTAACAAATGACGGCGTATTAATCGAAATGACTATCAATGAAAGCTTGAAAATCACATATATAATTTTTTGGCAAACCTTCTTTTGGTAAGTTGTTCGATAAACTTGTGGCATCAGGAAAAAAAGAAAAACGAAACAAATCAGTACGGGTTCCATTACTCGCACCAAGAGGGAGTTAGTTGTCCGTCGGAATCCTTTATTAGAATGGGGCTGTATGTATGTTTCTTTCTTATTTTTACTTTTTCACGCATTATCTGAAAATAAAAACAATATTAATCCACGCTTCTGCCTTCTTAATTCTAATGTAATGAAGAAGGAGAGCACAAGAACAAGGCCAGCCAGATCGTCTCTTCCATGCCTGCTGTGCAACCAGTGGGCCAGCCGGATCGCCAGTGCTTGGCACGTGTGTGAGCCGTTCGGGCAACCAGCTGTTCCTGCTCTGCGTCACCTGTGTGGTATAGTGTCTCCCCCTATCAGATCTCTGTGTTATCATACATTTAGGTTTCGTAGTAGTCTAGCTAGATGGCGCAACCCCCTTCTGTCATGTGACGAGCTTGGACCAATCAGGAGGTGTCATCTGGCGTGTGAAGTCCTTTTTAGTAATAAACGGCCGCGAGCCGGCTCAGACCTTGTCCGGTTTTCATCAGGAGCAGTTTGCTCCGCGTCTCCCTCTCTGCGTCGGCGCTCGCCGCGCGTTCGCTGGTCGCGGGCCCCCACTTGCCTGCCGCTGCCGACACAACATCTTATGGCGACGAGGATGGGGCTCCCGCAGCGGTTCCGACCGAAGCCCCGGGAAACCAATGAGCTTCGTAAGTGAAGCGTCCCTTCCTGTGTCTTCACGGCAAGCAAACGCCGCCGACGCACTTGGCGTCGCGAGGCTTCCGACCCTAGGCCTTCTCGACACCTATGTTTTTCCTTGCCCCATTCCTGCTGCGACCTCCGGCTTGTCTCCTGCACTGTCTCCTGCACGCTACCGGGCATGGCTTCTTTTACGGCGAACCCTCCTGTTTTTCTTGAATTGCCCGGGCCACCGTTAATTCCATGGTATCGATGGAAAAAAATTTTTCAGGCCCACCTCGAAGCGGCCGGCGGTGGCGACTGGACGGACGCGCGACGAGCGTCCGCGCTCGTCAGCGCTCTCGGGCGTGAGGGACAACGAAAGTACTTTGCAGACGAGGAGCAGGAAGCAGCAAGGCAGTTAACCGACGCAGCGTCAGCGTCGGTTAACCCTCCCCCTGCCAGATCTCCGTGTTATCATACATTTATGTTTCGTAGTTGTCCAGCTAGATGGCGCACCCCCCTTCTGTCATGTGACGAGCTTGGACCAATGAGGAGGTGTCATCTGGCGTGTGAAGTCCTTTTTAGTAATAAACGGCTGCGAGCTGGCTCAGTCCTTGTCCGGTTTTCATCAGGAGCAGTTTGCTGCGCGTCTCCCTCTCTGCGTCGGCGCTCGCCGCGCGTTCGCTGGTCGCGGGCCCCCGCTTGCCTGCCGCTGCCGACACAACAACCTGCCTCCTCGGTTACGAAGAGACGTTACCCTCGGAACTATTCAGTGCACCCATTACAATTCGTGCAAGGTGCGCGGTACTAAAGAACATCTACACCCTGGAACTCCGGTCTCGGACTCTGCCTCCCGTCATGCCTGACTCTCCCCAGCCGACGTCGCCGCCACCCCCCGTTGCCTGCTCTGGCGCTGTCGCGCAACGCCATCCAGCGGTTTTCAGCGGTACGGATGAACAGGACGTCAATGACTGGTTGGCTACGTACGAACGGGTGAGCTTGCACAATCGATGGAATGATACCGCACAGTTAAATGCCGTCATATTCGACCTTGCGGGAGTGGCTCACCTGTGGTTTAAAATTGAAGAAGCCGACTTTCAGTCCTGGTCCACATTCAAGACCAGTTTCGCTGCAGTTTTCGGTCGCCCTGCCGTCCACAAGTTGCGCGCCGAGCAGCGGCTACGAGAGCAAGCGCAACAACCCGGTGAAACATTCACCTGTTATATTGAAGAGGTTCTCGACCTATGCAAACGTGTGGATGCGTCTATGCCCGAAAATGACGAACTGAAGCACATTTTGAAGGGCATCGCCGATGACATTTTCCAATTGTTGATCGCCAAGAGCCCGTGCACCGTAGCAGAGCTCATAAACTTGTGCCAAAGCTACGACGAGTTAAGAAGGCAGCGCGAGTTGACTAGGCGCCTCTCAGTGGCTGACGAGGCCCTCTCTTCCATGATAGCCTTCTCTGATCGCTCCTCCTTGCTCACACAAATCCAAGCTTTCGTGTGGGAGGAAGTTACACGTCAGCTTTCCCTGCTACCCTTCGCTGAGCTACAGCAGCCGCTGCCGCAACAGCCTCCTACACAGCCCGCTCCTACGCTCCGGCGGGTTATTGAAGACCAAGTTGCTGAGGCTCTACCAATGCAGCATCAGCAGTACCCTGCCGCCGCGCCACTTACGCATCCGTCGCCGCGCAGCCCCCTCGTCAACCACTCGTTGCGCTACATCCTCGGCCGTCACCACCCGTTCATAGTCCCGTTCATCGACCTGCTCCTGCCTTTACTAATCCTTGGCGCACGCAAGACAACAGGCCCATATGTTATGCCTGCGGTATTCCCGGCCATGCTGCACGACTCTGCTGCCGCCACATGCTGCACTCTGATGAGTTTGTGCAGTCGCCTCCCTACGCCAACGTGCAGCCTTTCCACGGCACTTATTTTAGTCGGCAGTCGAACAGGCCACCAGCCGAGCGCCCGGTCCTTACACGTCGTCCACCTTCACCGCGTCGCCGCTCGTTGTCCCCCATGCGTAGGCGCCCTTCACCCACGCAAGAGGAAAACTAAGCGCCGCAGTTCACGAGGCAAGAACTGCGTCGCCATCGATCCGTACAAGTCCTCCATTGTCGTCTTCGAACGTTGCCGATCTTACTGTTGACGGCGTCCCTACCGTTGCGCTACTTGATACTAAATCAACGCCTCTCTCGCGCTTTACGAAACGTTACGACGCCACTTTCTGGGTTTTCTCTTCGCACAGCAAGCGCCCAGCCAGTTCAGCCTTCAGCAGCATGCACAGCTAGAGTTGTTATTCAGGGCGTTCTCTATATTGTGGAGATTGTGGTTCTGCAGTCCTGTTCTCACGACGTGATACTTGGGCGGGACTTTCTTTCGCGAAATAACGCCGTCATCAATTGTGCACGTGCTGAAGTCAAATTATCGCCTCTGTGTGACGTGCCCCTCGTCGGCGCCGCTTCTCTTCCCGCTAAGCTAATTCCTCGAGAAGACATCGCCATACCGCCGTACTCGTCTGCCGTTGTTCACGTCTTCTGTGGCGCTGTCACTGAAGGCGCTGTCCTCTTCCCTCCTTCAGAACTCTTCATGACCCGCAAAGACGTTCCCTTGCCTTTCGCCGCGCTTGACATTTCAGTCGGTTTCAGCGCTGTCGTTGTCTCCAATCCGCTTCCTACAGCCCTGATGGCTCTTCGCGGCGAAGCACTTGGCCATGTTCAGCCTCTTGATGACATGTTTATAACCGACGTGCCGGATGCTTCGTATGCAGAGCTCACTGACTTCTGTGCACTTTCCACTTCTGCTCCGCCATCACCTGACTTATTCACACCTTTCATTGCCGATGACCTTACTTCCGAGCAGCGCTCCCAGCTTCTTCACCTGCTTGCCCAGTTCCGCTCTTCTTTTGATGTCGCTCCGCCTATTCTGGGTCGCTCGTCAACCGTCAGCCACCACATCGACAGTGGCTCCAACGCACCATTGCGGCTGCGCCCGTACCGCGTATCCGCCCAGGAGCGTCAGGTGATCAGTGAGCACGTGGACGACATGCTTCAGCGCGGCGTCATTCGACCTTCCAATAGCCCGTGGGCATCACCGGTGGTTCTCGTCACAAAAAAAGATGGTTCCATTCGGTTCTGCGTCGATTATCTCCGTCTCAATAAGATAACGCGCAAAGACGTCTACCCTCTCCCGCGCATTGACGACGCTCTGGACAGCTTGCAAGGCGCTAAATTCTTCTCTTCGTTGGATTTATGCTCGGGCTACTGGCAGGGGCGGATGTCAGCAGTTGATCGCCCTAAAACTGCATTCATTACTCCAGACGGTTTATACAAATTTAATGTGATGCCATTTGGCCTACGCAATGCGCCTGCTACCTTTTAACGAATGATGGACAATATCTTGCGCGGCCTAAGATGGAGCACGTGTTTGTGCTATCTCGACGACATCATTGTGTTCGCCCCTGATTTCAGCACGCATCCTCTTCGCCTTAGGCAAGTGTTGACGTCCTTGACCAACGCAGGCCTGCGACTGAACCTGAAGAAGTGCCAGTTCGCCGCGCGCAAGCTCATGATTCTAGGTCACGTCGTATCACAAGACGGCATTTGCCTCGACCCATCAAAACTTCGCGCCGTGGCAGAATTTCCGAAACCTAAGACACTCAAAGAACTCTGCGCCTTCATCGGCCTCTGTTCTTACTTCAGACACTTTGTTCGCAATTTTGCCTCGATAATATCACCTCTGACACAACTCTGAAATGGCGCCAACGACCTAGCCTCCTGATCTCCTGCATGCGACACCGCGTTCGTGACCTTACGCCGCCTCCTGACGACTCCGCCTATACTGCGACACTACGACCCTACCGCCCCAACTGAAGTGCATACCGATGCCAGTGGTATTGGCCTTGGCGCTGTCCTTGCGCAGCGCAAGTCTGGCTACTCCGACTACGTCGTTGCTTACGCCACGAGTGCGCTGACCAAAGCGGAACGTAATTACAGCGTCACAGAAAAAGAATGCCTGGCAATCGTGCCCGCTGGGCTCTGCGCATTCAGGAATACGACATACACGTCATATACCGCTCAGGTTGCAAGCACACTGACGCTGACGCTCTGTCCCGCTCTCCGCTGCCAGCTGACACGGCCTCCCTCTCCACCATTAAGGCGGTATCCTCGGTCGACATCGATACCTTCACATCAGAACAGCGCAAGGATCCTTGGGTGACCTCTCTTTTGGATCTCCTTCCTGGCTCGCCTGCATCTCCCGCTCCCTGCGTCGCCAGGCTGTCCGTTTTGCTGTCCGGGATAACCTCTTGTATCGACGCAACTACCAGCCCGATGGTCGCAAATGGCTCCTGGTTATCCCTAGGACTTTGCCTTCCGACATGTGCGCGGCTTTCCATACTGACCCACAATGTGCACACGCAGGCGTTTTGAAGACGTGTGAGTGCCTGCGGCAACGTTACTACTGGCGAGGAATGTTTACTTTTGTCCAAAAGTTTGTCCGCTCGTGCCCGCAATGCCAACGCCGGAAATCTCCGCCTCATCCGGCCCACGGTTTATTACAGCCGCTTCCGTGCCCTGCTCGTGCCTTCGCCCGTGTGGGAATTGACCTGTACGGGCCGCTACCACTAACACCCGCTGGAAAACGATGGATTATTGTCGCAGTTGATCACCTTACACGCTATGCCGAAACCGCTGCTCTACCTGCAGCGACCGCCAGGGACGTTGCATCCTTTCTGCTCCATCGTTTCATTCTTCGTCATGGCACACCTCGGGAGCTGCTGAGTGATAGAGGCCGTGTGTTTCTGTCGCAGGTTGTTGAAACTCTGCTTGCTCAATGCCGCATAGTTCACCGGATCATCACGGCGTACCATCCTCAAACTAACGGACTTAAAGAGCGTTTCAATCGCACCCTTGGTGATATGCTCGCCATGTACGTTTCATCGGAGCATACAAACTGGGACATCATCCTCCCATTTCTCACGTACGCATATAATACGGCTACACAAAGTACCACAGGATTTTCTCCATACTTTCTTCTCTACGGTCGTGATCCTTCCCATACCATCGATACGATTTTGCCTTATACACCAGACGCGTCAGAATGTGCTCCCGTTTCAGCCGTCGCCCGATACGCCGAGGAATGCCGTCAATTAGCCCGAAAGTTCACCTCCGCTGACCAACAACAACAAAAAGCCAATCGTGATGGCGACGCTACGAATCCGAACTTCGCTCCCGGCACCATTGTCTTGTCGTCCGTGCCTTCTACCACGCCTGGACTTTCGACAAAACTTCTCTCGCAGCATGGTGGACCATACCGCATCGTCGAACGCACCTCTCCGGTCAACTATGTCATAGAGCCGCTTACATCGACATCCGACAAGTGCCGCCGTGGACGGGATGTTGTTCACGTGCACCGCCTGAAACAATTCGACGACCCGCTCGTCTCCACGTCGTGAATCGCCAGGATGGCTCCACTTTTGCACCGGGGTTAATTGTAATGAAGAAGGAGAGCACAAGAACAAGGCCAGTCAGATCGTCTCTTCCATGCCTGCTGTGCAACCAGTGGGCCAGCCGGATCGCCAGTGCTTGGCACGAGTGTGAGCCGTTCGGGCAACCAGCTGTTCCTCCTCTGCGTCACCTGCCTCCTCGGTTACGAAGAGACGTTACCCTCGGAACTCTTCAGTGCACCCATTACGCTAATGATTCCAAATCACATACGCTTAACATAGCAATAACCGGGTCTGTGCGCCTATATTTCGAGCATATAAAACTTAGAGAGAGACGCTGATTACGGTACAATTTATTCTTAAGAACCTTTTGATGCGGACTCCAAACTGTACTAGCATATTCTAAGATCGGACGGATATAAGTTCTATATGCCAATAATTTCACGTCTCTCGTCGCTTCCGGCATTTTTTTTCTTCAAGAAGCATAATGTTTGATATGCTTATAAACAGACATTTTCTACATGACGAGTCCAGTTTATTTTGTCGGTAATAGTTATGCCCAAGTACTTGAAGCTGGTGACGTTGCTCAAAATTCTTTCTTCAATGTTTTATTCGAACGAAAGCGGAGATTTATTTTTTGTTATGTGTATGTGGATTTCTTATAATTGATTTCCATCCCCCCTTTTCTGCACCACGTACCTAATAATTGAAGACAGTGGTTAATTTTAAGCTGGTCATCTCTGCATGCAACTGGATAGTAAATTAAACAATCATCCGCAAAAAGCTTTATTTTGAAATGTAATTCGATAACTGAAGCAATGTCTTTAAGATATAACAGGAACAAGAGAGGCTTTAATACAGAGTCCTGCAGTACTCCTGAATATACCTACAATTTACTCAACGCAGTGTTTTTTTTCACTTTAACCGCTTGTTGACGATGTGACAGATATGCACCAATCCAATCAAGCTATTGCGTATCGATTTCTACACTGTGAAGTTTAAATAGCAGTTTATGATGGGTGACTTTATGGAAAAGCTTTGCGAAATCGATACATATAACATCAATTTGCTGATCTGCATTGAGAGAAATACGAAAATCGTGAATTGTTTCAATTAGTTGCGTAACGGCAGAAAGACCGGATCTGAAGCCATGCTGGAAAGGACATTGGAAATCTGTTTTTTCGAGAAACTGTCGGTTATGTTTTGCTACTACGTGTTCAATCAGTTTACAGCACGCAGATGTCACATATACAGGTCTATAGTTATCTACTAACAATCGATTACCACTCTTCAATATTGCAGTGACTATTGCATCGCGCCAATCTTGGGGTAACAAGCAACACTTCAAGGATTTTTGAAACATGATAGTAAGGTAATAAGATAACCATTCTGCATATCATCGTAAAAATGCAGTTGGTATGCCATCAGGCCCGGCAGATATTTTTGTGTCTAACATCAATAACTGGTTAAGTATTCCTTCTTGTGTACTGCAGAGTTCTTCCATTAAGCATGGAAACAAAGAAGGCAACTAATATTCTTCAGTGGCATCTTGGCTTTTGACGAAGACTGAGTGAAAATAACCATTGAACTTATCACAAATTTCCTTCTCTTCTTCTATGATTTCCATTCCTTCTGATATCTGTTCAATACTTTCACCATTATCCTGGAAAAAAAACCCTAACTTTTTCTTGGGCAATCTTTGAAAGTTAGCAAGCGTACTGTCAAAGAAATTTTCTTTACACTGGCTCAGTTCTGTTTTTAGGTTTCTTTTAGCTGCTGAAACTTCTCCTATCATAGCTTTCCCTTTGCGCAGTCTCTTTATCTTGCGTTTCAAATGAATAATGTTTCTATTTATCCATGGATTGGGTGGTTTTATTCTTTTTGCCCATGTGGGTATAAAATGATCTATACCGTGCTGTACTGTTTCCTTAAAACGCCTCCACAGTTCTTCAATAGATTCTGTTTCTAACGCACTTTTACGATCATCAAGTGATATTTCTAAATAATCAAGCATACATGTGTCGTCTGCATAGCAATAATGTTTAACATAAGTATACATATATGATTTCGTTCTTACACAGTTGCTACAGATCACATTCACACAGATCAGTTTCTGTTCACATATACCACATTCTACTGATGTATCACATTCATACACTTTACTAGAGATGAAAACCAACTCCAACAATGACTGCGACTTAAGAGTAAACCTTGTATGATGTTTTACAATTTGTCTCAGGTTATGAGAAAGCATTGCTTGAAGTAACAAGTCGGCACTTGCAGTCTCTACATGCCCGCTGTAAAAATTTTCCCAGTTGATACGAGGTAAGTTGAAATCGCCGGCCATTATTAGTCTTGTATTTTCATTTACATGGGAAAACAAAAACATGTTCAAGTCTTCCAAAAATTCCGTTGGAGTATAAGGCGGTCTGTACATGGCTCCAATAAGGTACGCTGTATTGGAATAAGTGACCTTACACCAAACTGTTTCAAATAAGGTGCAACCTATTTTTGTTGCGATTATTGTGCTTTAGATCAGCAGTGCAACACCACCACCTGGGCAATCCCGATCCCATCTGAAGATCTTGTGACCCGTAGGAACAGTGCAACTGTTTTCAGCAGCATTGTTTACTCATGTCTCTGTTAACACCACAACATGCGGGCTATATGAAAGTAATAAATATTCAAGTTCCGTTACTTTGTTAACTACGCTCCTTCCGTTTAGTGCAGTGTGAGCTACGATTCCGACGGTTCCCCTCACTTCCCAATCATTCTGACTGCCGCATCAACTGATGATGAACTGCGTAAGGCAGAACTGTCGGGATCATCATTGCCTTTTGCCTTACCTTGACTTCTTTTACATGGACAGCGGATGTTCCTTTCGTCATTCCATTAATTTCAATCATCGTTTACCTTAAGCTTATCATATATCAGCTTCACTTCCGCTCCGTGTGCTCTTTCAGTTTCACTACTTTTCCACAACACCTTTCTGCGCATGACTTTTTCTTTAGCATAATCATGGCTAATTCGAATAGAACCACCCTTCAGTTTTCTAGCGTTCTTTAATACAATTTTCTTTTCGCGATAATCAAAAACGTCTTGATTAAAGATCTGGCGCTGCTTGCCTTTTGCCTACCCAATCCGTGTATTCGATGAACCGACTTTACCTTGACACCCAGAGTACCGTTAAAAAGTTTATCAAAAACGGCCTTTGCCAAGTCCGATACGGACTCGCAAGGCACTTCAGGAAGGCCAAAAACTAACAAATTATTGCGCCTACTCTTGTTCTCGTACTGAGTCAATTTATCTGCCTGCCGACGAACAAGATGTTCCAGACTACTGATACGTTTGTTCATTCCTTCAATAACATCTAACTATCCTGCAAGCTTGTCGTTTTTAACGGTCAGGTCTGAAATCTCTTGCCTCATAGCATCTATCTTAGCATCTGATGCAGTCTGGTTTTTTAAGATTTTCTCTAGCATCAGCGCAGTAGTTGGCCCGGGATTTTCCTCGACATCACCTGACTTCAATAGCATCAACACCGCAGACCAACAATCAGTCACACAAGCAATAAAAGTAGCCGGCCACAGCAATACTAGCAAAAATCTATTACCAGTTCGTAAGCATGCAGTTTTGTAATAACAACGAACCTGCAGAAACACGATTGCCGGTTTAGGCATGTTGTCTATAGGCCTTTCGCCGTGCCCTCTGAAGATGCCTCGATTTGGTTCGTCCTTTTGTAGCTGACACACCGATGGCATGACTCCAGTTGAAAGGCCATCCACCGACGTTGTGCGCCCGGCATCTATGCCCTGACCCACCAAGGGAAGCAACGCATGGGTACTGCTTATCGATGTTGAAGCTCCGAAAATCCACGGCAAGATCTGCAAAAACAGTACTGCCGGTTTAGGCACGTTGTCTGTAGGCCTTTCGCCGTAACCCCTGAAGATGCCTCCGTTTCGTTCATCCTTTTGTAGCTGATCCACAGATGACGTCACTCCAGTTGAAAGGCGAACCACCCACGTTGTGCGCACGGCACCTACGCCCTGATCCACGAAGGGAAGCAACGCATCGGTACTGCTTATCAATGTTGAAGATCCAAAAATCCATGGCAAGATCTGCAAAAGCAGTGCTGCCGGTTTAGGCACGTTGTCTATAGGCCTTTCGCCGTGCCCTCTTAAGATGCCTCCGTCTGGTTCATCTTTTTGTAGCTGTTCCACCGATGACGTCACTCCAGTTGAAAAGCGAAGCACCCTCGTTGTGCTCATGGCACCTATGCCCTGATCCACGATGGGAAACAACGCATCGGCATTGCTTATCGATGTTGACGCGCCAAAAATTCACGGCAACATCTGGAAAAACAGTATTGCCGAATTAGGCATGTTGTCTGTAGGCCTTTCGCCATGCCCTCTCAAGACTCCTCCGTTTCGTTCGTCCTTTTGTAGCTGATCTACCGATGACGTCGCTCCAATTGAAAGGCGATCCACCTACGTATGCGCACGGCACCTATGCCCTGATCAACGAAGGGAAACAAAGCATCGGTGCTGCTTGTCGATGTTGACGCGCCGAAAATCCACAAGATCTGCAAAAACAGTATTGTCGGTTTAGGCATGTTGTCTGTAGGCCTTTCGCCGCGTCCTCTGTGGAGTTAAGGTGGTGATTGTCCGTGTTACTACATCGTTGTAACTGCGGCCATGTCATAAAGTCATCGTCTTGCCGTAATGCTGTTAGGTGACCCTGGCAACCGAGTGCCATAGCAAAGTCGAACGATACTGAAGTAGGTCGCACATATTTGAACCAAAGTAGGCGTAAAAAATGACCAATACAGAGGTTTAGTAAACATCTCTTCACAAATACTGTGTGTCACTGCATTTCGGAAATGCTAATCTCACTACCATTGACGGTGATCGCGACATAAGTTTTGGCGTAATTTTTGCTAAAGCTTCACGTAGCACTCGTAAAATCGCTAATTGAGCGAAACGATCCAAATTCTGCACACAAATTGGTAGAGTTGGCCGGTCTATTTTAATGTCCTTCCCAACGGCCGTATTTGCTTCTTTATTTATAGTAGGTGAGTCGTTTTCGAACCAACCATTAGCTGGCTAACACTTACGTAGTACCTTCACAAAATTCAATCATTTTTTTTTTGTTTCATGCACTGAAAACAACATACAAAAATAGCACCTTGGCGGGAATGAGTGAAGCAAGAACAATAGTAGTACGCACTTCATGCAGAAAACGCCACTCCCATAGCATACAAATTTAGTGCTCGTTACTTACGATCTCCATGTCTTCTACTTCCATATTGATGAACGCGAGATACACGAATTCATCACCTGGCATTTTGGTGGTGATTGTTTGTGTCGTCCTATTATCAGAGACTGTGGTGTTTAAATCATTTACATATATCATGAAAGTAGCAGGCTCGCTGTTGCCGTAGGCGTATGTCTTATACATATGCTGGTGCCCCTTACCAATGCCGATTGCTATGCTGCGAAAATTGCAACATTGCAATGAGAAACTTGCATCAACGTTATTATTTGGAGTGGCAACAGTTAAAAAAGATCGCCATATTGAAAAAAGCGTTACGCGCGCAATCATTCTTCGCACAATAAAATGGCAGACACTCTCTGATCTTCGCTCTTTCGACACACGGCATGCTGTTGGCGTCTAAGCAAAGCGCAACTGATTATGTCACCATGGAAGCGCTATTTTTCTGCGACCCATACGGTAATCGTATAATTCCTGTATTTTAGATATAAGCTAGTCCAAGAGATACTTTTCGCGTATTGTTCTATGCAGCTTCGATCATTTGCAACGACCACTAAAACCACCTTTAATTGCTTCTGCATTTTGTAAAAAATTTGTCCCGCCAGAAACATTTCAATGTGACGGATTAGTTCGGCGAATTGGTAAAGTCACTTTGAGGAAATTGTGTTCCTCCTACCTCCTAAACGACTTTCCACGCTGCGTAAAGAAATGCAATGCTCTGTCCTATGGGTGATATTAACTTTGACATTAATCGAACCAAAATGTATCACTATACAGACCTGATAACAAGCTAAGGAAAAGAACAATTACCACATTACCAACAAGCATTACTAACTTAAGACAGAGCACATCTAATCACATAAGCACAAACATATGGGACACGAATTCGCAAGTGAAACATTACAATCTGACATTACTGATCATCTTCCTATTTTGCAACCATCACATCCAGCAGCCAGTTATACACTCAGCAAAGGCGTATAACAAACAAATATAACACCTTTTTTTGGCGCCCTTATGAAAAATTTGGCACTCTGTATATTCGGCAGACACAACTGACAACAAATATGAACAGTTAATCGCGACATTTAGTAGATGTAAAAAACTAGGTGAATGTGTTTCAATGGTATTCAGGAGAAACGCAAAGCGAAAACCATGGCTAATAGCCGGTATTCTAAAATGAATACATCACAAAGATAACATGTATAGAAAAATAAAGCAAAAACAGCACAACGTCACTTTAGAAAACAAGTATAGGAAATACAAGAAAAAACTTGAAAGCCTAGTCACTGTTTCTAAGCGAAATTAATTTCAAGCTAAAATTAAACCACGTGGTGAGTCCAAAGCTACATGGAAAGTGATAAATGCTGCCCTATACACGTGCAACTGCAACGATATATGTGGAATCTTGGGAAATGACACGATAGTTAGCGAACCTTCGATTATTGTTGAAAGCTTCACCCGCTACTTTATTAGAATGACCAATCATTTAATTGTAAATAACTCGCGTACATTACGGTCACATACAGTAACAAGTAACCCTTCTAGTTCTCTCTTAAGCCTATTGACCCTCATGAAGTCAACAACTTAATCGTCCGTTTAAGAGATAATGCATCAACCAGACTAGACTTGGTATCTGTATCACTACTAAAACACTGTTCGGTTATTACATGCAAGCCCATTTCACATGTCATTAATGAAATGTTCATTTCAGTGTCGTTCAGGAAGGTGTAAAAAATTCCAAGTTTGGGCCAGTGTTTAAGAAAGGGAATAAGATGAATATGTCCAATTACCGACCAATATTCGCATTGTCCCCATTTCTTCAGGTTCTCATGAAAACTACTGCTAGCCGGACTAGATAACTTTTCACAGCGCAAAATGTTTATACTAAAGCCTAATATGGATATATAAAAGGTCTACTGAGAGAGCGTTAACATTGTTGAAAAAAACAAAATAAACTTAGAAAGAAAATTATTAACCATAAGCAATTTGATGGACAACCATGGCTTTTGATCTTGTGAATCACGACATATTACTCAAAAAAACGTGAAAAGTATGGCATTCGCGACGCACCCTTAAGCCTGATTAGCACATATTTGAAAAACCGGAAGCAGCACGTAGTGGTTACCAATATGTCGTCATGCCGAAGGATAAGTAACACCAGAATTCCACAGGGCTTCATAGTAGGTACTTTTCTGTTTCTAGCATACATCAACAATTTACACGACTGCCTCTCATAAGACTGCATTTTATACGCAGACGATACCAATATTTTTCTGACAGCTGCTACGGACACAGATCCTTACAAAAAAGGCAATGATGTCCTGCTAAAACTACCTGACTGGCTTCAATCTCTCTTCCGGGAAATACAAGGAAACGTAACTATAGAGTTTTCGCTGCAAGAACCATCCGACTAATAAACTATAAATCATTAAACTTCAACAACACTCCTTTACAAAGCGCTAAATAGACGAAATTTTTAGGCGTCCACCACGACAGTCAACTAAAATTACATAAGCATATCCAGGACTCTACACAAACGGTCTACAAGAAAAACGCAATACTGTATAAACTACGTTACATTTTTCCTTCCAACACGCTCTGTCTTCTTTATGTCAGTTTTATAAACTGGCATATTACGTAAGCTATTACCATATGCGGACTCACGTACCCCACTACTTTATTGCCAGTTATTGCAGCCCTAAATAAGCGCTTCGAGCTATTCTCTTCCTAAAAAGATTGGACCCAATCACATTCGCGGACCCATTACTGAATATACTACCCGCGAAACATTGCAGTGATTACCACATTATCGTTTTTCTTTACGAAATCATGCACAAAGTTACACGATGTAGTCCTGTAAAAAATAATTATCTAAATACCACATACCTTTTACGATCAGTCACCTGGAAAACGCTAACCGTTCCTAAATCCCACACAGATTATAGAACAATACATTCTCGCATGCCGCACCGCAGTTCTGGAATAAGCTGCCAACGGATCTAACAGTTCAAAAGCCATTTATCAGCTAGAAAACTAGCCATCGCTCTTTTATGCTCGCGTCACTTCCTCAATGATAATGTACGCTATTTGTAATCACACGCTGTTCTGTTTTCTCACGCGCTCTAGTGTTTATATAACAGCATATAACACAGCGTTATACCCTGTTTATGCATACTATATATATATATATATATATATATATATATATATATATATATATATATATATATGCACACTCTTCACAACTCCTACGAGAATTATGGGGCCCCACCTTTATTTCATACTCAAAGTAGTTGTCTTCATATGATCAATAAAGGAATTTAAACGCGACGTTACACAGCGGACAAAATACAGCGTGGTATAGCAACTAGAGCAGAGCAGGTAACTCGGTTAAGGTCGCGCTTTCTGCACATATCCCGTTGACACTCTGAATAAGACTCCTTTCACATATTGCTGACATTCGCTTACCCGTTAATTTGGGGGTTCTCTGTCTTGAAGCGGCCTTTCATGACAGCGTAGCCGCCAGACGACATGAAACACATATTTTGATCTCGCAGTAAATGCTGCATTGAAAAATAACATGTCATAAATTACGTATAAGTACACTTACAGAAGGCACAAGGAGCCTCTACCACTCAAGCAGTAACCCACATACAGCAGCACTAATATTGAAGAGTGGTGCAATCTCACATTAGCACTTTTATTTGCTAACAATAATTTACAAAGCAGTTCCAGAACATCGCGCACCACTTTTCTGACATATTTACCGCATTTGTTCAAAAACCTAGTGAAACCTACATGCAAAGCTTTCTTTGTCTCGTCACGAAGGAATCTGGCGAGCACGACAAGTGTGACTTAAGCATTCAACAATGGTATATTTTATAGCTTGGTCCCGCGAGTTCAAGCGCCACTGTGTTTGGGATCAACCACTAGATGCAGACATTTAGTGATATTGGATACTCCTGTAACTACGGTGCCTTACCGCGTAGCCTTGTGACAGTTGCATACTCCACGTTCGCACGCAATTTACTTTTGTGTCAGCTAAATTATGTCACACCTAAATTTACTCCAGCTGTAATATTTTTTTTTTCTTGTCCCAGACATATTCTCCTATTAAAGCTGAAAAACGCCATATACAGGTTTTCCCAGCAATCATGCACCAAATTTTCCTCAAGAAAATCAACATGTATCAGTCTACTTGAAAACGGGCAAGTGCATGTTTTTTAAAGTCTGCTGGAGCAACCGTCAGTAATGTTTCGTCCCTCAGAGTTAATTGTTCAAATAAAAGTAACTATCTATAATTATTCCTCTCATTGTCAAGATGTCAATTAGCTTGTTGTCAAGGATCGTTAGACGTATTAAGACAAGCTGTCCCCTTGAACTTAGCCGTTCGGAGCGGCGCGTTTCCTTTCTCTTGATGCGCAATAACGACCAGGAGCATTTCCGGCGTTGCAGAAGGAACACGTGTTCATTTGTAGCCACCGCTATGTCACGTAAGGGATGATATCATCAGGACATATATATTCTTCCAGATCAACAAACTAGTGTCTGTCCGAAAAAGAGGGGCAGCTATTGTCATTTGTTTTTGCATGTTGGTAAACTGATTTGGAAAGCATATTTAGTGCCAACGAACAAGGACAGAAGAGAGACTACACCGCAATGCGCTAAGTTCCACAACTTGATTTTCAGGAAACGCCAACTTATTTAACCCATGCACAATGGCGTCAACTCATCCAAATCTTGACCATCCGAAAAAGCCGTCTCGTTATCTAACAAGTCAACCGAAGAGGCACTAACACACGCATCACTATTCCGACAGATAGCCTGAGCCTCAATAAACTCTCGCACATCTTTGTCTTCGTGCTTCGCAAGAATCTGGCAGGATCCATACACCAGCACAGCTGCATTACTGACAGTGAGTTGACAGATGACCGTGTTGCTTATTTCTTATGTTTAGACGATGTTCTCGTAACTGGTCATTAAGACACCTTCCTGTCTGTCCGATGCATTTGTTTCCACAGGACAGCGGGAGTTTATAAACAACAGCTTCTATGGAACCCACTGGTTTCTTGCGATGATTCGTAGCGCATCTGACAGCTGGCTTACAGTACGGGTCCGTTAATCGACATATTTTCGCTAGTTTTTCTGGCACTGAAAAGACCATTTTTGTGTCCACCCGAAACTCGGAAAATAGGAAAGCCTGCACTGCGACTGCCTCTGTATTCGACCAGTGTCGTAATGTATCTATTAGAAAGATCAAGCTAGAAACAAAGCGTCTTTGCAAGAAGGCAGACACTTATCCAATTGATTCGCAAAATTGACAGCGCGAAGTCTGGTTACCTTCGAATCATGTTTAGTGCGAAGACGCACAAGCCCGATTGCCCATTAAGGGTAATAGTTTCAGAAACCGGGTGATGGCAAAAACGAAGCTTGCTCTTTTTGTGCAAGAAAAACTCAGAATTGTTAATATTGACGACACATTTTTTCTTAGAAGCTCTGCAGAAATCGTGGATCTCCTGAAAGAAAGTTCTCACAAAAGCTTATCAGCTTTCTCCTTTGACATAAAGGACTTGTACTACTCCTCGCCTCAAAAGAAACTAATAACAAGCGTAGAAGAGTGCATAGACGAGTACGGTGTCGTTTCATTTCAACATTCAGGCAGTTTATACGTTTAGGGCTTTTGAGATATGCTTAGTTGCTACCTTCACTCGACGTATGCAGCATGGAATGATGAAATATTCATTCAAAAGCAGGGAGTCTGCATTGGTTCACGTTTTGCGCCTATACTACGCGAGATTTTTGTAGCTCACCATAACAAAAACCTGTAGCTTACCTTGTCGTAGCACAGTGTGGTTAAGGTTGTCAGGTACGTTCATGACAATCTAGTCCTTATCGAACCAGACGCACGTTCTACAGTAGACAGGCTTTACGAAGTGTTTTTTCTGCAGGCCTTAGTCCAGTTACTCTCACGCTTGCAGAGCCGACAGATAACGTGCTGCGTTTCTTAGATATTCAGCTCGAGTTCATGGAACGGCACACTTGTTAAGAGTATAAACGTAGAGCTAATAAGCAACTGTTGTATCGGTCCGCCCGCTCGAAGCTCGTCAAGAGGAGCGTTGCCAACTTGTGCTTTGGAAATGCATTAAAAAAATTTTGCCACCATAATATCAATACGAGTATCAATACGAGAGCCGGTCGGGAAGCTTATCAGCAGCAGTTTTTCCGGAGTCAGTGCAGGTTTCGGTCGCAGAGGGGCTGCTCAAAAGGTGCGGATCCGACAGCACAACTCGGCACGTTTCAAACCAACGGACGGAACGCAGACGGAAGGTAGCGGTAGTGCCCTACCTGCATCGAACGGCACATGGTCTTCAGAACATGGCTGGCCGGGTGGACACAAATGTGGTCTTGTCAGCGCTAGAAAAACTTGCGAAAATGTGTCGATTAACGGACCCGTACCGTAGGACATTGTAAAGCACCAGTGGGTTGGTAGACGCTGTTGTTTATGAGCTCCCGCTGTTCTGTGGGTAAAAATACATTGAACAGACAGGAAGGTGTCCTAAAGACCGGTTACGAGAACATAGTCTAAACGTAAGAAATAAGCAATACGGTCATCTGTCAACTCACTGTCAGGAATGCGGCTGTGCGCCGGTGTATGGATACTGCCTGGTCCTTCCGAAGCATAAAGATAAACATGTGCGAGAAATTATTGAGCCTCAGGCTATCTGTCGGAATAGTGACGCGTGTGTTAGTGCCCCTTCGTTCACTTGTTAGATAAGGAGACGGCTTTTTTGTATGGTCAATATTTGGATGAGGTGGCGCCACTGTGCAAGGAATAAATAGCGTGGGGCTTCCTGAAAATCAAGTTGTTGAAGTTAGCGCATTGTAGTGTCGTCTGCCTTCTGTCCTTGTTCGCTGGCGCTAAGTATGCTTTCCAAAAAAATAAACAGAGCAGCCCGATCAAGCATTACACAAATTAAACGAGACCTTCAACTGCCGCCATTAGACAGCCGCCGCAACATTGATCTTCTGTGTTTATTCCACAAATATATTTACACTAGTAAACGAACCCGGTTACAACTATAAGTACCCCACTGTTTTTGACCCCGATTACATAATCAGTTCAGTTTCATGCACATATACGGTAAAACAAAAGCATTTAATTCCTCCGCACTACTTCGTGCCATTTGTCTCAGGAATGGCCTCCCTGATAACATAACCTCCATTTCTAGCCCCGACCCGTTCCGCTATCAGTTACTCACCCTTTACCCATTTAATACAGTTCATGAATCCCCAGTATAGTGTAAATTATCGCGCATTTTTGCAGTGTTATACATTCTTTCCATTAACACTATTCATTTTTCTCTGTTAATGGGAACAAGTGCTCTTGTGCCTGCAGATTTTGCTTTGTATTCCCTATGCCTTGAATATATCATAATACGGCAATCTTTTTATAGCACTGTTTCTGTTGGAAATTTGTACCTTTTATGCCTTTACCGTTTGAAATGCCCCCCTTGCTTTATGCCCTGCCATAGGGCCTGTACGGTTCTTATGAATAAATAACGTTCGCCGCCAGCGCTTTTCAGTGAACATTACCGTTACATAAGCTGCACTTGCCAGAAAGCGTGAGAAGCAGTCAGGGATCTTTGAATGCTATCGCGCTCCACTCTCAATGGGCAAGATTAAGCGTCGTCCAAGTTTTTTCTGCACACCTTGAGCATTTAGACGAGGTTCCCAGCTTCCATTGTAACGCTGGTCACTAGTTTAATATTACGAAGTGCTAATTTTCCAGAAAAACCGTTGAAATGCTCGGCCAGCTCCGCAGTAAAAATGGCAGTAGGCTGGGTCCTGACAAAGGTGTTGCTGTGCTTCAATTTTTCGAATCTACCATTCTCAAATAGCTTTTTTTCCATTACTGTCTTAACTTTGTCGGTTTTTCCGTAACTTGGTTACCATAGCCACTCGTGTTCCCAAGCTTCTCACCTCAGGTAAGCTTCTTGCCTGGTCAGGCAAGTGTGAAGCCGCATTCGGAGATCTTAACAATTGTCGCACGTCAGGACCTGTGTGCGTCACTCTGATCCAACCACCTATACTATACTACACATTGGTGCTATGGGCTTGGAGTCAGCGCGGTAATTCTTCTGCAAAACTCTGACTCCAAAAAGCAAGTCACTATTTGTGCAAGCCGTACATTGTTTCCTGCCGAAGAAACTGCACCCTGGCGGAAGGAAAAATACGGCACACCTCATCTCGTGATGATTGTCGAGGTAATGCGATTAATATTTGAGCAATGTAGCAACAAATCACATTCCCTAAGTTATTTTGGTTTTTATGCCAAGTAATATCACCATGGGCGTCGTCCAACCATCTCATTCGTGTAGATGTTGGTGTAGTGGGAGACTGTTCCACACATGTACTTCGCATACTTAAACATTAAGTGTCTTCGTGCGTAACCGTTGACAATTTGAACTTTTCGCAAGGACAACGGATTTTATAAAGAGTGGTGCTTCGTCTTCTCCACATGTTTTAAAGAAACTGAACTAGTCAACAGACGGCGAAGTTTACGAACTAATTGTCATCATCATTATCAGCCTATATTAATGTCCACTGCAGTACGAAGGCCTTTCCCAGCGATCTCCAATTACCCTTGTCTTGCACTAGCTGATTCCGTTACGCCATTAAATTTCCTTATTTCATCACCCAACCCAAATTTCTGCTGTGCTCGACGGCATTCCCCTTTTCTAAGCATACATTTTGTAACTCTCATAGTCCACTGGTTATCTACCCTACGCATTACATGGCCTGCCCAACTCATTTATTTTTCTCAATGTTCGCTAAAATCAACAATATCCGTGTTTGCTTTCTGGTCCCCTCTGCGCTTTTCCGATCTCTTAACGTTATGCTTAACATTTCGTTGCAATAGTTATACAAACACTCCAGGCACATTTCCGCCGGCGCCGTCGGTGTGGCGTTCTGTATAAAGTACGAGTGTGCGAGAACACCGTGGCCGTGCTGTAAGTGCGCGTGAAAGCGTATGAGGCTGACTCGAGTATGGTGGCTGGATCTCTCGCGCGTAAGGGAGGCGCACAAGGCATCGGGGGGGAGAGGCTTGGGAGCCGTTCTACACCGACGGCTGCGTATATGGCTGCGTATGGCGTCAGTGAGCCCAGCTGCCCGGGGTCTATCTTAAAAGTGATATGCGAAGCGCACAGCGTCAGCCACGCGGCCCCTGTCTTGAAAATGATCTGCGATGAGTACAGTGTCTAGGTGCACCGAGGGCTGATAGCTTCGTCTGCGCTGTGTTCTCGCCGCTTAGTTCGCGTTGAAGCGAGAGGCAGCACGAAGGTCAATTCGCTCGCTGATGCTGCCGTTCTTGCTCCCCACAGCGTTTTGGCAACAAGCGTCCGCGCTCGACGAGTGAGATGCGGATATGTTTGCCTCTCTGCGCGTGACACCAAGCTTCGTAATTTAGTTAGTAAGCCAATGTTTAGGCATTTATACGGTCGATAAAGCTACTACACACAAACCTGTTTATGACGAAGTTTCAGTGACAGCCGAAAATACTTCGGTATATCCGTTATTTCGCCTGTCTATAATTGACAGACACACAGACATAATTGCCGTATTCGCAGTAATAAATATAACGGCGGAGGAGGGAAAAATAAATGCACTATTTTTCTCCCCACGGCGCATAGCATGGCGCGGCTCGTGCAGGCTTGGGCGTGGCTCCAGACTGCGCCGGGGAGATAACGAAGGCCACCGCCAGTTGCTCGGCACGCCGAGCAGGCGCGCGCGCAGTAGAAGTGAATGCACTAATCACTCACTCAGCCGCGCGTAGCCGCGCAGCTTGAGGTGGCTTGCACAGCCACGAACGCCTAAAGAAGAGAGGTCAGTTGTACGATAGGTCGGAAGTACGATAGTAAGCCGCTGCTTCTGCCACTTGAGCGCAGCTCCGCGCGTCGGGGAGAGAAAGAGAAAAAGTTTATTGAAAGTCTTTACTGCGGTCAAGGGAGGCGGGGCGCCGGGAGACTAGTCCTAGCGGAGCCCCCGATCCTCAGGCGGCCACCATATCTTTATTCCTGGCTGCGTCGTCGCGCTGCCGGGCTACCAATAGTTGGTCCTCCGGGCATTCAATGAGCACCATGGCCTCGCGCTGCTCGGGCTTGGTGATTCTGAATGTAGGATTGGTACTGTGTTTGATGGTGTGTGGTGCTGCAGGGCACGCCCAGAAAATGTGGTCCAGATCTGCTCGTGGTGCGTAGCATGACTTGGGCTACGGTGTCTGATGCCATCGATGTAGATGTGATGGTAATGAAGTGGTGCAGAAAACCTGGACCTCTGTAGGAGCCGTCACGTCGTCGGGCCGTGCTTACTGAAGGACTTGTCGGGGGGGGGGGGGGGGGGGCGCACTTGAGATGGGGTTTACGGTAGTACGTGAGGATCTCGCCATGGATGATAATTCAACCGCGCGCGTGTTTATGCCAGGAGGCTACGGCCTCGTTATCAGGGGCTTGCGGATGGTGAGAAGTCCGGAAAACGGCTGGCCGCAAGAGGGGGGACGCGCCCAGTTGAAGCTTGTTCGGGCGTCATCGGGTGCGGCTTCCTTTCCGGTAAGAGCTGCATGGCTCGCGGCCCAGTTCATCTGGACGTTGCGGCGACAGGAGCGGTGTGTGCCGATGAGGATGTGGTGCGCTTGGGACGAGATGAGTCCTCTTGTGTAGTTACGTAGGACCGTCTCGGAACCTAACGATGCTTCGTGCAGTAGTCGATACATAGGTGAGAGGCATAGAAGTGTCTTCGCCTTCTTCATGATGAATGCGGCGTAAGGAGCTGGTTATTGTGGTGTCCACATTCGAGCCAGCGACCACAGCAAGTGTCATGCCCGTGTCGGTCGAGCATTCGGCGGCGTCGACATAAGCCACGTGCTGAACAGCCCTCATACCTATTGTCGAGTTATTGTAGTGTTGTCATACCTATTGCTTATTCGTTGCGGTTGGAAGGACCTAGACCGGGCATTCGACGCGGTTAAGCGGGAGTTTTGAACTGCTGCGGCGAACGAGTGCCGAACGCCTCGAAAAGCGAGGTGCTTGGCGCGCAACGCTGAGGTACTTTTGGTTTCGGAAACGAATCTAGTTAGTTATGTATATTAGCAAGACAACTTCCCGTCGTTGAAACGAGGTTTTAAATAGATGGAAGTCTATGGAAGTTTGAAGAGGAATCTTATTATCTCCATTGTATGAATCATTTGGTTATATTCTTTCTCATTATAAGGAGGTTCTATTGTGGTCTTATTTCCTGTGCTCTACTAATTTGCTATCACAATCGGTGCTTCACCTTTTGTACCAGCTGTGGCTGCTTAGTAGCTACAGTGTTGGGCTGCTAAGCACGAGGTCTTGGGACCGAATACCGGCCACGGCGGCCGCAGTTGGTTGGGTGCGAAATGCTAAAAAACTTGTGTAGTTTGATTTAGATGCACGTTAAAGAAACCCAGGTGGTCCAAATTTCCAGAGTCCCCCACTACGGCGTGCTTCATAATCAGATCGTGCTTTTGGCAGGTAAAACTGCATAATTTAATTTTTTTACTTCGTCTTCAGGGCAAAGTTCCGATATTTTTCGTCCCATCACACTTTGCATGGTCCTTAACTTGTTCGCGAGATTCTTAGTTAACGTCGAAATTTCTGCCCCATATGTGAGCACCGGTCGTACACAATAATTTGACAGTTTTCTTTTTTCAAAGCGTGCGGTAAGCACCCATCCAGGATTTAGTAATGCCTTGCGTACTCACTCCTTGCTTACTTATTATTCTGTGAATCCGCCTTTCCATAATTAGGGTCCCCTGTTAGCAATTGAGCTAGATAAACATGCTCCTGCACAAGTTCCAGAGGCTCGCTAACGATCCTGAAGTCCTGTTCTCTTGTCAAGCTAGTGAAGAATACCTGTGTCTTCTGCGTAATAATCTTCAACCGTTTTCTTAAACTCTCTCGGTTAAGGTCCCCAGTCATTTGTTGCAGTTTATCCCCTGGAGCTAAACGTTTCGACAGAATTGGCTGTCGGGTTGTGAAATTGATTAGGGCTTTCAGACTGACTCCAACCAAATAACTGAATTTTATTAGCCCGACGTTTCGCAGCCCACTAGGCTCCTTCATCGGGGGGCTGTTCTTCGAGGGGTGGCGGAGTGCAGCTGTTAAAGGGTCTTTTGTAAAGAAAGGAAGGGGGAGCATGGAAGGTGGCGAGACACTTCACAGACGGGAAGGTGGGGGGAAACAAGAAAGGGACGGTTGACGGCTGCAGTTGTGCTGAGGGGCTGGGATGACCGGTGCTGGGGAGCTTGGCCCGCGAGAGTGCCCTTGATGGGAGGCGGAGGGTGGGGGAGGTTACAGGGTCGCGCTAACGTTTTTGTGTTGGTGAACCGAGCGGGAGTCTACCTGGCTGTCCGTCCTTTTCTTCTTTTCGTGATGTCGCCAAGGCCATGGACACACACCGAGGGTAGGTTGCCCTTCATGCCGTTTATGTTACACCCTGTGCTCTGAATGTGCCATGACTCCAGTGGTAGTCTATTCCGCGAATTCTTCTCTGAAGGATTCCAGTTTCCTGGAAAGCAATTTTGTGGTCGGCGTCTTCAGAGTGTTCAGTGACGGCACTGGGAATACGACTGAATGTTCTGACGTCGTTCTCGTGTTGCCTGATCCTTTCTTTTACATATTTGTTTTCCCCGATGTACGACGCCGGACAGTCAGTACATCTGATTTTGTAAACGGCGCCTTGAGCTTTTTCTTTTTGTAGACGACGCCTTGAGCTTTTTCTTTTTGTGGACGATATTTTAGTTTAGGGGGGAGGATATTGAAAGTGTTTATCGGTTTGTGCGCAACTTTGAGGCCTTCTTTTTGTAATATTCGGCTGAGCGCTTCGCTGGTACCTCTGACGTACGGGATGGACACTCGCTTCTGGGGTTGGGGAGAAGTCAACGGCTGAAGGTCCCGCAGTTTGTTTCTTCTTTTTTGGTGTCTGGTTGTTGTTTGAAGGAAGTCACCTGTGTAGCCATTTCTCTTTAGTTCGTTGGGAACCGTTCTCTTTCCTTTCTTTTGATCCGATTCTGATGAGGAATGAGTTTCGGCTCGTTTGAATAAAAAATTTACAACAGACGCCTTGCGGTTTGCAGGATGGTCGGATTGGAAATGAAGGTAGCGGCCTGTGTGGGTTGGTTTTCGGTAGACTGAAAATTTTCAGAACGCCGTCTGCTCGTGTAACTTGTACATCTAAAAATGGGAGCGATCCGTTCTGTTCACGCTCAAATGTGAACTGTATATCCGGGTCTATGGAGTTTAACTGTTTCTGCAGGTTTTCAGCTTGCCCCGTCTTCACGATGCTGAAGCAATCATCCATGTACCTGAGGAAGACTTTTGGTTTCGGGGAGAAAGTATTAAGAGCTCTCTCCTCGATGCTCTCGATTGTCAAGTTAGCCATGGCAACGGAAATTGAGGCCCCCATAGGAGTTTCTTTAACCTGTTTGTAGTAGCTGCTTCGGAAGGTGAAATAGGTATCGGACAGGCACAGTTCGAGAAGGCGACAGATCTCGTCTACACTGAAAGGGGTTCTCTCGCTGAGCATATCGTCGCGTTCCAGGGCATCTCTAGTTGCGGAAACAGCCAACTTAATGGGTACTCTGGTGAACAGAGAGATTACATCAAAAGACACCGGACATTCATCATCTTCGATACGTACTTTTGACGTGAGTTTGATGAAATTCTCGGAGTCGCGCACGCGGGATGCTGTCCTTCCAGTGAATGGTGATCTGATCTGATGCAGGTAAGTGGATAGTGATCGTAGTGGGGCACACAAAAAGGAGATTCCGGGTTTATGGAGTTTTGGCAAGCCGTAGAAAGCTGGGGCAGATCCGTTCCTACACATTAATTTTAGGTAGAGATTTCGAGAATTTGGATGGCTGCGGAATATTTCAATCAGCGCCTTATTCAGCACCGATTGGGTTCTCGTAGTGGGGTCCTTCTTTAATTTCTCGTAATCTTGGCTGTCAAGTAGGGCGGACGCCTTTTCCTCGTAGTCCTTTATGTTCAAAACAACGGTTGAGTTCCCCTTGTCCGCCCGTAGGATTACAATGCTTGTATCTTCTTTCAGTGCTGTCACTGCTCTTATTTCGCCGGAAGATGAGTTGCGTTCTCTTCTGCGGTTGTTACTGGAGCTTATTATGCCGATTGCTTTCAGTTTGACCTGTTCGCGCACTTTGAGGTCTAGTTGCTAGATGCCGCTCTCAAGGGCAGCGATCATCTTGGGGAGGGGTGGGTTATCTGTGGTAACATTGAATTTGTGACCTTTTGCCAGGATTGAAGTTTCTTAGCTCGTGAGCTTCCTCGCTGATAAATTGGTTACTGTGTGTTTAACACTCCTGTTTTCTCGGTTTCGTTGATTAGGGAAGTGAATTTCTTCTTCTGCGTTTGACTGTGTTTCTCTGAGGACGCCACGGCCATTGCAAACGATTCAATAGATGTGTTATTGACAAGAAAAATGCCCCCTCCGTACTGTACGTTGTACAGATAGCTGCCGTTAATCTTCACTGCTAAGCCTTCCAAATCCAATGGCTTCAATATTCCTTCTAAGCATGCAGGAAATAGCTTTGTAGAGATTGTGTCATCTTCCCTGACCCCTATATCGACAAGCATTCTGTCACATTTCTTTCTGTGGAGAAACAAGGTGACTGTTCAGTCTTTGTAAATATTTCGCAAGATCTTCATGTATGCCTTCCATACTCGTTGCATACGCACTGCCTCCATGACTCCATGACTGCTTGTATCTCTACTGAATAAAATGCTTCTTCATAATCTATAAAGGCTATATAAGAAATTTGTTATACTCAGCAGATTTCTCAGTAACATGATTGATGACTTGGACATAAGTCATTGCAGAATATCTCTTTCTGAAACCAGTCACGTCTCTTGGATTGATGGAAGTGAAGTGCTGCCCTTATACTAGTAGAAATTACCTTTATGAATATTTGATACAATGCTGAAAGAAAGCTAATGGGCCTATAATTCGTTCCTTTAATGCCTTCCTGTTCACAGATTAATATCATGTTCTCTGCTACAGCACTGTACAATTGCAAGTGAGCGTCTTTCCTGTCCATGTCTCCTTTCTTCCGCAACGCTTCTGCGCTCCCTCTTTGCAATAATACTGGTACAGTACTAGTTGTTTGGAGCAGTTGAAGGTATGGAACATTGCGTATAAACGGCCGCAAGCTTTTTGGCACGTAAGATCTCCTCCACACATTAATAAATTAATTATTATTCCAACTTCTCCTACCGATTTCCCCAGCACATATATTGCAGGGCCCTTCGAATTTATTCGGTAGTTATAAAAGCAGTACCCTGATCATGACTATTCTAGAGTCTAGAGTTCTTCTGTTTCTTTTACTATATCATCTTTCACTACACGCATCATGCCCTGTTATATGCCAAGGATTATTGATAAGAAAGCGTCAAATGGCCCATTGAGCAAAAAAGTCGGCGTCGGTTACCTGTAGCAGCGAATCGGCACCTAAACTTGCATTTCCACTAGTTGCAACGCCACGCCACGAGCTGCGCCTCGACGGAGCTGAATGCGCGAAAGGGAACACCTACTGCTGCTATGGCGCGCCAGGTGTTGCATGAGGGTGGAGGATATTCCCACGAGGACCCGTCACCTTCGTTCTCGCTCTTATAAACCTGTGTTATTCGCACGTTCCTTGCCTGCGCAACATGTCACATGCGTTCTAACACTCTTCACGTTGTCACATTCTTCTAAAATGCCAAATTAAGACCCGCCAAGCGTCTCAACGCACTCTCTTCCCCGCGAGGAGTTCATAACTTGAAGGTCAGCTCAGCGGCGTTCAACTCAGCGTTAATGCTTTCGCATTCACAACTCTAGCTGCGTTTTCTAAAAGGCCGAATTAAAATGCGCCAAGCGTCTCAATGAACTCTCTTGCCCGCGAGAAGTTCATAACTCGGAGGACCGCTGAGCGGCGTTCAACTGGGCGTAAATGCTCTCGCATTCACAAGTCATGAGAAGCGCTTAGGTGTCCTCGAATTTTACGCGCAAGCTTAGATGCCCCAACTGTAAAATCGGTGAAATTATGTTTGCCACCGCGATCGAAGATAGCACTGGAGGGGGGAAGGCGCCTGGATGTGAAGTCGTCGTTATGCCATTCTGGTCGTACACTTTGTCATCCGAGTGTCATCATTACGTTGTCATCCCATCGTCTTCATGACAGGCATTCGTTGTCATAGCGTCGTCGTGACACTGCCGTGGTTATTCCGCTGTCGCCATCGTGCTCTTATCATGCTGTCGTAACCACGCGATTGTGGTCACGCAGGTCACACTATTGTCACCATACCATCCTTGTCAAACTGCCTTCATCGTCCCTTCGACATCAATCCTTCGTCGTCACACTGTCGTTAATTAGGTTGTCGTCATTCAAACGTAGCCACGCCACGGTTGTCCGGTCATCATCGTCATTGCGTCGTCCTCATACATTTTCCATTAGGCATTCGTTGTGGTGCTGCCGTCGTCAAGCCGTGAGGGTCATACCATTGTCGTTACTCCAGCTTCATTCTGCTTTCGTCATGCCGTCGTCTTCATACAGCCCTTGTCATACAGCCCTCGTCGCGCCATTCCCGTCACACTCGTCGTCATCATTTCGTATTAGCATCCATTGTACCGTCGCCGTCATGGTAGTATCATTGTCGCTACTGCAGCGTTCGATATCCGAATCTCGTCATGCGGTCGTCGCCATGTCATCGTCGTCATACAGTCTTCGTGATACAGTCATCTTCACGCCGCTCTCGTCGTGCACCATTCGTCCTGCGAGGGCCCATATATCGCCTCATGCGATTGTCGTCATTGCCTCGTCGTCGTACAGTCGTCATGCATTTTCTGTCGTACAGTCGTCCTGATGGCGTCCCGGTTACTTCATTCACGCCGTTTTAACTTCGAACATACTCTCATCGTGCCATCATTGTCCCGCCATCGTCGTCTGAAAGTCGTCATCATATCATTGTCAGCATGTCATCATTGTCAGACTGACGTTTTATTGTCATGTCCACTTTATTATCGTCATCGCGTTGTCCTGATGCCTTCGTAGTCATACCACATCCATTGATCCATCGAAATCATTCCTTCTTCGTCATTCTATTGTAATCACGCTGTCGTCATTCAATCGTACTTATGATGGTCGTACTTATTGTGGTGGTTATGATGGTACTTAGTGGTCATGCCATTACCTTGATTCCAGCGTCGTGAACCTGTGGTTGTCATACTGTCAACGTCATCTCATTGCTCTTTTGTCGTCGTCAAGCAGCAAGCGTTATACGATTGTCATTATGTAAGAATCGTCATGTCGTTGTCGTCATGCAGCCTTTGTCGTTCCTCTGATGTCGTTCCTTCTTCGCCATTCCATTGTCGTCCCTGCGTCAGGGTGAAACAGTCGTGGTCATGCTTCCAGGCTCATGAGCAACCTTGTCAAGTGAGTGCCATAGCAAAGCAGGACGAGACCGGAATATGTCACATAGAGCGGAAGCAACGGAAATCTCTGAATCGCCACTGCAAGATGTAAATTAGGGTAACTTCAGAAGTACATTGTGTCGCTACATTGCTCTAACGCTAATCGCATTACGGCTGAAAGTGACTGTGGGATGAGACCTTCCATATGCGTTTTCTTCTACACGTTTAGTCGTCCTTTTTTGTAGGGAAACTGTAAAATGCTCGAAATATTACGTAAATTGTTGCTCACGGAAAGTTCAACTTTTAGCAATTCATCACACAAGCTACAAGGTGAATCTGCGTATGCAATGCACTTACCAAATCACTACTCAAGTCAATGGCTTCCGTTATTGCGGTATACTCGAAATGAATCTCTCTGAGCTCGATCTTCTCAAACACATACTTACCGCAGTACACATTGCGGAATTCCTCGGCCGTGCTGGTCACGAATGAATACCATCTCATAGGTATGCCATTTTGCTCGCACTGCAAAGGACACAAAGCTCACGTTACTCAGGTAGTGAAAAAAAGGTAGGAGGCGTTTCCTTCCCCGATTCTACAAACAAGGAAAGAAGGTTTTATGTAGATAGCAGAGATTAGATATAATCCGTCGTGCACAGAGCTAGTTCGTCATGATCGCTTTTAGACCAAACAGTACGCTCAGAAGATCTCAACGATTTGGGAGCTTTAGTACTGATGAAAAACGTGTTCGTGCGACGTACAGTGCTCAGCGATTGAAACGCGGTGCTCGGACAACATGGTGGCCGGTACTTCCCTGCGCCAGCGGTAGGTGCTGGTCACACTGAGGTGATGCATTGTAACTGCATTCGGCCTCCTCAGCGATCACCCAGCAATCTCTGGTGGCGCAAAAGGCGACGGTGGCCATGCTGTCTGAATATCGCGTTTCAATCGTTGAGTACAGTATATTGAACTTCCACGTCTGTAGTACTACTAGTAAACGAATAACAGCCACATGATCACTTTTCAGTTTATTGCGATAGAAATTTATAGACGCTCAAGACGAACTTCAGCCGTAGCCTTTAGCGTGACATTATGCATACAGTCAAAGTGCGATGACACAAGGTCGCTCATTGCATGATTGTATCACACAGGAGCAGTGCAGGCAGTCACAACAAACGAATGGCGTTTAACGAAGTACTTATTTTGTGCAGAGCACCCGTCGCCGTTTTACGTTGCGCGCCTACGCCTAGTCACACTGCCAGGTCACGCAGCGACAGAGGGACCATCCAACTGAGCATTCGAAAGAACCCGCCGGACCAACAAATGCTTCTGCGCATCCTCATGAACCCTGACGTCACCAGCCGGAGCGCCCATCGCCGTTTTTACGTACAGCGCCTACGCCTAGTCACTCTGCCAGGTTACGCAGCGACAGGGGGACCATCCAACTGACCATTGGAAAGAACCCGCCGGACCAACAAATGCTTCTGCGCATCCTCATGAGCCCTGACGTCACCAGCCGGAGCGCCCATCGCCGTTTTTACGTACAGCGCCTACGCCTAGTCACTCTGCCAGGTCACGCAGCGACAGGGGGACTATCCAACTGACCATTGGAAAGAACCCGCCGGACCAACAAATGCTTCTGCGCATCCTCATGAACCCTGACGTCACCAGCCGGAGCGCCCATCGCCGTTTTTACGTACAGCGCCTACGCCTGGTCACTCTGCCAGGTCACGCAGCGACAGGGGGACCATCCAACTGACCATTGGAAAGAACCCGCCGGACCAACAAATGCTTCTGCGCATCCTCATGAACCCTGACGTCACCAGCCGGAGCGCCCATCGCCGTTTTTACGTACAGCGCCTACGCCTAGTCACTCTGCCAGGTCACGCAGCGACAGGGGGACCATCCAACTGACCATTGGAAAGAACCCGCCGGACCAACAAATGCTTCTGCGCATCCTCATGAACCCTGACGTCACCAGCCGGAGCGCCCATCGCCGTTTTTACGTACAGCGCCTACGCCTAGTCACTCTGCCAGGTCACGCAGCGACAGGGGGACCATCCAACTGACCATTGGAAAGAACCCGCCGGACCAACAAATGCTTCTGCGCATCCTCATGAACCCTGACGTCACCAGCCGGAGCGCCCATCGCCGTTTTTACGTACAGCGCCTACGCCTAGTCACTCTGCCAGGTCACGCAGCGACAGGGGGACTATCCAACTGACCATTGGAAAGAACCCGCCGGACCAACAAATGCTTCTGCGCATCCTCATGAACCCTGACGTCACCAGCCGGAGCGCCCATCGCCGTTTTTACGTACAGCGCCTACGCCTGGTCACTCTGCCAGGTCACGCAGCGACAGGGGGACCATCCAACTGACCATTGGAAAGAACCCGCCGGACCAACAAATGCTTCTGCGCATCCTCATGAACCCTGACGTCACCAGCCGGAGCGCCCATCGCCGTTTTTACGTACAGCGCCTACGCCTAGTCACTCTGCCAGGTCACGCAGCGACAGGGGGACCATCCAACTGACCATTGGAAAGAACCCGCCGGACCAACAAATGCTTCTGCGCATCCTCATGAACCCTGACGTCACCAGCCGGAGCGCCCATCGCCGTTTTTACGTACAGCGCCTACGCCTAGTCACTCTGCCAGGTCACGCAGCGACAGGGGGACCATCCAACTGACCATTGGAAAGAACCCGCCGGACCAACAAATGCTTCTGCGCATCCTCATGAACCCTGACGTCACCAGCCGGAGCGCCCATCGCCGTTTTTACGTACAGCGCCTACGCCTAGTCACTCTGCCAGGTCACGCAGCGACAGGGGGACTATCCAACTGACCATTGGAAGAACCCGCCGGACCAACAAATGCTTCTGCGCATCCTCATGAACCCTGACGTCACCAGCCGGAGCGCCCATCGCCGTTTTTACGTACAGCGCCTACGCCTGGTCACTCTGCCAGGTCACGCAGCGACAGGGGGACCATCCAACTGACCATTGGAAAGAACCCGCCGGACCAACAAATGCTTCTGCGCATCCTCATGAACCCTGACGTCACCAGCCGGAGCGCCCATCGCCGTTTTTACGTACAGCGCCTACGCCTAGTCACACTGCCAGGTTACGCAGCGACAGGGGGACCATCCAACTGACCATTGGAAAGAACCCGCCGGACCAACAAATGCTTCTGCGCATCCTCATGAGCCCTGACGTCACCAGCCGGAGCGCCCATCGCCGTTTTTACGTACAGCGCCTACGCCTAGTCACTCTGCCAGGTCACGCAACGACAGGGGGACTATCCAACTGACCATTGGAAAGAACCCGCCGGACCAACAAATGCTTCTGCGCATCCTCATGAACCCTGACGTCACCAGCCGGAGCGCCCATCGCCGTTTTTACGTACAGCGCCTACGCCTGGTCACTCTGCCAGGTCACGCAGCGACAGGGGGACCATCCAACTGACCATTGGAAAGAACCCGCCGGACCACCAAATGCTTCTGCGCATCCTCATGAACCCTGACGTCACCAGCCGGAGCGCCCATCGCCGTTTTTACGTACAGCGCCTACGCCTAGTCACTCTGCCAGGTCACGCAGCGACAGGGGGACTATTCAACTGACCATTGGAAAGAACCCGCCGGACCAACAAATGCTTCTGCGCATCCTCATGAGCCCTGACGTCACCAGCCGGATACTTAAATGATTCCTTGACTGAGAACGGCATCACACATGAGCATTCCAGGCAGCCACAACAAGCGAAAGGCCTTTACCGAAGTACTTATTTTGTGCAAGTCCATTCTATTCATATCGTTACTTAAGTAATCATTACTTAGGCTGCCGGACTGCTCCCTACTGTGTGCGTAATATGAGTAAAAAGGCTCCTACAACCGTTAACGAACATGCCAAGGCTTTGGCAGACGACTAGTAGACTTGATGAGAAATATTATGAAATGAAAGATGACCTAATGAGCTGGATAGGAACTTAGCTGAACCCTGTAAAACAAGCAATGAACTTAATGAATGAAAGCTTTGAGGCATTTCGATCACAAATGCAATCACTAAAGAGCAAAATAACCAAAGTTAAGGTTGACAATAGGGAAGTAAAAAACAACAACTTGCGTCTTGCAAAGTAACTCGGAGACATTAAGAAAGAGTTAACTGACATGCAGCAATACAGTCATAACACCAACCTGGAAATAAAAGGAATACCTCTAGCCCGAGAGGAGGATCTAACATCGACAATTAAAGCAATTTCGACTTGCATTGGCTCCGAGATTGCCGAGTCTGACATCGAAGTAATTCATTAAGTCCCGTCGAAGGACAAAGAGGAACCCAACATCATAGTAAAATTATACTCTCGCAAAGTTAAGGACCGGGTTCTGAGGGCGGCAAAAAAGCAGAGGCTGAACACGTCCACCTTCGGATTCAAGTATAGTTCGCCAGTGTTAGTGAATGAACACCTTTGTCCAGCAAATGAGATGCTTTTGGCAAAAGCATTACATGCAAAACGAGAAAAAAATTGGAAGTTCGCCTGGATGTCAGACGACAAAGTTTCAATGCGCAAGACAGAAAATTTGAGGGTTCTGCACGTGACATGCGCAGGGGACCATAATAGAGTACAGTAACCGATCTAGATTATTATTAACGCAGAAGTTGAAAGGGCGTCGCACAAACATAAAAACATATCAATGTTCCATTGCAATATCCGCAACATAAAGAAAAATGTCGACCAGCTACTAATCTATTTGTCGCAACATTCATTTCGATAACATATAATCGCAATAACAGAAACTTGGCTAAAGGAAGATGAGTACGTAAATATACCTGGATATGTGATGTTGTCACAGCCAAGAGCGCATGCGACACGTGGCGGTGGAGTAGCCATGTTTATCAGGAACGAGCTCAGTTTCCAGCGTCTAAATATTTTCTCGAGCACTCAACAATCTGCGGAAACGCTATTTGCGACCACCTCAATTTTATTTTCATGCCACAATCATACTGACATCATACTCGTAAAACAGAAAAGTTGCTCGCGAGAGACCGCACACGTGTTAATTATTCGCAAGTACACACCCTCTTGCAACACACAATGTTCGAAATGCTGTATAACGATGATGTCCAAGTAGAATGTGATAACATTATTTGCAGCATCACGAATATAATAAAGCAGTCATCGTATACGTGCGCACGGCGTAGGTATGATCACGCCATATGTCCTTGGATAACACAGCCTATTCTAGCTCTACTGAAGAAAAAAGATTACTATTACAATAAGCTGAAGTTACGCAAAACAAATGAATATTACAAGGCTCAATTTAAGTACTTCAGAAATTAATCAGTTGGGCTAATGCGTAAATACAAAAGGGCATATTACGCACGTCTCGTTGCCCGTTGCGATACAAAACAAACATGGCAAATAGTCAGAGAAATGACAGGGCTCGATAACAAAAAGAAAATTCTCCCTGACAATGTGACAGCTAGCCTTAGAAATGATTTTAATGATTACTTTGTCACGGTTGGCGAAAACATTACGAAACATTTTATTACTGCTCGGCCCACCACTTATGTTGAAAAAAGTGAAAACAGATTTAGCTCTCAGGCCATAACAGAAGAGCTGGTGACGTCTTCTATAAAAAATCTACAGTTGAACAAAGCCACTGGAATTGATGGCATACGAGCTAGGGTACTGAAAGACAATCCAGATATTTTGAGTGCTCCACTTTGTCATTCATTTAACCATTCATTAAATACGAATTCCTATCCAGATGCATTAAAAATGGCAAAAGTTGTACCAATATACAAAACGGGCAACCATAATATGCCCAGCAGCTACAGACCGATATCCGTATGGAGTATAGTGAACAATATCTCAGAAAAATTAATCGCTCAACAGCTGAAGGACTTCCTTAGCAAGAATAACATAATTTGCCCGGAACAGCATGGTTTCGTCCCCGGGAAATCCCCATCAACAGCTGTGCTTACTTTATCTCAAATACTCATCTCTGCGCTCAACCATCAAAAGAGTGTTATTGGAATTTGTGTCGACATAAAAAAGGCGTTTGATACCATTTGTCACTCGGCACTACTGAAAAAACTGAAGTGCTATGGCATCATCGATGGCGCTCATGACTTGTTTTCCAGTCATCTCGCATCGCGAAGGCAGAAAGTACTAATTGATGGTTTTCTATCCGAATCTAGAAATGTCACATGTGGTGTGCCGCAGGGATCCGTATTGGGTCCCCTTTTATTCGCTCTATACGTTAATGATTTCCCGCGAATTCTACAATCATCCGTCATCAATCATCTTTCATTCAAGCTCTCGGTGAGGCTTTGGTAGGCCTGATTTTTCTGTACGAGAATTGATATGAATAAAAGCACTATCTACTATGTATCTAAACCATTAATGTATGCGGACGATACTGTAATTTTATTCAGAGGTAGTTCACTTGATACCTTACAGTATACTGTACCCAACGAGCTACAAGCTGTTTCAATGTGGTTTCGTGAAAATCAACAATTACTAAACGCCGATAAAACAAAATACGTTACTTTCCATTCACGAATGAAAACTCTGAACTACGTTTCAATTAGCATATCATTAAACAATCGAACCATTGAATGTGTTTCGGCTATTAAATATCTAGGCATTATATTTGACCGTAACCTTCCCTGGAGCGATCAAATGAATACCGTTTGCAAATATTTGTCATTCAATTGTTACACTCTGATACGAGCACGTCAACACTTTTATTTGACATTGCTACGAGCATTATATTTTAGCCTATTTCACTGCCACCTTAGCAATTGTTGCTAGTCGTGGGGCCAAACGTACATAACATACCTTACTCCGTTATTCCGATTACAAAAACGAACTGTTCGTGCGATTACTTTCTCCTCCGTGCGTCATCCTTCTAATCCTCTACATCAGAGGCTGCGTATACCGCCGTTTACGGACATACGGGACTACAACATTTCCTGCTTAGTAAATAAAATAATAAACACGAAACACACCTCTTCCACGCACCATTTTCACGTTTCTATCGTTAAACACATGGCATGCACGCAACGGTAATCTTAATCACCCTCTTTTTCGAATGTGTACGGTGAAAGATTATTTCAATTCTCTGGTGTTAAGCTGTAGAGTAATTTGCCTCTTGAAATAAAACTCGCGAAAAATTTTGACATTACTCCAAATGCCACTTGTTATCTCACCAAGCACGTTCTTGAGTTTTCTTTGTTTTGTTTGTTTTTAGCGCAGTTCTGTGATTATATATAGTATTTACCGCTTATGTATGGTACTTTCGCTATTTCCTTTGTATAAGACTGCTAATTATTGCAGTACATTTTTTTGTATTGTACCCATCACTAGCCGCTTTAGGCTATGGGATCAAAAATCTTTGTACGCACTTTTCATATTACTATGTAATGAAATTCCCTTTTGATTTGATGAATTGATGTGGGGGCGAGTGAAAGCATGTGATGCTCTTCACAGCTCTAGGTGCAATTTCGGCTCCTTTTCCACAGGCAAAAAACCTGCCAAAGGTAGAGGCGCTGCTATATATGTAGCCCCTGGCGCTTCAACAAAATGCGATTGCCGTACGGTATGCTTTCTAAGAATAGGCGCTACATATTTGTAGTCATATTCCGGTGGAGTGGTAATAACATCCGTAATATGTCGGCTGATTTTCGCATATGAATTGCGCAAGAAAATTTCCCTTTAAAATGTAGACACAAAGCAGGAGTGCGAGATGACTTTCGTCTTTCTAATTATTTGATGTAGAATTTTTCGTGTCCGGCTGGAAAAATTGGAGCAATGTCGTGCGTGACAAGAAACATCCCATCGCATTTGATGGGGTCAAGCAACTCGGACGCCCCAGAGTTCGACGCCTGTAACGTATTTGGACACACCCGTCTCACAGGAATCAGTATTTACTTTAAAACTTCTAGTAGAATCATAGCGGAAAGTTTAGTGAATATATTCGGCTTCGTGAGTTCTAATACAGTGGTTTGTGGCGATCTCAATACACGTAGCGTCATCTGGGGCAGTGAACACAGCGCTGCTCAAGAAAATGTCATGTTGCAGCTCAGAAATGCATTCTGACACCTATAAATTATTTCTCAGATATTCCTGCATGGTTGTCGTTGCTCTACTCTTATAGATGTCACTATCGACTCAATTCACCTGTTTGGGGTTTGCGCACGGGTAACAGATATTTAAATGCAAGACTGCGACCACCGCTCGGTTCTGATAAAGCACCGAGCCGCTGAAGAACACAGGAGACAGGCTTTACTAAAAAAATTCCAAGTGGCAGGATTTCTGTCACTGCATAACTAGCAGGGCAGGCGAAATAGGTATATTTACAGTTGTGCAGAAACAATTTGAAAGGGATATTGAGTGACAGTTCAAACATTTCCATAAAGCAGGTACCCGTTCAAAATTTTTCTGTAGTTGACGGTGAATGCCCAAGGGCTATGAGAAGACGAGCAGAGCGTGCATGCGACCGATCCAGAAGACTGCAGGCGCACGAAAATGCACCAACAGTGCATTCAAGCTCGCATCTGCAGAAACTAGCTAGGGAATACTGGCGCGAATTTCACGCATTGTTGTCTCCTGTCCCACTAGTTTCACGAACATGGTCGGTAGCCCACCCTCTGAGTGGCCGAGTTTCTTGAAGCCATCCTCTTATTGCCCTTGTTATAGCACACAGCGTATCTGAAGTGATGATCGCTCGTGAATTTTGTCAGCAAATAACTGGACCTTGCTTATCAATTACATGTTATAAATTTGTTAGTTGTGTAGCCCTCGCAAACCGGAAAGTTCGTGCATGTTTTTTTTTTTTTTTTTTTTTTGAGAACAGCCTTCACTAGAATGTACGCTTCCCTTAGATGAGTTGAAATGTGCAAATGCATCATGCTGTAAAAAGACAGCTACAGGAGCAGATGGCGTTACGTATATGATGTTAAAGAACCTCGGGTGTGCGTGCAGAATAGCACTCCTAGAACTTGTTAACGGCCTCTTGATAACGACAACTCTTCCTGATTCGTGGAAAGTCGCACATGTAATCCTCTTCCTTAAACCTTGTAAGAACAAACTTTGTCTCGACTCCTTCCGGCACGTAAGCCTCACAAGCTCCTTTTGTAAGCTAATGGAGAAGATGGCAGACTGACGACATCAGCGGTTGTGTGAAAACATAAAGGCACCATCTGGTTATATGAAGCTTTAGAAAACGCAGTTCTGCTATTGATGCCATGGTGGACTTTGCCACAAATATTGAGGATGAATGTAACTGTGGAAATATGACAACCACGGTCTCTCTAGACATTAAGTGAGCATTTCACACTATTAGTCATATACATGTGCTTTTTAGCATGTTAGAACTTGTTCTATCAGCACGATCTCTGCGATATATTTCACAGTTCTGAAGAGACAGCAAAATTTTTAGGCAAGCCAAAGAAGGGCCGAGTAAATATCACACCGTCACAGAAGGCGTTCCACGGGGCAGTATACTTACCCCCTTTCTCTTCAACTGTGTAATGGCAGCTTCACCACAAAAGCTTCCGCTTGGTGTACATTATTCATTGTACACAGATGACGTCCACAGGTGGGCTTCTGGTTCATGTGTACATCAGTTACAATCGACGTCATAGAAATGTCTTGTTGTTATTGACAACTACTTAAAAAGGGGACATGTGACTATATTACCATACGACAGCTGTACTGCCTTTAGCGAGAGAGCCGTTAAAGAATTTACAGTTTAGTATAGAAGAAAAAGCTTCGATGTCTGCGAAGCAGAATAATTTCCTCGGCATTATTCTAGCTTGCCAATTGTCATAGGTCTCGCCATAGCGACACGCTTGAAAGGAAGTAAATTATGCAGCAACCTAATGAACGCCTTCCGCCGACTAGAAAGCACAGCATGGGAAGGATCAGCCTCATCGCTATCTGAACTTCACAATGTACTCATAAACAGAAATTGCTTATTCGGGGCCCAATCGCCATGGTCTATCGCGAAATTCGGGGCAAAGACGAAGATTTATTCTCAAGAGGGGTTAGAGTGCATCTTCGTGTCGCCCAGCAGGCTCGTGTCTTCTTATTATCGCTGAGTCATGCGAGCGGTCGAAACTTGTAGACTCGCGTACTCTATTCTAAAGAGGACTTCAGAAAATGAACGTAGGTGAAATGCATATGATTCAAGATAATAAAACATAATTACTGAATTGTGAATTATGCAGAATGGATCTCGGTTATTCCTATTGCATGTTGTCAACACCCAACATATAATAATCAGTCAAGGGTATCATACGCAAGATAGATCTGTTCATGACAGCTGCACAACCACTTGGACCATTCCAAATTAACTACTTATATTCACAGTATATACGTTTGTACACGGACGCTTTGTGCAAAAATAATTCGTCGGCATATGTATTCATTTTAAGGGACCTGAAGCTGCAACAAAAGTTTAGATTATCCCGAGTGTTATATTGTGAAGCCACTGAGCTAAATGCAAGCCTTTCTGCCTTGCGCTTCATAGTGTCTGTTGAGATGCAGAGAAATTGGTTATATTTGGGGGTTCCCAATCCGCCGTTATGCATGCGGCACATAATGCATTTAACCCTTTCTCTGCCGCGACAGAAGAAGATTCTACTAAATTCACCAGGAATGTTTCCTCGCTCAGTTTGTAGAGCTTTCTGTTTAAACAGCGCCATTACTTCAATTCAAAGGGAATCCTTTATTTCGCAAATTAAAGATAAGTTGAAAATGTTTTCACTGCATGACTCTATTGTCTTGCAGAAAAGGATTTTGCAGAGCACGATACACTATGAAAAAAGAGAATACGAAGAAAAACGTTGCAAAAACACACACAAGTTAGTGGATGCTTTTACGTAGCACCTAACGTAGTTAGGAGGCCGCCTTCGTATGGTAGACTCACGGGTAGCCCCAAGGTCCTCCGGGCCATCCATAAAATCGTCGACATTAGACTCCTCAAATAAAAGCCCACTACTTTCCGTTTTCGAGAAAAACTCTGCAAGGCTGTGGTCTAATGAGGAGTCGTCAAAACTCTTTCTTTTACGGGCGGTTTCACTGCCTCGCTTCGAGGAGGCAGCCATGCTTTATGTGGGTTTGTCAGAAGCGGCAATGCACTGAAAGGCGAGACACAAATGGCACAGCGTGGACAAATGTGTCCATCTAGTATCAGGAATCGCAACTAGATGCAATAGGAGGAGTATAGTCGCCATAGATCCCCTGAGCGAGAAATGTTTGTTTATCACGACTACGGTCGTCATTGGTTATGCTGGTGCTAATTTCATGGCGTATATGCTTGTCAACAGGAGGTAAGGGGCTAATGCACATTTAGTATATGAAAACATCAAGAAACACACAAACGCAAGTGCAAGAAACGGCATTGTAACATATGAGTGGATTGAAGCACACTGAAATAATCCATGAAGCACTACAACGGAACACTGTTGCAAAATAGGCGCCACGAAAATGAAAATGAAATAAATCTCCCTCATATTA